>NC_047022.1:32752926-33067599 GCF_902652985.1 Pecten maximus
CTGTTTATCTAGGGTACACTTTACACTGTACATCAGCTGTCTATCTGTTTATCTAGGGTACACTTTACACTGTACATCAGCTGTCTGACTGTTTATCTAGGGTACACTTTACACTGTACATCAGCTGTCTATCTGTTTATCTAGGGTACACTTTACACTGTACATCAGCTGTCTATCTGTTTATCTAGGGTACACTTTACACTGTACATCAGCTGTCTATCCCTTTATCTAGGGTACACTTTACACTGTACATTGGCTGTCTATCTGTTTATCTAGGGTACACTTTACACTGTACATCAGCTGTCTGTTTATCTAGGGTACACTTTACACTGTACATCAGCTGTCTAGCTGTTTATCTAGGGTACACTTTACACTGTACATTAGCTGTCTATCTGTTTATCTAGGGTACACTTTACACTGTACATCAGCTGTCTGTCTGTTTATCCAGGGTACACTTTACACCACATCAGCTGTCTAGCTGTTTATCTAGGGTACACTTTACACTGTACATCAGCTGTATAGCTGTTTATCTAGGGTACACTTTACACTGTACATCAGCTGTCTGTCTGTTTATCCAGGGTACACTTTACACTGTACATTAGCTATCTGTTTACCTAGGGTACACTTTACACTGTACATTAGCTGTCTAGCTGTTTATCTAGGGTACACTTTACACTGTACATTAGCTGTCTATCTGTTTATCTAGGGTACACTTTACACTGTACATCAGCTGTCTGTCTGTTTATCCAGGGTACACTTTACACCACATCAGCTGTCTAGCTGTTTATCTACGGTACACTTTACACTGTACATCAGTTGTTTATCTGTTTATCTAGGGTACACTTTACACTGTACATTAGCTGTCTATCTGTTTATCTAGGGTACACTTTACACTGTACATCAGCTGTCTGTCTGTTTATCCAGGGTACACTTTACACCACATCAGCTGTCTATCTGTTTACCTAGGGTACACTTTACACTGTACATTAGCTGTCTAGCTGTTTATCTAGGGTACACTTTACACTGTACATTAGCTGTCTATCTATTTATCTAGGGTACACTTTACACTGTACATCAGCTGTCTGTCTGTTTATCCAGGGTACACTTTACACCACATCAGCTGTCTAGCTGTTTATCTACGGTACACTTTACACTGTACATCAGTTGTTTATCTGTTTATCCAGGGTACACTTTACACTGTACATCAGCTGTCTATCTGTTTATCTAGGGTACACTTTACACTGTACATCAGCTGTCTGTCTGTTTATCTAGGGTACACTTTACACTGTACATCAGCTGTCTATTTGTTTATCTAGGGTACACTTTACACTGTACATCAGCTGTCTATCGGTTTATCTAGGGTACACTTTACACTGTACATCAGCTGTCTATCTGTTTATCTAGGGTACACTTTACACTGTACATCAGCTGTCTGACTGTTTATCTAGGGTACACTTTACACTGTACATCAGCTGTCTATCGGTTTATCTAGGGTACACTTTACACTGTACATCAGCTGTCTATCTGTTTATCTAGGGTACACTTTACACTGTACATCAGCTGTCTGACTGTTTATCTAGGGTACACTTTACACTGTACATCAGCTGTCTATCGGTTTATCTAGGGTACACTTTACACTGTACATCAGCTGTCTATCTGTTTATCTAGGGTACACTTTACACTGTACATCAGCTGTCTATCTGTTTATCTAGGGTACACTTTACACTGTACATCAGCTGTCTGACTGTTTATCTAGGGTACACTTTACACTGTACATCAGCTGTCTATCTGTTTATCTAGGGTACACTTTACACTGTATATCAGCTGTCTATCTGTTTATCTAGGGTACACTTTACACTGTACATCAGCTGTCTATCTGTTTATCTAGGGTACACTTTACACTGTACATCAGCTGTCTGACTGTTTATCTAGGGTACACTTTACACTGTACATCAGCTGTCTATCTGTTTATCTAGGGTACACTTTACACTGTATATCAGCTGTCTATCTGTTTATCTAGGGTACACTTTACACTGTACATCAGCTGTCTATCTGTTTATCTAGGGTACACTTTACACTGTACATCAGCTGTCTATCGGTTTATCTAGGGTACACTTTACACTGTACATCAGCTGTCTGATTGTTTATCTAGGGTATACTTTACACTGTACATCAGCTGTCTATCTGTTTATCTAGGGAACACTTTACACTGTACATCAGCTGTCTATCGGTTTATCTAGGGTACACTTTACACTGTACATCAGCTGTCTGACTGTTTATCTAGGGTACACTTTACACTGTATATCAGCTGTCTATCTGTTTATCTAGGGTACACTTTACACTGTACATCAGCTGTCTAGCTTTTTATCTAGGGTACACTTTACACTGTATATCAGCTGTCTATCTGTTTATGTAGGGTACACTTTACACTGTACATCAGCTGTCTGTCTGTTTATCTAGGGTATACTTTACACTGTACATCAGCTGTCTATCTGTTTATCTAGGGTACACTTTACACTGTACATCAGCTGTCTATCTGTTTATCTAGGGTACACTTTACACTGTACATCAGCTGTCTATCTGTTTATCTAGGGTACACTTTACACTGTACATCAGCTGTCTATCTGTTTATCTAGGGTACACTTTACACTGTACATCAGCTGTCTGACTGTTTATCTAGGGTACACTTTACACTGTACATCAGCTGTCTATCTGTTTATCTAGGGTACACTTTACACTGTACATCAGCTGTCTATCTGTTTATCTAGGGTACACTTTACACTGTACATCAGCTGTCTATCTGTTTATCTAGGGTACACTTTACACTGTACATAGCTGTCTAGCTGTTTATCAGGGTACACTTTACACGTACATCACTGTCTACTGTTTATCTAGGGTACACTTTACACTGTACATCAGCTGTCTATCTGTTTATCTAGGGTACACTTTACACTGTACATCAGCTCTTCGTTTATCTAGGGTACACTTTACACTGTACATCACTGTACTAGCTGTTTATCTAGGGTACACTTTACACTGTACATCAGCTGTCTAGCTGTTTATCTAGGGTACACTTTACACTGTACATCAGCTGTCTATCTCTTATCTAGGGTACATTTACAACTGTACATCAGCTGTCATACTGTTTATCTAGGGTACACTTTACACTGTACATCAGCTGTCTATCTGTTTATCTAGGGTACACTTTACACTGTACATTAGCTGTCTGTCTGTTTATCTAGGGTACACTTTACACTGTACATCAGCTGTCTGTCTGTTTATCTAGGGTACACTTTACACTGTACATCAGCTGTCTGTTTATCTAGGGTACACTTTACACTGTACATCAGCTGTCTATCTGTTTATCCAGAGTACACTTTACACTGTACATCAGCTGTCTATCTTCTTATCTAGGGTACACTTTACACTGTACATCAGCTGTCTGTCTGTTTATCTAGGGTACACTTTACACTGTACATCAGCTGTCTAACTGTTTATCTAGGGTACACTTTACACTGTACATTAGCTGTATAGCTGTTTATCTAGGATACACTTTACACTGTACATTAGCTGTCTATCTGTTTATCTAGGGTACAATTTACACCACATCAGCTGTCTAGCTGTTTATCTAGGATACACTTTACACTGTACATCAGCTGTCTAGCTGTTTATCTAGGGTACACTTTACACTGTACATCAGCTGTCTATCTGTTTATCTAGGATACACTTTACACTGTACATCAGCTGTCTAGCTGTTTATCTAGGGTACACTTTACACTGTATATCAGCTGTCTATCTGTTTATCTATGGTACATTTCAGACTGTTTATCAGCTGTCAATTAGTTTGATGAGAGTACACTTTACATCAGTGGTCTAGCTGTTTATCTAGTAGATACTCTCTTGTTTTTATGCTTATTTTTATCTTTCCACACCTTGTTTGTATCTTGATACATACTTTTCATCAAATATTTGATTATGACAAAAATGTTACACTTGATATCAAGATTATTACCAATATTATCATTCATTTATTTCCCTGATATTAGTACATTAGTACCAAGCTGTATGTACCATATATCAATGCGTTGTGATATATTTGTGATTCTATAAAAAAGATAGCACACATATTATCACATAACTGAGGCGCATTCTACCATTCATAGGGCCATGTCAATATCATAAGACAACACTATTAAAACTTTTGTGATGCCACAAATACATTATGATGTTTAATGAATTTGTGATATTGTACAATCCTCTGTGCAGAGAAGATCATACCACATCCTCATCAAAATTGGCCTGTAAAGAATTTGAATGTTTTTACTTCTATTCTTATAGATATCTATACAAGTTATGTGATAAATAGAATCTTACACTTGTGGTTATGTTATATGGAATTTATTAAACTTGTTAAATAATTTGATATGTCTCATTCATTAAATTCCATATAACATAGCCACCCATGTGAGATCCTTTATTCTTAACACCATTGTGTCTCGGTAGTGTATGTTCCATCAATACTCACCCAATAAAGGGAAAACATCTTTGTAAATCTGTCTTTTGTAGCTACATAGAATAACTGACACCTATGATACATACCCCTGTTCATGTGTTATTGAATTTGTTTATTAATTTCATATGGAACCTATGAATGACATGTTTAATAAGAAATTAAACTCTTAGATACCGGACTATATGCAGATGTTACCAGACTACATGTATAAATAGATGTTACCAGGCTATATATAGATGTTACCAGACTATACATATATGTTACCAGACTACATGTAGATGTTATCAGGCTATATATAGGTGTTACCAGGCTATATATAGATGTAACAAGGCTATATATCAATGTTACCAGACTATATATAGATGTTACCAGTCTAAATAAAGATGTTACCAGACTATGTATAGATGTTACAAAGCTATATATAGATGTAACCAGGCTAAATATCAATGTTACCAGACTATATATAGATGTTACCAGACTAAATACAGATGTTACCAGACTATATGTAGATGTTACCAGGCTAAATAAAGATGTTACGAGACTATATATAGATGTTACCAGTCTATATATAGATGTTACCAGACTATATTATACAGATGTTACAGACTATATATAGATGTTACCAGACTAAATAAAGATGTTATCAGACTATATATAGATGTTACCAGATTATAATTATATATAGATGTTACAAGGCTATATATAGATTTTACCAGACCAAATATAGATGTTACCAGGCTATATATAGATGTTACCAGGCTATATATCAATGTTACCAGACTATGTATAGATGTTACAAGGCTATATATAGATGTTACCAGGCTATATATAGATGTTACCAGACTATGTATAGATGTTACCAGGCTACATATAGATGTTACCAGGCTATATATAGATGTTACCAGTCTATATATAGATGTTACCAGGCTATGTATCAATGTTACCAGACTATATATAGATGTTACCAGGCTACATGTAGATGATACCAGGCTATATATAAATGTTACCAGACTATGTATAGATGTTACCAGACTATGTATAGATGTTACCAGGCTATATATAGATGTTACCAGTCTATATATAGATGTTACCAGGCTATGTATCAATGTTACCAGACTATACATAGATGTTACCAGGCTACATGTAGATGATACCAGGCTATATATAAATGTTACCAGACTATGTATAGATGTTACCAGGCTACATATAGATGTTACCAGGCTATATATAGATGTTACCAGGCTACATATAGATGTTACCAGGCTATGTATCAATGTTACCAGACTATGTATAGATGTAACCAGGCTATATATCAATGTTACTGGACTATATATAAATATTACCTGATAGATGTTACCAGGCTCTATATATAGATGTTACCAGATAGATGTTACCAGGCTATATATCAATGTTAGTTCATTAGTACCAAAGTAATTATCTTTCGTACAAAATACATTTTCACATTATATCAACGAGTACATGTAGTATGCTAGTACCGAACTACCTGATGTATATCCACCGTGTGGGAGTACCTGTTTAGGACCTATGTCTATACCACTACTGGTACTTACAGATCAGTGCCCTTATGTCTGACGATCCAGAGGAAAATTCCACACCAGCTGAGGCTGCTAAAAATGTGAACTTCACAGCCGAGCCTGAAGTTGTCATAGCAAGAGATCCCACAGAGACAGGTCAGTTGAATAAACACAAAGGTTGGGTAGAGGTCACACATTTCGTAGGTCAAAGGTCATATAGGGGTTATAGGGGTGAAACTCTTCAGATAAAAATCACTTTAAGTTATAGGTCACATAGGTCTGTAAGTTATAGGCAATAAAGGAATGAGTAGGTTGTATGTGACAAGGGTTGATAGTTACAGGGTGACAAGGGTCAGTAGTTACGGGTTACAGGGGTCAGTAGTTACGGGTGACACGGGGTCAGTTAAGTTACAGGTTACAGGGGTCAGTAGTTATGGGTTACAGGGTCAGTAGGTTATAGTTCACATGGATTAGTAGAGTGTTCATTACATAGAGGTCAGAAATTTTTTGGAATTCTATGCTAATTCATTGATTCATAGCCTTAGATTTCAATCTGATTTAAAGTTGTAGTGCTATGAGTTATTTCCCTTGAATCTGCTGCTGTATGACTTTGTAGCTACGGAGCAGGAGAAGCTATCGCCGGCAAAGTCCTCAACACCCAAAAGGGAAGAACAGGAGCAGGTGGAGGAGGAGACACAAGAACTCCAACTGGAAGCCATTAAACTAGGGGGCACCACTTGGGCAGAAGAGGTGGAGCTTGACGCCTCACAGCTTGTTGTCCGGGATGAACTTCTTGACCTCCGCAACTTCTTCAAACAGGGAATGCAGTTCTCTGTTGTGGAGGAAATGGTAGGTAAAAGGGTTTCAGTCCAATGGTATACTGTACAATATTAAAAAAACACATAATTGCTTAAACATATGATGTCAAATTACAACTTTTGGTAGCAGATTAGTGAATTTAAGTTACTTACTGTATATTGTGATAATTTCTATGGAATTAAGTCAGTCACATTTATTGTAAAGATAGTTAATGTGACTCAGTTACTGTAAATTGTTTCAATTTTGTGAAATTGAGTTAGTCACATTTATTATAAAGATAGTGAATGTCACTCAGTTGCTGTAAATTATGAAAATTTCTACCAAAATTTCATTCTTCAGCCTAAACCGACCATGTGTTATTTTACCTGTAAAAGTTCTGTTATCAAACCTGTTAATATTTTGTTGTCACATCTGTGAATGTTGTCACATGAACCTGTAAATATTGTATTGTCACATCTGTTAATGTTGTGTTGTCACACCTGAAATTGTTGTGTTGTCACATCTGTGAATGTTGTCACATGAACCTTTAAATGTTGTGTTGTCACACCTGTAAATGTTGTGTTGTCACACCTGAAATTGTTGTGTTGTCACATCTGTGAATGTTGTCACATGAACCTTTACATGTTGTGTTGTCACACCTGTAAATGTTGTGTTGTCACACCTGTAAATGTTATGTTGTCACATCTGTAAATGTTGTGTTGTCACATATGTTAATGTTGTGTTGTCACACCTGTAATTGTTGTGTTGTCACATCTGTGAATGTTGTCACATGAACCTTTAAATGTTGTGTTGTCACACCTGTAATTGTTGTGTTGTCACATATGTTAATGTTGTGTTGTCACACCTGTATTGTTCTATTGTTACACCTGTAAATGTTGTGTTGTCACACCTGTAATTGTTATAACAGTAAAGTGTTGTCAGTGTTTTGTGTTAAATACAGCATTACTTTTCAGACCTTATTAGAGCCAGTTCTGTCCCCAAATTTCCCCGGGTCAGCATCATCCCGAGGGTCACGGAGCTCCCGAAATTCCCGGGGGTCACGGCCCTCACTCCAATCCTCAGGCAGCAGAAAGGTTCTTGTTTGTGTGGCTCACCTCTAGATTGTATAGCCTGTGGCTCACTATTAGATTTATCGTAGAAATATTTTTAGTTTTTGTTACATCACTGGGAATGTAACTTGTTGCCATGATACCGAGTCATTAGTCAAATATTTCCTGTTTGTTCATTGGTCAGTTGGTCCAGAGGTTAGTGCATTTAACATTCACTGGTACGATTCTCAAATCAAATCTGAAAAGGCTCAGGTCACATGTGTGACTAGGTGACCTTCACATTTATACCTCAGACATATTCAGATCAACAGCAGTGATTAGGATAAATTGTTTTTCTTAAATTTATTTTGAAATTCAAAATACATGTAACTGTTGAGCAGATTTTTATTCAAATTGATACAAAACATTAACTTTTCCTTAAGATTTTTATGCAAAACTATAAATCCGCTTCAATTATAGTTCAAGCATCTGCAGTGATATTTATATAAAGGCAGAGGCTCCATGAAACAAAAGTCCTATAGAAACATTGGCAGTAAGTTGTAAAAGATCATTCCAGAGATGGAGTGATAACTGGGTCAAGTGGGTTTAATTGTGAAAATCTATATCTGCCAGCACAATGCTAGTAGAAACATCTAATGTTCACAAGATCCTAAGGATCTTTCAGACCCATGTTGTGCTAGTTGTAAACACAAGTGAGCTATTCAGGCCTATGGCCCACTAGTTATAAAAACCAGTTTAGCTGTACAGCCCATGGTCTGCTAGGTTTGTTTTGAATTAATCTGTTTATTTTGATTTTCTGTTTTAACTTTAGTTTCAGTGTCTGCTGTAGAAAACATTGTTTCATAGCAGGTTCTTGAATCAAATTGAATGCACCTTTTATTTCATACATTCTGTCTGAAGTTTTCACCTATTTGTAAAATGTATTAGGTTTGACTATTTAAGTCTGATACTTTTATTGTTTCCTACCTATTGCACCTTTGATTTTAGTAGTCAAGTCTGCCATAAGACTACCTCTGTATAACAAAACCTGCCTATAAAGTCCATCTATTATTGTCCCTGAGATAAGATGATAAATTGTATTTGAACCTCTATATAAAGGCGCCCTGCCTATAAAGGTCAATTTTCACTGCTTTTTGAATGATCTTAATAGACAGGTTTGACTGTATTTGCAAAATAAAGACATTGATTTGTTAAAAAATTTGCCTTTGCAAACTATTTCATTCAAAGTACTTTTTTTTTCAATTAAATAAATGACAGCTTTCTTCTAAGGAAGGCATTGTCTCATGTATTTTTATGGGTGTGGTGATGAAACATTTAAAAAAGAACCAAAGAACCTGATCAAGGTGAGATGTCTGTTACATGTAAATAAGGAATAAGGTTTGTTATACTACTGTTGAAGAGGAGGCTAGCTTGTTATTGTTTATATATAGACCAATTGTCAACTCTAATTTAAACTGCTAGTCTGCCAGGATATGTTTCAAGTTCAAGGTCATTATAATCTTTACACAATTAAATAAATTCTTCGTTCAGTTTGTCATGTCTTTAGTGAATACATTCAAGGTGTTTGTGTCATTGTAGAATTCAAAAGTTTGATCAATTAATCCAGCTTTTTTTCAAATCACATTTTTCCAATTCATACATTTTTGTTTCAGATTATGTTCATACAACAGTTACATTAATCCTATCTTGAATTTGAATCATTTGAATCCTACTTGTTTCATGGCCAGGTCCTTGATAAATATGATTGATAACATGTCCTTGACCTTTATGGCAGTGCCCTCTGACCTCTCCTTTGTTGGAGAGGGGTTGTACATTGTATACATTGCTGAACATAGTGTGTATGTCTTGTCGCTTGCAGACGGAACTTTTCCCACAATCCCCTGTGGGTACCCCTGTTTCCCAGTCACAGAAGTCAGCATCGTCTGCTAAAAAGGTTATGTTTCCATGGAGATCTGGCTTTATTTTGTTTTAGAAATGACTAAGTTGTGTGGACATTTTTGGCCTTATTTAGAAGTGACAGACTGGTGTGGACATTTTCTGTGGTGGCCATGAGTTGATACAATTAACATTTGTTTGTCATTAATGTGGTATTTTTGTTTAGATGTTGCTTATTGTGCTTGTATTAATCATTCAGCATTCTGGGCTGATCTACACGCTGTAGCTATGATAGATATATTAATTGGTACCAACCTACTTCTGTTGCTTCCTATCATTGGTAGGGGAAAAAAAACTTATTTTTGTCAGTGTACTTAAACGTGTGACAGTTTGTGGTGTTGTAAAAACATTTCCAAATCTGTAGAAATGTTTTACCACCATCCTAAATGATCAAATGTATATCTAAACCAAATACATGTAGTTGTAATTTTTCTCCAATTTACAATGAAGTGTACACAGAAGTCTGTTGGCATTTGCTTACTGTACTTATTTTTCAGAAATTTTCTGTTGAATGTCTGGGACTTTGGCAGCTAAGATGGTATATAATATTTTATTGCTACATATTTAGTGACCCTACAATACCATATCCTGATCAGGTCACAGGTTATTACCAATATTTGAGTATTTAATTATAGCACTCATTCCTGTACTTGCCACCTTTTTGGAATGTTCATAGGAGATGAAGCATATCAAATAACTGAAGCCTCAGAAAATTATTTCTATATATTTGTTACCTCCTATTGGCAAAATTGATATGTACATTACAATGTCCATGCTCTATCAGGTGGACTGATGAAGTTTTAAGAAAGTTTTTAGAAACAATGTCCAAAATAGGGAATTTTGTCAAGAATGCATTGTCAGAATACAGAGCACATTTGTTACCTAAAGGACGTGATCAGGGTAGGATGGAGGGTGTGTTGTGGAGGCCGAGGTGTGGCGTGAGCTAGCTAACATTCTGCCATTACAGGTGATGTGCTTCCCTAAAGAAGATTCACAGTGTAGCACACCCACCAAAAAGGAAAAAGACAAGGAAAAAGACAAGAAAAAGGATAAAAAGGATGACAAAGCTAAAGTAAGACAGAGGTCATAGGTCAGTCAAAGGTCAAGGAGACTGCAAAAATATCAACTGACTGCTTTAGAATTATTACTGCATTACACTTAGTTGTTTTGTATGTTACAAACCAAATTATAAGTATACAAGGATCTACTTATCAGAGGACACTGCATTAAGTCAACATTAAAAGTATAAGATTCTATTTATCATACAACAATGATTCAGTAGAATATTCTTTTTATCATGTCAGAACAGATTGAGACACCCAAAGTGTAAGATTCTGTTTATCAATATAATATAGGTATTTCACATAGTTAATTAGTAGTCAAATAAACCTTTGTGATATATGTCTTTAGTAAGTGTATAACATGTAGAAATACTGATATTAAAGATTAACTAATCGGAAATAATGGCTACAATGGGTAGGTAACCTCTGATGTTAATGTTGAAATGTGATGATGGGTTTATTTACCATTTGCTTTATTAATTACATACTAATTACAGGTTATTGGACCTGGTATACATGTACATTTACAAAAACAATTTAGTATACAAGCTTACACATATAGAACCAATATTCAATCTCTGCCTTCAATACTCTCCAGCAGACCACGACCATTTGTGAGAAATCTTCCATCATCCAGACCGACTTTATCACAGCTAGCTTATACAGTATAGCCTACCTGTTTACATTAAAATTGGGCGGTATTCATTGTCAATATGAATGCAATCCAGATGACAGATAAATAGAATGACTTCTATTTACAATTAAATAAATACAATCTGAAAACTATAGTGTTTAGATTTCAATTTTATAGACTGCTATACAATTTTCTTAATTTGTCTAATTTCGTCATTAAAAAGGTGTTTCTGATAAATGGTGGTACTTGAAGAAGTTGTGAAAATCATCACCAACAATATGATTGATGGAAAGCTGCAATATGTCTTACCTGTGTGACCATGAAAAGTGTCCACATGTCTATATGGCTCCAAAATGTAATTATTGTCATGTGACCTAGAATGTATCTACAGCCCTGTGAATACAATCCAGGCTAATGTCAGGAATGAGAGACCTTAATGCAAAATGGTGACATAGCTGTATGATAACTTTGAGTTTTGACTATCAGGGAGGAGGTGGTAAGGATGACAAGAAGAAGAAAGGGAAGAAGGAGCCAGAGATTGAGATGAAACGTATGCCCCCCACATACACAACACTGGCCACATGGCATCAGCCTCTGGAGGAGTTCCTGGAGGGAGAATATCAAATGACTGCGGTCTACACACAGGGTGGTATAGAGGCTGCCTCCACTGTCAAAAGTGTTGACACAGACAAAAAGGTAGGTACCTCATTGGTATACGATGGCTCTACCGATAAAACCACAAGCATTGATTAAGATAAAATAAGAAAATCGAGCATCAAAATGGTAGGTGCCAGAATGCTTAAGGCAATATTGTATATCCTGGGTAACAAGAAATACTTCTATGTCATGGCTCAAAATTCCATGGTACCCCATGTAGGTGTCTAAAATTTTGTCTAATTTTTTGTCATTATTTTCATGGTTCTTTATCAGCCACGGCAAAAACCACAGAATGGTGATATACCATGAACATTTCATACCATATACATTGTAGTAACTCCGCCATTAAAAATTTTACCAATAGTACTTACATCATCAGAGTGTATGACTTGCTAGTGATATGCTGATATAGATTTTTTGTCCTCTGGTAAATTAAACATTTTTGTTTTTCATTATTTTTCAAGATTTTCAATATAATACACGATTATAACAATACACAGATTACATTTCACATATATATATAACATCATCATCATCACCATCATCATCATCATCATCATCATCATCATCATCATCATCATTTAACATTACACTGTACAACTATTACTACTGATATATATTTTTGATTGGGTGACAGTGAATAACACACCAAAGTGACCAGGGTTTGATTCTCCAATCAAACAAGGTTC
Source organism: Pecten maximus (assembly GCF_902652985.1). Taxonomy (NCBI): domain Eukaryota; kingdom Metazoa; phylum Mollusca; class Bivalvia; order Pectinida; family Pectinidae; genus Pecten; species Pecten maximus. The sequence goes on from NC_047022.1 coordinate 32,765,819, forward strand.
AGGTAAAGATATTTGGGTCACTTACCTGGCCACATGGGTTTTCTCCAGGTAACACAATTTTTTCCTAAATTAAGACTCCTCTGTATTTATTCCACCAGCCTCAGCAAATAATTGATATCATTTGATAAAACTTGTTTCATAATTATAAGAAGAAAATAAAATTACTGAATGTAAGAATTTGATGTTTTGATTTAAAATAGTGGACAAACTGACTTGAAGGTAAGTGGTAATCATGACACAGAAAGCAAGAGAATACTTATCAGAACACTTTTTCCAATTTCCAATGTAAAAAAATGGTAGGACTGTGTTAGCACCCAGTGGTGTGCAATTGGAAGCATGGCAGCAACTCAGCGGGAAAGGGGAGTAATATCAAGGGGAGATAACTCCAGCGAAAAAAGGCATAAAGGTCAAAACAATTTATCCCAAAATAATATATTGTGCCATCATTGATGTTGTTAACATCAGATGTGATTATTCTGTTTTGTGTTATGACATTTGCCTTTGAAGGAAGAGGAGGAGGATGAGGAGGAGATAGATGAATCGATGAGTGATGAGGAAGTATGATCTGTATTATAGTAACATGAGTAGATACGGCGGCTAACCCACTACCAAACAAGCTTTGTCTACAGTGTGATAATGTTGCATGAACACCCTACTATACGATGTATATTAAATATTCTGAGTGTCGATTCATTTCATATTTACAACACCAGTTGTATTGCAGTTTTCGCAGGACACATATTTGCTTATGTCAGCATTATACTGACTTTTTATTGTATATTTATTGTGTGAATGTATATATTCTGTTGTGGACCTGCCACTTTTTATATCTTGTGTGATTCTTATAACTACAGACCCCACATCAGAGATGCTGGTGCCCTGTACAGTATTGTATAGGAGGCATTTGGTCTATCAGTCTGTCCATACACACTCGTTCTGGAAATTCTCAGAATCCAGGAGTTCAAAACCTCTGAAGCACTGTTACTGTATGTAATAGAGGTTGAAGTTGTTGTAAAATAAAGGTTTTAGCTGTACATAGGAGTTTTAAAGTTAAGATTGTTTTTAAAAATAGAACTGGGAAATAAAAAGTATATATTACATCCAAAATCATCCCGTTGTAGCATCTAATTAGTGATTATGTTAGGACACATGTGGACTGTTTCTGACCTGTGTTCTAGTTACTCTATTATTAGAAGGTGATAGAGTACTTTCACTAGTCATCCGTCATTAACTTTCTCTGGTCATACTATACCAACCTTCATTACATTGTTCAGTTTTTCTTTGTTAAGTTGCCATTCTTTTTAATATAATTACCTAAGAAAACTTCAATAATTTTATCAGAAATGCATCGTTTAGTTTAAATCAATGTATCTATGATTACAATACGGGACAAGTTTGAAACATTTATTGAGAACAGAATATGTAGCTAAATATAATGCTTTGATCAAGATGATTTAACTCAAAGATTTGGCTATTAATAATGATGGCTTTTATTTTTAAATCACTGTGAAATACGTGATAGAATCTAATTATTTAGCTCTAAACAAAATGTTGCATGCATGTGGACATATGTGAAACGCATGTACCGGGTAAGAATAAATGTATAATACACTACTACTGCATCACCACTAAATCTGACATTAAATATTCAATGTGTGAAATATAGGTAATGAGTCAAACATCTTTAAGTTCAAAAGATCCAGAATATAGATATATATTTCCTTTACATTGTTTAAAGACGTTTTCAGGGAAGACCATGCAAATAAACATATCCATGTTATTAAGGAATATTCGTAATCAATGTATCATCTTATGGACAATCTGTGGGTAGGATCAATACTCATTATGTCTGATGCTTTGATCAGTCCTGGACTGTCTGTAGATCTGTGTAGTACCTGTAGCTATAATTGTAATACTTTGGACATTTGTATAGATGTCCTTCTGTACTTACTTTATCCTTTCTCGATTCAGGCTGGTAAAAAGGATGACAAAAAGAAGCCAGGATCACCAAGGAAGAAAGATGAGGGGAAAGGAGGGAAAGGTATGGCCTCAGATAATATTACAGTAGGATGATAAACAGACACTCCACCAACTAGAATGATCTCGAAAACTGAATATTCAGTCTACCTGTCAGCTGTCCATAGTGTCAGTTTCTGTAATGGTAATGACATATGGAATTGTGGAGGTGTATACTGCCAGTCTACATATAACACTGGCCTATAACTTGTATGTTTAGCAGCTTATCACAGGCTTTATTACAGAAAAATAACTTCCCATTCATAAACTACAAAAAAGTGAATTTATCTTGTTGACAGAGAGCAGGAAGAGTAGTGCGGCCAAGGGTGGCAAGGATGACAAGAAGGGCGACAAAGGGAAGGGAGCTAAAGCAGCCCCTACTACTGTAGACGAGGAGGGAGATGAGCCAGCCCCACCTCCTCCCCTCGAGGTTCAGATATCCATCAAACTCCATCACTGGCGTACTGCACATGACTCACTCAAGGAGGAGGAAGAGAAAAACAGGGCTCTTCAACAACAGCAACAGGTGTAACTTACTAAGGATCACATAGACTAAAACCTCTATAAAGTTTACACAAAGCAAGACTGTCACAAGACTGTTGGAGTAAGGGAACTTTAATTAGACTGTCAGAGCAAGGGAACTTTAATTTGAAATAAATTATTATCTCATTGGTGAGAATCTGCAATCTAGAGAAAGTGGTTTCAAAGAAAACTGGATGAGCCATCCACATATTCTTATACATTCAAAAAGTCATAGACAAGTTTAGAAAGATTTTATCTCAATATCCTTGTAGATATTTAAACATCAACCTTCAGTGGAAACTATTGAGGAACTAAGATAACTGTTTGGTCTAATTAACATGTTTGTTTACTCAATAATATTTATACAATGTGATATTTTAATATGTTGTGATATTGGCTATGTTTCTGTACCGTTAAGTATGGGTGAATTAGTTGAAGTATTTGTGTCTGTCATTTCCCATAAGTTCTTCTGTTATATCCTTCATCAAACATTGTATTTGCACTTCAATTCTGGTAGGTTTGTGCAATTCTGTTGACTATTTGGAAAGTATATGTATAAGTTTTCCCCCAGTATTAGCTTAAACAAAGACTTACCTACAGTCGTGATACATTTCTATTGTTTGTTATGTCTGGTTATGATTTTTATAAATCTTCATATGTCTCATTATCACAATGTGTCACCAAAACTGACAAAACTCAAAAAACTAACACAACATTGAATCCTATGTTCTGTTATCAAGGATGAAGAACTAGTATCAGACAGGAGTAGTTTGTTACATGTTTACTGCTGAAAACATATCAAACATGCTTATGTTACTGTTATTTCAAAAACTCTATAGAAGTTGTGTGGAGATTTTGAACATATGTTTAAGAGAAAAACTAGAATAAAACAATATTACCAGAATAGCATATTGCTAAAAAATTCTATGTCTTAGGAAATTAGAATATTGTAATTTCTTGGATAGAATAACTGTTAAATCAATGTCTATTGAAGATTGTAAGTGTAGGATATATCACTACCTGGGATCTATCGGTAACTAGTGTATACTATAATGCCCTGGTATCTATCGGTAACTAGTGTATACTATAATGCCCTTTGACCACATGCTATCAGTGCTTAATTTCACAAGTCATTTCCACAGAATGATTCCAATGAAACTATATTTTTATAATGTTGTGATATACATAAAGATCTGTGATACACTGCTTAGATATGCTTTCAATGTGATAACTTTTTATATATTCATATTGATGCCAAATAACTTGTTGTACCCATGGAATAAATTGTGAAATTAATTGTTAGTTTTGGTTATCTGTTTATAAATGTAAAATTATGGAAAGTCCACAAAAATGTCTAAACTTATGATATTTATGTCTTGTTAACAGCCATCTTTTCATTGGACACTCATGACCAGTTTGTTGACATCATCTAGTATCACCTTGACAACCAGTCAATTTAGTTAATACCAAACTTCCATATGGGATATTTGTCTGAATGAAAAATGAAAACTATTTGTAATTTCAATGACCATGTATAGATAATGCCTTATAATTTAGCTCTCCTAATAAAGCAGAATAGTGTTGGAATATTTATTATCCTTACAATAAGGATGTATAAAATATAACAGTAACCATATATTGACACTCAATGTAGTTCTCTACAGATATCATATACTAAATTAGCCCTGATGAAAACTTCCTATGCACAAACTGCCATTTGTACCTCCAAATCCAAAAGAGTTTGTGAGAGCTAAACGTCTTGCTGACCCTGATGGCCAATCTACAGAGTTCTGACTAACATACTTCAGTGGAAGGTCAATGTCTGATTCACACAGATTTAATGTGGCGGGTATTTTCCTACTATAACAGGCCATTACAGCAAATATGGCTTCCACACTGCCTGCACTACCTAACAAATGTCCAGTAGCACCTTTAGTAGAGGACACCAAAACATCCGGATTTTTCTCTCCAAACAGCCGCCAGATGGCCCTGCTCTCTGCCAAATCACCCAATGGTGTCGAGGTTGCATGAGCATTTATATACCCAATGTCTGTCTCAGAGAATTGAGCATCATTTAGGGCTGCTTTCATACACCTGTAGGCCCCAGAACCATCCTCCTGTGGAGCGGTCATGTGATTTGCATCACCTGACAGACCATAACCTAAAACTTCTGCGTATATGTCTGCCCCTCTATCCAATGCATGTTCAAGCTCCTCCAACACCAAGATGCCCGATCCCTCTGACATAACAAATCCATCCCTGTCTTTGTCGAATGGCCTGGAGGCCTTCTGAGGACTATCATTGAATTTTGTACTTAGTGCCCTCATCCTGGAGAAGCCAGCCACAGACATAGGGTTGGGACTCTCCTCCGATCCACCAGCTACCATCACTTTGGCATCCCCACGCTGAATAAACCTGAAGGCATCCCCTACAGCATGTAGTCCTGTGGTACAGGCAGTGGACACAGCATGATTAGGGCCCTGGAGTACAGAACAGGAAGAAGGGATGTTTTCAGTATATATTCTCAGCAATAACAATATCACAATGATGTTCATAAGTCAGAAAACACGGCACAAAAGGATTAATGAAGCATATACTGTAAAAGTGGAAATATTCGCGGTGTGGAAATTTTCGTTTATTTCGCTATCAGTAAATCTCCGCGAAAATTTTCACACGCGAATATATTAACACATAAAAATACTAAATATAAAAGATACAAGTTAGCGCAAAAATATCTTGACGGCGCGAAAATATCCACACCGCGAACACTTTGGAAGCTGGCTTAGCGAAAATTTTCACACGCGAAAATATCCACTTTTACAGTACATGGTATTTTAGGCAAGTCTTAATACTTATTGAGAAATAGAACTACTTAGGTAGAACTGGCCTTGGGTAAAGATGATGTCTCAAAAGTTTAGTAAAAAAAGAACTGGTTGAAAGACTATGTTCAACATGACCACAGTTTTCAATCACATGACTAAATCTAGCTATCACATGACAAGAACCGAACATGACGTGACGATATTTGAGTATCAGATGACCAGATCTAGCATTTACATTACTATAACTGATGGCCACACAGATCACACTACTTACCTGTAAGCTATGTTTGACACTGATGTTGCCTGCTGTCATGTTGATGAGAATTTTTGGCATGAAGTATGGACTGACCCGAGTATAACCCCTATCCCGTAGTGCGAGGCCAGTGTTGAACATCTCCTCCATGCCTACCATTCCCATACCTATAGCAACCCCTGGAAAGCACAAAACAATGAATAGATAAACTTAAGGGATGACAGATGAAAAGATCAAATATTTCCATACGGGTACTGGTATGACATGATAATTATCTCCCCTGACTAGTTTAACAGATTTTTATTTAATTGTTCGACGTTTGATATAGATGTAAATGTGATACATCGCACTGCGTACCATTGGTATAAATATGCTTCAGGTTTTATAGAGATATTGTTCTATTGATATTTCATAAAGCAAGGATATTGCTGACAATGACATTTTTGGGTGAATTCAGAGACATCTGAATTATTATGATTTCAAAGATTTCACAGTGGCCTCACTTGATTTATTTGATACTAAGCAGTAAATTAAGCGTACCAGTAGAATTTTTTTCATCCTCAGATTTGGGTTTCCATCCTGCATCTGTAAGTGCCTCCTCAACAGCAGCAAGTGCGTATGCACAACCCTGGGACATGATGCGCTGCTCTTGGACGGACATGTAATCTTTGAGCTGCAATTCTCCAGGATTATCTCCCCTTGGAATAAGACCAGCTACCTTACAGGGAATACCTTCAAAGCCTAAAACAAATTTAAGTTATTTAAATCATGCTAAAAAAGAGACAGGACTACTACCAATTAGAATTCTCTATGACATAACGTCAGTTTTCACTCTGGAATCTCACGGAAAGAATACTGTATTTACCCTCTAATTATCCCTCTCTCACAGTATGAAGTTTAGTATTAACGTTTGGGGAGAGCTTATTTATGTTACATGTTCCTCAATAACAAACAGCAGAACAAATTAAGGGTTGGGCTGAGTGTGACATTATATTCCATGGTTATCAATGTCAGAAAATCTAGTAAATCTCTCTAATATCTTAACAATTTTAACATGTTTATAATTTATCAGGGTAATCTAAAGAAAACTTTGATGTTGAAACAGAGTCAAATTAGACTAGCTTATAAACATCCTATAAGTCTGCATAGCAAAAAGCCAACATATACGTTCTGCATTTGTATTAATATTGCAGTTCATGAAATATAGGCTTGCATATGTACTACTACAGTCCTGCAAAAAGCCCATCTACTGTGAGTCAAAATTTTAGTTGCATGGCCCTAAGCTTATAGCAGGAAGGATATGGTAATAAACAAATATGATATTATAATTACACACAAGTACATTTGGATGTCACTGGGTCGTACTGTAACTGAAATGAGTAATGAACAATATTGACCAATAATATTGACCCTACAGGTCTTAATCTCTACAAGTGGATGCCCTACCTCCAGCTAACAGGAAATCACAACTACATGTAGCCATGGTTAATAAAGTGACCTGTGTTCTCAACTAACACTAATACACTCTTCTTCACCCTAAAAATAACCACAATCCAAGTTCTTCATTCAGTAAAAGTAAAGCCTCACAATCTCCTATTTAATACACTTGGAACAGTCAACACTAATACATGTAGTACCAAATGTGTGCACTAAACTCGGCTGAATGCCGTGGCCAGGTATAGTACAAATGGTCCATCTAGAGTTTGAATGTCCCAGGTTCCAGTCCCTAACTGGTCGTTTTTCCTCCCTGGACATATGACAACCAACTAAATGTAAGTATACCCACAGATGGTCTTGTGCAAGTCTGTGGGGGTCAAAGACTTTGTTGAAGAGTAAAAAATAAAATATTTAATAAAAGAGGGCATGCATCTCAAACAGTTAGAGCATCTAGATCTGTTTAGTATGAAGTTTGGAGGTTCCAGTCCCTGTCTGGTTGTTATTATTTCGTCTTACAAAAGAAAGGAGCAAAGATCAGGAAAAAAAGGAATTCCTGCAGGAATTGAATGAAGGTCTCCAACTTGATAATTCCTAACCCTACCAATTGAGCTAAAGAACCATTCACCATCAGCTGAGTGACAGACTTTGTAAAAGCCAAACCAACCAGTTTCTTTTATACTATTCGGTACTACATGTACCCCAGTTTTCATGAGATTTCCAGAATCTTGGTCCGAGAGTCTGAATACCAAAAAACATATAATATGGTTATTGGGAAGAAGTTGATTAGACTATAACACAGTTAACCCCTGTAATCTTGAAAACAAGCCAAGGTCGTTCATTTTGAACAAACTTGATAGCCCTTTATCCAAGCATGCTACTCATGCAGGCCCAGTAATGATGAATTCAAGACACTTGCTTATTGAGAAGAGGCTAATTGTGTTAATGGAAACGTTGACACCAGACAAACAGACGTAATGACACATGGATGCTGCACCACAGCATAAAAACTACAAAAAGTTGTTTATAACTAGACAATTTAGTTGATTTGCAGTCCCCACCCTCATCAGATGTGAAATTATAATGCCAATGAACAAGTATAAAGTTTCAGTATCAAGTAGTTTAGGAGATAGAGCCTGAACAATTTTTTTTTGATGTAGGGCAAATGTTAAAATGTAGGTCAAAGTGACCTAATTTTGATACATGACACACTGCCTACCCTAGGTGAGCCTATGCTCCAAGCATGAAGTGCAGTTTCTAGCTATGTAGAGGGAGCCCAGAAAAGATGACATGTGGAAGGAAGGGCATAACACAAAACTATAGTCCCCTCCCCTAGTTCCTGGTGGGGAAATTATAACCAAAAGAGTTATGATTGTCACTGTAGCAGGTCTTATTTTTCTTCTTCTGTTTAGGGAATAGACTCTTAAAAAAGAGTGTGTAACATCCCTCCTGGGCGCAATGCAGAAAAAGTATATAGAGGATATTGAATGGTTTCCCGTTTAATATAACATATATTTCACGAGTATGACAGAATATTGATATTTTCACGAGTGCGAAGCACGAGTGAAAAATATTGAAATATTCTGTCATACGAGTGAAATATATGTTATATTTAAAGGGAAACCATTCAATTTTCTGTTTATTGCATTTCATAAACTTAAAAACAAAATTAAAAACATCAAAAAATAAATAGTCAAAAAGTGCGGGAATCAGTAATGACGTCATCTCTTTGTGATGTCACCCCACGTCAACTTGACGGCGCCATTTTGAAAGGACTGATCAATGCAATTTAAGCATTTTCTGCTGTTAAAGGAGAATCTGTGCATGAATAGCTAACGCCAAGTGAGTATTTTGTCAATAACTAGTCAGAATATTTTAGAAATACAGCAAAATAACCAATTTATCTATCTCCGCTTTGATTGAAAAAATCGGCAAGTTTCAACGAGGTGAATACAAAGGTCCGCTCTGATTTGTCAAAAATGGAAAACTTATATTTTCACTGCAAAACTTATATTTTCACTGCAAATCTTATATTTTCACTGCTCATCGCTGCAGTGAAAATATAAGTTTTATTAGTTTGATAAATCTCTATATTTCACTGGCAAAAATGCAATAAATGTATATATTGACATTTTTTAGGGGAATTTTTTTTATTGCATATAAAAAATTCAACATGTACAATTTGAAAGAAGAGGATGGTTGTTGTGAATTGTTATGGAAGCTGGTGAACATGTTTAACTACTCTGGTTTTTAAAAAAAATGAGAGTGTTGTAAGCAGCTGTGTTGGTGGTTAGGTTATTCCAGCCAATGATGCTGCGTGGAAAGTATGTAAAAGGATATGTAAGCGATTGTATTTGTTTGAATTAATATGACCCTCATGTTCTTCTGTCAGATTGTGTCAAAATATGTTCTGTTAATAGACATTTCGGAGCATTTAATTTTGTGCAAGTGTAGCGGGACTGGACTGGGTCGATCATCGGTGACCAGTTATCTCAATTGGTAGAGCATCGGGCTAATGTTTGGAAGTCCCGGGTTCGAACCCTGGTCTGGCCGCTACATTTTCTCCTCTCCTGTTTCACAAGAGCGTAGGACGAGCTATCGTATGTCTTATTTCTAAAGAATCCAAGTTCGATGATTTTAACATGTTGTTGAAGGTGCCTGGAGATCTGTCAGTGTATGTTAAAGATATAGCGAACTGCTTTGCGTTGGATTTGTTCAAGTTGGTCACGTGTATAGTACTTGTTTGTGTGGATCCAAGGCAGATGATGCATACTCTAATTGTGGTCGTAGCAATGTGATTTGTGTAATTGATTTGACTGTTTTAGATCATGACTTCACATTATGTCGGAGAAAGCCCTATTCTTACATCATTTTGATGATTTTCAGTGGTTTTGAAAAAAGAAAATCTTTAAAATGACGTGTACCTTCTCCATTGATTGTGCCGATTCCACATTGGCCTTTGATAATTCTATCCCACACATGTCTGGATCCAACACCAAGACAAGACACAATCCCTAAACCCGTCACAACCACACGCCTCAACTTTACGGTCCGTAGACCGTCACAATTTAGACTCTTCCCAACGTGAAAATTGACTTGGTGACTATTTGCTATTTGTTTACTTATTTTGGTAAATTTCAGCCAATTCGAATTCATTGTTTGTGAACTGGTATATTTTTCACCTAAATTTATCGTTGTCACAATAAGTAAATTAAGATAACGCTAGTTATTCCAAACGACTTCGTCTGCTCTCGTTCTTCACCATGGAGGCTGACATATTGAAAATATGACTAAATTTAAAAACGGAAAGCGGATAGGCCTAACACATTTCCGAGAGGTGATTATTTCGATTTTAATAAAAGATGACTGATATATTTTCTCTCGTAAATTTCATTTTCGATTGTATCTGTATAATATCAATTGAATTTGACAAAGTACTATCTTATTTAAAATACTTCAATTAATATGCAACCCATTTTCCAATTTTATTTGACGACCTTCCGTTTCAACGTTTAGTATTGCCGCACTGATTTTTCACTAGTGAAAATGACAGACGGGTTCCAAGTTGTGAAATCAAAGAGGTCCAGAAAAGTAAAGACATCGTATAATACTGACGCATTACCGGATCCAGGCACACAATCAAACCAGGAGATAGATATTGCAAACACCTTGCGGAAAATTACAGAATCAAGGTAATATGACGGGGAAATTTCAACAGGGTCTTGCAGTATGAAAACCACAGTTTATAGTCTACCGACAGAGTGTATTTGGACCTATCGTACTATTGAAAAAATATATATAGAACATTTTCAATCTTTTAGGGACTAGTTTATTAGAATTCTGTAATAAAAAATACACACTAGGAAAGTCAAGACACATTTAGACTCATGAATTCTCAATGCCCTGTGTTATTTAAACATCAGCTTATATTATAGATTATAGACTGAAGGCCTAAAAAACTGTGATGTTGAATTATTTCATTGTTGTCACAAAAAAAGCTGTAGGCCTATTATCAGCTCATATGAATTATATCTTAAATCCACATAGCATATTGCAGGAATGTAACATATACAATATGGATAAAAATATTTCCAAAGACTTAAAGTCTGTCTTTGTGGCTCTATACTACACAGGTAAAGGGAAAAGCATCAGCAGTTATATGATTCCAACCCAGGACTGTGCATGGTTCCCCAACTCACATTCTATAGTCAACAATGGTGACAAAGGGTCAAGATTCTAAGGAGACGAATTGATATAAGTACTTTTGTACTTGTTTTCGAATCCTTTTTGTTGTTTTTGTATTATTTTGTCACTGCCATATTTTGAATAAAATACTGTTTAAACTAAGATGAAAGTGACAGGCCTATGCACATTTCTGAATGTCTCGTGACATCATGACCATGAATAACCACACAGAATGGCGGATATACCAATCTTTAATGCCCACAATTAAATTTAAAACCAGAAGAAGTTGCTGTGAACCAAGGGCGAAATGTCCCTAGACTACTAAATTTACTTACCATCTTTACAACCACATTGATTCTGCAAATATTATTCACTCTTTTACATCCCTTTACCAGTGTGTGTATGGCATCTTAATGTTAATAAATGCATTCATTTGTTTGAGTATTTGGTTCTGTGGTAGGACACTGTAAGTACCCAGTGTATACAATTTTGTATTTCCACCTGCAAATGTTATTGCAATATTAGTGAGGGAATAAAAACTGAAATGAAGTGCTAAGTTCTCACTAAGACCATATGCATGGAAAGTCAGATCCACAGATGGATATCATATTTTTAACAAAATTTTCTTAGCTGGCAATAATGATTTGTTCGTCATTGTTGTCGGACCATGTGAACAACAGCAAAATGATTAAGCATTCAACTACCTCAATATGGCTTATTCAATACATAAAGGAGGAGAAAGGAGCCAACGTCAGCTGGAAATCAGTGGGTTTTCTCGGTGTGGTACTTCGCGTTGAGTATGGATACCCTATAGGTATGCCAGGCAGTTAGAATAAATAATTAAATATAAGAAGGGAGTAATAACTGCAACATACTCAAGCGATTTGTAAGTCATGATAATTGATCATGATATCTTTGTTTTGTAGGTATGATTTGACAAGCTCAGACTTTTATTCATCTGTTCAAGGTAAGTAATGCATCCTGATATTTCAATTGATTTGTGACTTCATGAAGCTACAGACTTGATAAATCTGTGGCATTTCGGTATTGAATTGTATCATTTCTGTTTCAAATTCATTCTACATGGTCAAGATGATTATAGCTGTTGTTACTGAAAAAAGCCATAGGACTATATATATATAGCTAGCTGCCCCAGGCATCATTTGGGTCTGTCCAAAATTTATTAATCTAAATAGTGGAAGATAAACAGCAGATTCATTCTAAGTCTTGTATACAGATTTGATTGGAAAGGTGATTCACGATGAAGAAGGTGACAAAAACACTGGAGGGCTACTGTTTCAGGCAATCTGTTATGGACTGGGAAATTTCTCAGAATGTGTTATAGCAAGATACCAACTTTGTCTTCTAATGGCGCTGAGGGAACATCTCAAGGTACATTTCAGAATTATGTTGATTGGGGTACTTCTCAAAATGTATTATAGACCACCATTGTCTTCTTTAATTGATTTTATTGATTTGTAATCAATATGTCTATTCAGCAAAGTGTATAATAATAATAACTGTGACAAAGTAATTATTTCAATAACAATTATATTCTGTTCAATAAATGTATGACAAATCAGTTTTCTTCTCTTTTTTTTTTAGTAACTAATAAAATTATCATTAATCTTGATTACAATAAAGGCATAATTTTCTTTCATCTAACTTATGAGACTGACAAACATCTTCTTTACTGGTTCTGGTAATTGCCATTCTTGTACCCGAGTATGTTAGTGCAGTGTTCAGATATTTTTTTATAGATTTCTGGTGGATGTTACTGTATTAACATCTCATGTCCTTACAATCCACAGATAAATGCCAGGGAGTGCCTCCTGTATGATCCAAAGTTCAGGGATGAGGAAAAACATATCCTAAATAATCTTGGTTTCCATGTGATTGACAAAAATGAAGTAAGTGGTTTACTAATATTTACATCTCAATTTCTAGCTTTTCAAATTTTCTTCTGGTGTCACTCTGTGATTGATCAGTTCTTTTTTGTCATGCTTTGAATGGTTTGTATTTTGTTGCATTGCTCTGATTGGTCAGTATCTTGTAAAACATTGATTGGCTAGTATCTTGCTGCCATGCTCTGATTGGTCTGTATTATGTTGTCATGCTCTCATTGATCAATGTTTTGTTTCCATGCTCTGATTGGTCAGTATCCTGTAACACTTTGATTGGTTAGTGTCTTGCTGCCATGCTCTGATTGATCTGTTACAGCATTGTGATTGGTTGTTAATTGCCTTGGTTTGAGTCATCTGGTCAAGTCTTAAATTTCCTACTTTGTTAGTCAGTTTTGTCCTAGCAGTCATGTGATGTCAATTTAAGAGTCAAGAGGGCTTTAAATATCAGCAGACTATTGACTCTTACCAAAAGATACTTCCTGAATAAATACACTGTACTAGTAGACATGTCATAAATCATTCAATATGTTTTCCTCATCTCTGAACAGATGAGTGATGTACTAAGGTATCAGATGAATTTCTATTTGTTTTGCCTCTGAAGTGCAAGCTCCCTAGTATTATACTGATTTGTGAGGTTTTGTCCACAGGAGGGTAGGTGTTTGTATATACATTTTATCTTTATCTTTGAAGTACTAGCTACCAAGTGCCATGTACTGGTAGATACCCAGTAAATGTTTGAGTATCTGCCCTGTATCAATATATGATGTTATGTCCATAGGAGGGTAAGCGGCCATGCTCCCTGGATACGAGGACACTGTTTTACATGCCTCACTGTGGAAAGAGTCTATGTAACAATCTCCTTTGGGCTAACTGGAGCAGACAGCACTTATCCAACATGGTTGTCATTGGCAACAGTTTTACCAGCATCATTGACAAGTAAGATGAATTTTATTAAGCAGTCCTTATTTCGTCAAAGTGTTTGAAGAGCATTTCAATAAAGAGATAAGAATTTGGTGGTATCCTGTTCTCATAATTCTTCTATTTTGGTGAATTAGAAAGAGCTTAGTGTTTTGAAAATACTACTACAAAGTTCTTTCTTTCCATTTTTAGCACTCCAAGCAGACTTCTGGAGAAAACTGGTGGCTATATTCAACGTGTATCCTTCTAAACTTCAAACTGCCGGGAACTGATTCCAGTTCTGTTTACAAAACAGCTCAACTTCGATTTTGGTTTCAGTTATACATATCATGTCACTATGTCAGTGTGGTTTCTCATTTAAACTCTAGAGCCCCATGTATTTTTTTTTTCTTTATTAAGATCTGGTTCAATTACTCTTAAAATTAACCATATATCCTATTTTGTATCAATTTTATTTTTCAGTCAGGACATTGTCTGGGGTGCTTTTGCATCATTTGACTTTAGAAAACGCTTGTATTGTAACCTTAATTAAAGAGTACATTGATTTACAGTTTAGATAATAAAGTGATACAATTTTTGGTAGATTTACTTGAAAAACAATTTCAAATTTTTCCCAAACTGAGAAAAACTTTTATACTTTCTCTGCATTCAAGCAAACCAGTAGTCCCACTCAGCAAAAAAGCTGACCATTAGCAGAACCAGCAAACCTCCATTTATTCTAGACTCTAGTATGCCTGAACCAGGAGACAGAACCAAAGCCTACCCTCACAGGGGCAACTGGTCAACTAAAGGTCAAAAGTGAGGCAGTGTTAAGAGAGACATAAGGAATGAAAATACAGTATCCCAAATTTAGTTACATTTTTTTTCTGAAACCTATTTAAAATTAAATATCTCTATCTCAAACACAGAATTAATCTTGTTTAGACATATGTTCATCATTAGGATTTTCTGCTATCTTGCACTACAATTTTTGCTGCAGGAAAATCTGAATTTACTGTGTAAACACTTTCGGAAAATCCGGAAATTTATATTCTCTAACCCATTTTTTGTTATCAAATGTGAAGCCTGTATTTATAATACTTCATAATGAATATTCAAATTATAGTGTACATTTATGTTATCTGCATAACAAACAAAAAATACCCATGGGCAGGCTATCCTACTGTGGTCTGCTACCTTACGCTCTACTGACCAAAGGGAAAGAACTAGGTAGAGATCTATTAATTTTGACTTCAGTTTTTTTGTGTTGATCTTAATGAAATAAAGAAAATTGTATTCCTTCACCAGATACAGTTGTACCCCTACTGTACAGAGGTACCCTTACCCACGACCTTCAAGTTCACAGACATTTTTAACGATACTGCCATTCACAGTTTTCCTGCCAACAAACTCCGAAATGCTCCTGAAGAATTCTGGGATAGCCCTTCAGAGCCTCGCTATGAGGAAGAGGATGTAGAATTCATCTCAAATAAACAAAGATAAAAGTATTTGCTGTTCTTGGTTTTTCAGTTGAATTGTATAGCTTAAAAGAAAACAACTACCTGAGTAAATCTGCTCTAGAACTACACATTGTACGTTTTAAATTACCTATGTAAAGAGAACACTCTTTTCTAGCTGATGAAGCTAACCTTTTGTAAACAGAGCCTGTATTGAAGGATAACCTGCTAAATGAATACATCAACTTTTTAAAGTTTGCTATATATATATATATATAGTGGTCCAATAAAATTGGCAACCTTATTGGCCTAAATAAAGGATACGTTAATTTTTAAGAATTATTTACTCACCTGAACAAAAGGCTTAGTTAGGTTTATTACTATGCAGCATCCACCAACTTTACTTTTAAAAATGGATTATAACCGAATACTGAGGCAGTAAGCAGTCTTTCATGATGGGTTTCTCCGATACCCCAGAAGACAGGTGGGCAGAGTGAAAAGTGACAAGAGACCAAATAGACCGTACATGTGAAAATTATCTCTCTGAAATTACTTTTCATATTAGAATAGATTTGTCAGTTTTGTAATGAAATGACAATTCAAACTTTCATAAATAAAATCTATGTAGATAACCTCCCAGCAGGCATTTGGACAGAATTGGTGTGATAGTACTGCTTCTTAGGAGATGTGGAATTCAGATTGTTCAAACGAAATCTGGGTGGTCAGGTGGCACAGTGGTAACACACTTGCCTTTCACCTAGGCGACCGGGGTTCGATTCCCCGATCGGATGTGAAAAGGTATGGGTCACCTGCCCGACCACATGGGTTTTCCCCGTGTACTCTAGTTTCCTCCCACCGTAAGACCCCTTGCAAGCTTCCATCCAGGCCAACAAGCATGATTAATAAAAGTTAATATACCTTGTTTCGCAATTGTTGTAAAAAAAATAAAGTCTAACTGCCTCACACTGTCTCATCATAAACTAGTGTACACATTTCAACCATATTAAAAAGAAAGATTGCGCAGCTGAAGTTATGGAACAAACTACCTCCCATTGTGGTACATCAAGTTGGACCAAAGGAGTAATTTGACCATGTGCCTTTAAACAACACTTCACAAGAAGCTACAGATCAAGTTCAAATCAAAATTTGGAAGAAAGCATCCATAAGTGATAAGACTTATATTTAAATGTCTGTTAACAGCACCTCGCAAGGAATTGCATGGCAATTGGAAGTTTTCGGAAGGAAGCATGCATAGAGGATAGGGAAAGTTCTAAAGAAAGATCAAGCCCCAAAGGGAAATATGGAAGTCCAAATACCGGTAGGTCATTTTGCCTACGTGGAGGTCAAACATATAGAAGTCTTATTTGTTGCCTGCTCAGAAACCGATTTCATTATATTAAATATTTCTAAATTAACTGAAACAACAGAGTGATGACATAATAATCAAAGCATACTTATCTCATAACTAAGAATCGGTAAAACGGTGAGAAAATAGGAGCAAAAGTATGGATTTGCATGCATCCAAATTAAAACTAGATGTTCATTATACACTCCGTAAACTCCGTATGAACATCCAATTTTAATTGATTGGCATGGAAACCTTTGAAATTGTACCAAGAATAATAAGACTGCGTTCTGGAAGGATAATCGTCTTCTGCTTCATCGGCACACCCACTATGCAAGTCTTGGACAAAGCCGATTAAGTCAAGTTTTCAAATGGAGAACTAGGATGGTGACAATGGGACCAGTAGGCATATCATACAAGATAACGTCTGCTTACATATCACACAGTAGTTAGTTTAATTTGTCACCAAGTGAAAGCTCGTCATCGGTAGATGTGAAAGTGAAATTGAGAACTTGGCAAATTTAGATCCAATTTACCCGTGCTAATAATTTCACTGATACACTTAGCCTTATACGGAATCATGGTTTTTTCCGAATAGTCTTTCGAACTCCACAGTGATTATAGATTTCCATATTTCTGGTTCCTAGCATCACCGTTGACACGTTATGGCGCTATTCTATATTCCCTTTTCAGCATGAATGCTTTAATCGAGTGTTGGACGAGATATTTCGGTCTACGGGACGGGAACACAGATAAAGATAGGATGTTAATCAGATTGCAACAAGCACGGCCTTAAACAGTCCAGTCACTTAGAAAAATCATAAGTTGTTGTATACCCAACTTGGGGAGTTAGTGTACAACAGCTTTCGAGTACGGGAAGCTATTGGACAGCTAAGCTCCCCCTCTTAACTGGGTATTGAGATGTATTGTACAAGCAGTGCAACTTCAAAGGGAAAATGGGCAGACCATGATACTAGAAATAGTTTGAAGCATGATGATTTACCATTAGATGATCGACACGAGTTTGTGATGGTGTCGGCAGCGAAAGTGTCTATACCCACTTGATCCATGAACAGTGACACCGCTCCACAATACATAGTCGCGTTTTCATGTTCTTCAACCGATATCTAAAATTGCTGAATTGATCATGTATATTTTAACATTTTTTTAAGCCCATCTTCATTTTTCGGGTTTTCCACATGTAAAAGTAAAATATTGACAATATAGCTATTCACTAATACCATATAAAGGGACTAAACACCTTTGTGAATTTTAAGCATTAACTCTTAAGTAAATTTTATTTCGGAACAAGACTTGAACATTAAAGCGTTCTAAGAATGGAACAACAGCTAATTATGTTCTTTCAGTGTTTTTGTGATAATGATAAGTGATAGTGCGATTTTCACCTGGAGCCGAGGATGAAGTGCGATTTTCGCTAGTAGCGAGAATGAAAATAAGCGATAGTGCGATTTCCACTTGGGGCCGATGATGCTGAAGTATTAGGTCATGCAATCACACAAGATTCCTAATTAATAATTGTGCAACACACTGGTTAATAGCATTTTAACATTCGTATGATAAGTAACAGATGAAATGCCGAATGAGTATATATAAGACGGCATCATAAAGGTGCTTCGTTCTTCTATAGGGCTCCTCAGTGATGTTTGAACCCTTCGTATGTCGATTTGTCCCTCTATCTATACTATTATTGGATACCTGTATAGAGTATGCCATAAACGTGGCATGTAGAACAACAAACAACGCTCATGACATACTTACTCAACTGTAGATGCCCTCTCAAGCTTTTGTCTGTTTAGGTTGGTAGCTATACAAAGTTTTGTGAAACTGGATTTCAGGCGTGATGTTGTTTTGATTCTTTGATCAAATTGAACATATTTTCTTTTGAAATGTTTCTTTTATCAAATGACTTGACTTCTAACTCTGAACACTCCATGCCGCATACTGAAATGAATGTTCGATATCGTCCTTCTGGATGCTTCCTTTTACAAGAAAGATGAAGGAGACACAAGTTTCCAAGAAGATGCTGTACGAATGCTGCTGGAGTGACATTGTCATGGATAAAAATTCTGTCAACTGACTTGTTTTTCTTTTCATAAGAGACTTTTCATCATCTGGGAACTCTTCCAGACAGGAAACAAAGACCTTGTCAAGTCCTCCACTTTCATATACATGTATTTTGATAACGTGGTCGCCTTAACAACAAGAATTATACATTCATTTAATGAACTATCTGGAAATAGACATTCGATATTCAGTTCATCAAACGTTTTCAATTATTGTCATGTTGCTATTTCTTTTGACGACACAAGTGCACGCCTCCTTCTTTTTTCTAATACTTCTTTTGGTTTTGGTTTTCCAAACTCCCCTTCTGGATTTCCTACTTCTGGCCTCTAGCATCACTGAAGAGTCCTGAAAGCACAGAACAGCCGCATGGTGCAATATCAGTTTCTGGAATCGGCTACTAATTTAAGGAGTTTGATGTAAGCTGCTGAATTAAATCAAAGTCATGGAATCACGAATTAAGCTGCTTAATTAAACTAAAGCCATGGAATCGTGAACCAAGCCTGTTGAAATAAACTAAGATCATGGAATCATGAATTCAACTGCTTAATTATACCGAAGTCATGGAATCATGCATGGATTCAAGCTGTTTAATTAACCAAAACCATGAAATCATGAATTAAGCTGCTTAATTAAACTAAAGTCATGGAATAATGAATTCAAGCGGTTTAATTAACCAAAGTCATGGAATCACGAATTAAGCTGCTTAAATAAGCTTTAAGACATGGAATCATGAATTCAAGGTGTTCAATTAAACTAAAGTCATGGAATCATGAATTCAAGCTGTTTAATTAACCAAAATCATGGAATAATGCGTTCAAGCTGCTTCATTAAACCATAAAAGTCATTGGAGCATAAATTCCAGCTGCTTGATAAACGAACGTCAAGGAATCATGAATTCCAGCTGCTTAATTCAACGAAAGTCATGGAATAGTGAATTCAAGATGCTTGATTAAACTAATGTCACGTAAGCATGAATTCAAGATGTTTAATTAAACTCAAGTCATGGAAACATTAATTCAATCTGCCCAATTAAACGAAAGTCGCGGAATCATGAATTCAGGCTAGTGTGACTGAATGATAATGGGCTCTTTGGGAATTACTGACACTGATAATTTTTCCTAGGTACAGAAACAGTAAAACAACTAATTACCTGGATCAACCTTAAACGGAGAACTGCTTAACAGCAAATACGATATATAGTTATGCTATTATAGCCTTTAAGATGAAAAATAAAAACCTATTTACACAGAAGACACGCCTATCAACACCATCGATTAACAGGTCAATCAAACGAGCAACAGATGTATTATGATGGTGGATATGTTTTTAAATTCTTTTTAAACTTTTAAAACAGCCTTGATAGGTATGTGACCAGGTTAAGGTAAGCTCTATAAATAGTTGACCCATTGATCGACCAGACATAGATATCTTAAGTCGTTTGAATACACAGTACGCATCGCTTGAATGAATATTCATAATAACAAGAAATTGTTATATCTATGTGTGTGTGTGCTCGGAGGGTGAACGGAGAGTTTTGGATGTGATCCAGAGCAGAGTGCATTATATTTATATCCGAGAGGAAGAGGAGAGGAGGACGATATGGGGAACTTCATGCCAAAGAAGTCGGGGTAAGCTATACAATCTTTAGGACATGAACACGTTTGAGTATGAGGGAATATAACTAATATATTGAGATTGTGATTGAAGCATCTGTTAGGTCACATCAGGTTATGTTTACCAAACGTACACCCACTGTAAACAAGTCCTGGTCGACAGGCCTGCATCAGTATATCTGTGTACTCTAGCGTTACACATACAGGGGAGCTATTATTTCATAGAACCATGCTCTTTCGTAACCATGAATTGGTAACGTATGTTTTAGCATATTTGTTGTTAAATATTCCTACCCTGAAGTGATTTTGAATAAATGTGTAATTGCCGAAAGCATTATCATACAAGAAGTGAACCAGACCCCAGTTTCATCAATATATTCCTTATCAATTTAAGAAAAGTCCCTAGCTGAAAAATGTCCATAGTAAAGCAATGTAGAATTCAAGGAAAGTTAATAGGGGATTTTTCTAAGTTGAGAACCGTTCATGAAACAGGTGTCTGATACTTGTAACAGATCCATTTTCAAGTCCATTACTGGCGTGATATCTGTAAACACCGTCGTTTTATTGACCTATAAATGTATATAAGATACGTGAGTCTAAATAGAAAGCTAACTTGCTATTTTGATATACGTGTACATGTTATATATATATATGTGTGTGTGTGTATATACTACAGAGGCTGGGAAGGAGATGATCGCTACCTACAAACAGAGTTTAAACTTATGGACACAGACAATGACGGACTATTGTCAACAGGACAGTTGACAAACCTACTTCTGGCTCTTGGTTTCGGAGGCGATGAAGCACAGACTGAGGTAGTATTGACAGAACTATTAACATGCCTCGTGTATATGTATATGTTCTCAAGTGTGAACATTTGCATCATAACTTGCCTGTTGTGTTGATAAGAAGTAAATTGGTGTTGTATTTCTCCCTGTTATCGGTGTACCGTGTATTTATATGTGTATACAGGTTTTGACTGGCGTGTGGCAATACTTTTATGAACATCGCTGTTGTGTTAAGCATCAATGCTTGCTTCAGTTTACTGAACAACATAACAACAATACTTCATCATACATATTGGCATTCTATATTATTTCTTACTGTAAAACAACTTATTTTCGCGGCGACTTCATTTTGTCTTTAATGCCTTTTTTGCGGCGATTAAATTTCGCAATTTACAGTCATAAAAGGCCTACTGTACCTGTTATTGAAACTATTGCGCGAATTTTAATCGCTAGCAAATTACGCAAAAATAATCGCACGTGATAATAAGTTAGTTTACAGTAGTTAAGTGAAAAAAATTGATGAAATGCATTTCTTTTTCAACATTCTGAAATTTATTTATGTACATTTTATCATAAAATCTTCTGGGCACATGTGTTTCACTTAAGATGTATATCTTGAAGAAAACATATACAACGTGTTTTATGTACCCGGGACTGTAGGGAATTTCTACTTTACTAGAACTTAACTGAAACACTGGCAAGCAAAAGAAAATGATTATACATGTTACATTTGTGTATTACATGTTGCTATAGAAATTTAAAAAAACTATTGCTTTTATTAATCGCATGTCTACATATTTCAGTTTTTTCTTATTTTCTTAATATTTTAAGTAGAGGTATTTTGTGGGTGCCACGCATTCTACATATTCTAAACGACTTGGAAATCGTACATGAATATATTTGTTGTACACTGTCTTCTCTGAAATCTGCCATGCTTTTTAATAGTTAATATTGCCCTAGAAAGTATCAAACATGTATCTGTATTGTTTGTAGCTTTCATTCCTTCGAGTTGTTTTCCTTTCATACTCTATTTTCTTGCATATCAAGTAATGAGTACTTTACATTCTAATAACTGGTCACCTCTATGTACCCATAATATCTAATAACTGTTCACCTCTTTGTACCCATAATATCTAATAACTGTTCACCTCTTTGTACCCATAATATCTAATAACTGTTCACCTCTTTGTACCCATAATATCTAATAACTGTTCATCTCTATATACCCATAATATATAATAACTGTTCACCTCTATGTACCCATAATATCTAATAACTGTTCACCTCTATGTACCCATAATATCTAATAACTGTTCACCTCTTTGTTTATAATATCTAATAACTGTTCACCTCTATGTATCCATAATATCTAATAACTGTTCACCTCTATGTATCCATAATATCTAATAACTGTTAACCTCTATGTATCCATACTATCTAATAACTGCTCACCTCTTTGTACCCATAATATATAATAACTGTTCACCTCTATGTACCCATACTATACAATAACCTTCACCTCTATGTACCCATAATATCTAATAACTGTTCTCCTCTTTATACCCATAATATCTAATCACTTTTCACCTCTATGTACCCATAATATCTAATAACTGTTCACCTCTGTATTCCTCTGGATTACGGGGAGTTCCAGTTTGGAAGTTAGGATTAACAATCTCGACTTAAACGTTCACGAATACGTACAAAAAGTAGGTCACTCACACCTGTATTGTGCCCATTGACCTACATCAAAGAAAAATGTTGTCGAGCTCTATTTCCTACAATTCTTTACACACGCACTTCATATTTGGGGCACGGGTGCACCTAAATGAGGCTTTGTGTCTCGTACCAAAAGTTGTTCACTCTGCATCTTTATGCACTTTTAGGGTGTAATAGTTTCTCTTAAATACAATTTACCGGATTTAGGTATTAAATATTTCAGTTCAGTTATTCAGAAAGCAGTATTACTAGTAACACAATATGATTAAATTGGTTAAATACCAAATTTAAATAATAATTAAGATTTATGTTCAGATAAACACGGTTGATTTTTCATCCCGTAATTGGACTGTTGATAATTTATTAACTTAGTCGCTTTGCCTCTTTGAATTTTTCGTTTTCACACCGGAAGCCTGCTATAAAATTAGTGATATTACTAGACAATTCAAATGCAATCAAATAATGAATATGTGTAACCAAATCCAAATTCCCGTTCTTGGCATATTAGTTTATATTGGGTGGGAGGTTATAATTTGCAGAATTGTCATTTTCTCTTTTCGTCTGTTATCCCTTCTCATTTTTTGTTTTTTGTTTTTGTTTTGCCTCCATCCCCCCCCCCCCCCCTCCCCCCTGGCTATTCCAAGCAACATTATATTGACCTTATTGCACTTTCGTTTTTCTGCGTTTCCCTTGAATATTTTTACAATCCTTAATTCATGACGTATTTTCTCGTCTGTCATAAACTGTATCTATCCTGTATATTGTTATCGTCATGTGTAGGGTATACTGAATCCTTCTGGAAATAATTTTATAAGGTTTTCTTTTGGAAAATTAAATGGATTTGTAAAGGCGAAGATTAAGATAAGTAATGTTTTCACGTGATACATATATAACAAGTAATCAGTTAATCTATGTAGGGTATATCAACGCGCATGATAGAGATTATATCCAGACATCACAAGTGGTCAATCACGTGCAACACAAAATCACATGGACGATGTGTAAAATATTCTATATAAGGCATAACACGCACTTGACAGAGATTATTTAAACAATGAACAGTGGTTTTAATGTTGTTATTGTCGATATGACAGCAAGATGTATGGTGGGCAAATGGCATGGGAACCCCGTTAGGGTTCCCATGCTACATTTGCCCACTAAAACCACTGTTCAATACTTACACTTTATATTTACATTGTCTTACCATTTCCGTCAACTTTGAAAAAAAGCTGAACCAACAAAAAAAAATCCCGCATTTTCTAATGTCACATGACCCACTGGGTGTTATAGCCTGCAGAGGCACTGGGTGTTATAGGCGTATGGTGGCGACTGCCTCTTAGCATTGTGTCAATGGGGAAATGCGGAGCAAATGTAAATATATCACACAAAATATAAGTCATCACAAGGACGATATGTAAAATATTCTATATAACAGAAAAAAAAAAAATTCAACACATGAATTTCGTCCTATAGGAAAATCGGGAAATGGAAATAAAGTAAAAATGTATGGTAGAAATTTAAAAACTATCTTGCCATATACAGGGATAACGTTTAACTGTTTGTTAAATTGATATTAAATATGAAAGCTCAACTGCGGTAGGAGAACTATGTCTACGTTTCTGCTTTACTGAATATCAACTAAGACTTTAACATTGCTTGTTTTTTTTTACAGCGATAACATTTGTAGAACGTTTATGTATACTGCAGTGAATTTATTACAATACAGTAATGTATAACATTTACTAATTTAGTTGATACATGTATATATATACTGTAGTGTATTTAGTACGAGTACATTGATGATATATATATTATATACATTTTGTACCGTAGTGTATTTATTAGGAATATCATGATGTATAGTAATTAACAATTAAGTTGATATACATGTTTATACTGCGGTGTATTTATAAGGAATATCATAATGTATACTAATTAACAATTAAGTTGATATACATGTTTATACTGCGGTGTATTTATAAGGAATATCATAATGTATACTAATTAACAATTAAGTTGATATACATGTTTATACTGCGGTGTATTTATAAGGAATATCATAATGTATACTAAATAACAATTAAGTTGATATACATGTTTATACTGCGGTGTATTTATAAGGAATATCATAATGTATACTAAATAACAATTAAGGTGATATACATGTTTATACTGCGGTGCATTTAGAAGGAATATCATAATGTATACTAATCAACAATTAAGTTGATATACATGTTTATACTGCAGGGTATTTATCATTAGTTTATCATCATACTTTTACCAATTCATTTGTTATTCGTAAAATGTCTTTGTTAACATATATTTGATTATGTTCCTATAGAGGTATTTATAACTTTCCATAAATATTACTGAAGGGAAGAGTCTGTAGACATTTCAAAACGCAAATGGGTATTCTTTATGTGGTTTCTATCGGCGACCTTTACAGGCTCGAGTCGGTTTTTGGACAAAATATTAATAAAATGATCGTTGCATGTCTATTCAGATGCTGCTGAAAGGAATGAACAAGGAAAGAGAAGATACACTCTCCGAGGAGGAATATGTCGAAGCCGTGAAATCCAACGAGGAAATCTTTGTGAAGTATGACTGTACATGTATTTAAGAACTTACCATAAACTTGTATCGTATGGACGCTTAAGACAATTCTTTTTTTTTCTTCTCTCTTTTCGCTAAGGTATGAGTTCATATACAAAAATGTATCTGAATATTTAGTTTAAGGGGAAAAAAACGAAATATGACTCCAGCCTACTTCATAATTCTGTCGAATACTTCATCTATACCTTCTGGAGGTCGCTACTATAAAATTAAATGATCATGTTCAATAGACTACAGCTACATAGGTCGATGAATATAGAAGTTAAAATATCTGTTTTAATTTATCCAGAACGAGCAAACTGCGAGTTATTTTTGGAAACTTTGATGACACTAACGAAGGGAAGGTTTCAAAGTCAAAGATCAAAAGAAGGCTACTGGTCATGGGATTTGAAGTGGACGAAGCGATGACAAAGGCAATAGAAGAAACTGATGCGGATAGAGACGGATTCGTTACATACGATGAGTTTCTTACAAAGCATCTCAAAAATAAAGGATTCATTCAAAAGTAGCCAGTAGCTGAGAAATTAGTAATTTTCAAATAATTTCTAATTCAAAGAAACTATGGACGAGGACGGCGGAGAATGGAATGAATCCCAAATTATTGTCTGACAAACGAAATTTATCGTAGGAGTGATGCAATATGTATGAGAAAAGAGATACGAGGCCTTTTAAACCACTTTGCAACTGGAAAGATTTTCCTGAATTAACACGAAGAAATAAAGTTTGTGCAGTATCAAAGTTAAAAGCCAACTATCTCAACATGTAACTGATTAAAGATAGGTCTGCGCCAATCGTAAAAAATGAGAATAAATATATATAAATTCTGTTGCTCTTGACTATAACTCGAAAGAAGTTTTTAACATTTTCACCCCGCTTATATAATGAATATATTGGCACAACTATCACCATCGTCATGCGATTTAGTATCAAATTCTCATCACTATCATGTAACTTATATCATAATAAATAATGATAATTATTATATACTATTATGATATGATTGCTCTGATTTTATATTGTATATATTATCATGTCCAGTCCATGTACGTATGTTCTAATAAAATGCTATGTCTATTTTGGTTTTTCAATTCTTTAATGTACACGTGAAATTTCATCAGTTTTGATGATCAAAGTTACCTGCAACAAGTCCAATTTGTCCTTATCTAATTAAAATCTAGATGGTCATTCTAACTACGTTACATAGACATCTAACAACATCGTATAATGGGTCACGTCAGGATGACCTTTTGGATTAACTAATCAAATTACTACTCACAGAATCTTGGAAGTGAATTCCGTATATGACTTGCATTTCGGCAAACAAAGCATATAGTAATATTTATGTTGTACCGAAATGGTTACCTTCAGACGCCTGGTCTGACGAATTGGTGTGATCGATGACTTTGAAAAATTGTCAATTCGACCTAAAAGTGAAATATTAAGATCACAAAGGTCATCCTGACGTGACCCCTTATGCGATATCGTTAGATGGTCATGTAATGTAGTGATAATTACAATCTAGATTTTAATTAGATTGTTGAGACCCATAAAGCTTTTAAAGAGCTTTTCCATATCTGTTGTCACTGTCCTCATTTCATTCTTTATAACGCCTTACCCGATTCTTTCCTCTCTTTCTCCACCGTTCGTCTCCACATCGTCTCTGGCCGTCTCC
Source organism: Pecten maximus (assembly GCF_902652985.1). Taxonomy (NCBI): domain Eukaryota; kingdom Metazoa; phylum Mollusca; class Bivalvia; order Pectinida; family Pectinidae; genus Pecten; species Pecten maximus. The sequence goes on from NC_047022.1 coordinate 32,793,144, forward strand.
TTTTCCGGTTCCCAGGTCTATATCATAGCCACATAGCAGGCAATGTTCTTATTTTTCCTCATAGGGGCCGCGGTGGTCGAGTGGTTAAAGTATCTCGACACTTTATCACCAGCCCTCCATCCCTGGGGAGCGAGTTCGAAACATATATGGAGCAGTTGCCTGTTACTGACCGTAGGTCGGTGGTGTTTTTCCGAGTTCTCCGGCTTTCCCCCACCTCCAAAACCTGGCACGTCCTTTAATGACCCTGGCTGTTAGAAGGACGTTGAACAAAATAAACCAAACCAAATGCCCCATAATGTGTCCTATCAATCAATGCCACTTTATCTTCTCGCTCAATGGTCTCGGATGTGCTCTTTCTAATCGGTTGCCTTTTCTCACATTCTTGTTTTAATTTTGTATTGATTTCCTGCATTTATCCTCATCACTCTAGTTTTCAAGATATTGATATTAAGTCACACTCTTCTTGCGTCTAGACTTGTTTTGTCCTGTATTTGTTGTTTGGATGAGGAGAATAGGATATCTGCAAAGTCTAGATCGTCCATCTTTATGTTGATCTCCGTCTGATGACGTTCTCGACATTGCCAGCTGCTTTTCTCATCAACCAATCCATAAAAATGGAAACTATAAGCCAGGACATAAGCATACATATAAAATGTTCTGAAAGATCCCTCCATCCTCATTGGTCACATGTATCATCAGCTGAGTATGCTCAGCCTGTTGTATATATGTGAAGTATAGCATCTGTTAAAAAAATATGCTTGATAGTAATTTTTCTGACAATTTCTCTTACATTTTTGACAAGCACGACCTATGCATAAATGCACATGAATTTTTGGTCAATGCCTGTCAATAACTAATTATTGTAGATATAGTTTATATTAAATATTGTATGTATAATCAAAATGTATGAATGATGTGTGAATGTTTATGTTTGAGTTACCCCCTTAAATGTTTGTTATTCATGTAATTTTTTATTTCATAGTAAATTTATATGTCTAATATTTATATTTATGCTATCCACTTGCCACCTAAGGAGAGAACTTGGCCTGTTATTCTATCCTTTTGACTTATACCATCGAATGTCAATAAAATATGTTGAAATGAAGGGGCATATTGCATTCCTGCTTTACTTTTTCACTTCCCCTTGGCCTTATACAAAACACTGATAACCGAATACATCACTACTCTTTACAATTTTGTCCAGTATTCCATACTCCCTTTCTCATGATGGTCCACTGGCTTTCATCTTTGATGGAGTTGGAAGCCTTTTCTTAGTTTTTAAAGTTTATATATAGTATTTCTTGGCACTTGTTTACTTGCTCTATGATATTCTGAGGTATAAAGACCTGTTCTGTGGTGTCCCTTCGTTCATACCCTTCCTTAGCCTGTTATCGAAGTAATCGAACCCCTACCCTCTTATCTGGTCAAGAACGCTCCTTCCCAGTAGTTTTTCACTACAGAAAACAGTGTGATTCCTCCACAATTTTTACATTCCTTAAGAATCCACTTCTTTGCCAGCTTGGTGATAAGTCGTCAAACTATCTGGGACTTTGTCTTCTTTCCATATCGCTTCCAGCATATCATGCATCTTGGTCCAGAAAACTGCAGTGATGGGATCGATTCCCGATTACTTTCCAATGGTTGTTCGTACTTTTCTTCTATTGATGGTTTGTTTACCGAGATATCCTCCATCATTTCATCTAAATCTACTTCACTCTGGTCCGTTACAGGATTCGTCTGGTCCTCTCTATCGAACACATCTTTAAAGTGCTCTGTCCATCTTGAAACGACTACTGTTTTCCATTTGCCATTTTTATTACTTCACCGAGATTGAATAACAATGAATGATAGTAGACTCGCCATTGCTTCACCGAGATTGTGCTGGTTAATTCCAAGTCAACCCAGTTGATGCTATGGAAACCACAGAAACCATTAAGGGACTATTAAAGTGATGCCTTTTAAATAGGAAACCGGTTTTAGAAACCTTGTAACGGACACTCGCACTAAAGGGGTATTACTGTATCTCAGATGAATACAATGTAAATGAACCTCTGGTTTCTTGTGATTACTGTAATTAGTCAGTCAGAAATGAAGGTAAAATCGCGGAATCGGAGACACACAATTTGCAATATCAGAAAGGGATGTTGGACAAACATCAAGTTATATTTTTTTAAACTGCAACTTGACTTTTTCATTGAGAAAAAGATGATTTGGAACGAGGACTTTCCCTGTTTATTGCAGTTTATCACAAAGTTTCCTCGGTGAGAGCCTGCTTATCAGATACAATATGTAAATTCCTTGATGAAAGCCGACTTGATGACAAACCTGGCTGTTAATCGTAGATATATTCGAACACTAGCTATTTATCAAAAGACTTTCCTTGGCGAAAACCTTGTTTGTTTATCGGTCTTTCCTTAAAGACAGCATGGTTGTTTATCATAATCTTTCCTTCATGAAAATCAGGCTATTTGATGAAAACCTGTGTATATCCTCGACGAAGCCTGGCAGTTTATCATTGACGTAAGCCTGTTGGTTTTTAATCGAAAGAATTTCCTTTATGAAAACTGACATAGTTGTGTGTTATACATTGGCTTTACTGGAATCTTATCTATTTGTCATAGAATTCCCATTACAAAAGTCTGACTGTTTATTATAATCACTCCTTGGTGAAAACGTTAATTATTCTGATAGCACTTCCTTGACAAACAAGGATGGATAGTATTGCAACAGCAATACAAAGTCCCCTGCCTGAACCAGGAGTGCAACTATTTATTTTCCATTTTTTAAGCTACGTGTTATACTGATCACGTATACCAAGTTTCGTTAAAATTGGAGTAGTACTTTAGGATTGTCCGGACACGCCTCAACCAATGAGAAGTCGGCAGCCATTTTGAAAATTGGTTTTTCGAAAAAAAAAATGTAGGATGCAAAACTGCATGTTATACTGATCATGAATACCAAGTTTCGTCAAAATCGGAGTAGTACTTTAGGAGGAGTTGTCCGGACAAGCCTCAACCAATGAGAAGCCAGCATCCATTTTGAAAAATGAATTTTTGAAAAAAAAAAATGTGGGATGCACAACTACATGTTATACTGATCATGTATACCAAGTTTCGTTAAAATCGGAGTAGTACTTTAGGAGAAGTTGTCCGGACAAGCCTCAACCAATGAGAAGCCGGCAGCCATTTTGAAAAATGTATTTTTGAAAAAAAAAAATGTGGGATGCACAACTACATGTTATACTGATCATGTATACCAAGTTTCATTAAAATCGGAGTAATACTTTAGAAGGAGTTGTCCGGACAAGTCTCAACCAATGAGAAGTCGGCGGCCATTTTGAAAATTGGTTTTTCGAAAAAAAAAATTGTGGGATGCACAACTACATGTTATACTGATCATGTATACCAAGTTTCGTTAAAATCGGAGTAGTACTTTAGGAGGAGTTGTCCGGACAAGTCTCAACCAATGAGAAGTCGGCGGCCATTTTGAAAATTGGTTTTTCGAAAAAAAAAAATGTGGGATGCACAACTACATGTTATACTGATCATGTATACCAAGTTCCGTTAAAATCGGAGTAGTACTTTAGGAGGAGTTGTCCGGACAAGTCTCAACCAATGAGAAGTCGGCGGCCATTTTGAAAATTGGTTTTTCGAAAAAAAAAAAGTGGGATGCACAACTACATGTTATACTGATCATGTATACCAAGTTTCATTAAAATCGGAGCAGTGCTTTAGGAGGAGTTGTCCGGACAACTATTGCGTGACAGACAGTCGGACGGACGGAGGGTAAACCTATAGTCCCCCCGTTTTTCAAACGGCAGGGGACTAATAAAACTCGCAATATATCATAAATTTCTCTTGAAAAAAACCTGTTAACCGTACGCGTTTATCAAAGACTGCCCTTGTTTTTTGTCAAAAGAAATTCCTAAACGAAATGGAAAATAGTTCTCGGGACGAAATCGTAGCTGTTTATCATAGAATTTTCACGAAGAAAGCACGATTGTTTTAGAATTTGGTAAATTAATTCCACGCTGTTGATCATAGAATTCTCTTGACGAAAGCCTGGCTGCTCATGAAAGAGCCTAGCTGTTTCCGATAGAATGACCTGGACGAAAGCCTGGCTGTTTCCGATAGAATGTTCTGGACAAAAGCCTTGCTGTATCCGTTAAAATGTTCTGGACAAAAGCCTGGCTATTTCCGTTAAATTTTTCCGGACAAAAGCCTGGCTATTTCCGTTAAAATTTTCAGGACAAAAGCCTTGCTGTTTCCATAAAATGTTCTGGACAAAAGCCTGAATGTTTCCCATAGAATGTTCTGGACAAAAGCCTGGTTGTTTCCGATGGAATGTTCTGGACAAAAGCCTGGTGATTTCTGATAGAATGTTCTGGACAAAAGCCTGGCTGTTTCCGATAGAATATTCGGGTCTAAAGCCTGGCTGTTGCCTGGTTGTTTCCGATTGAATACTCTGGACAAAAGCCTGAGTGTTTCCTTTAGAATGTTCTGGACAAAAGCCTGAGTGTTTCCTTTAGAATGTTCTGGACAAAAGCCTGGCCGTTTTCCGAAAGAATAACCTGGACAAATGCCTGACTGTTTCCTTTGGAATGTTCTGGACAAAAGCCTGGCCGTTTCAGATACAATGTTCTAGACAAAAGCCTTACTGTTTCCGATACCATGTTCTGGACAAAAGCCTGGCTGTTTCCAACAGAATGTTCTGGACAAAAAGCCTGGCTGTTTCCAATAGAATGTTCTGGACAAAAGCCTGGCCGTTTCCGATAGAATGTTTTGGAAAAAAGCCTGGCTGTGTCTGATAGAATGTTCTGGACAAAAGCCCGACTGTTTCCGAAAAAATTTTCTTGACAAAGTCTTGCGGTTTCAGACAGAATGTTCTGGACAAAAACCTGGCTGTTTCCGACAGAATGTTCTGGACAAAAGCTTAGCCGTGTCCGATAGAATTTTCTGGACAAAAACCTGGCTTTCTGATATGAAATGTTCTCTAATTCAAACCCAGTTGTTTAAGGTGGTAATGCCTTACCAATTTAAAAAGTATATCTAACCAGGGGAATGTCTTATCCCATCTAACGTTGATGTTCTATACTCAAACTTCCTGTTCCTTGTGCATAAACAAGTGTGTCATATATGATCAGATGTAACATGGTCAGAGTGTAAATCTTATACTATTTATAGTATTGACCAACATCAGTCATTAGACAAACACAGACTGTCAGTGAATCAAAGATCTGGCTAGAAGTCATCTTTCCCCAGTCATTCAGCTGCTCTACATACAAAAACCAACATCATGTTCAGTATTTTATGTTTTATTTAAATGCATATCAAATAATTAACTTTAAAAAACAATTTACATCTGATAATTAGATGAAAGATGATGAGATTTAAACAGAATGTGTGAGAGTCGTGTCTGATTTGAACACATATGAATGATGATAAATGAATCAATACATTAATCCCTGTAGTGTCTAACACTTTGTGTCAGTGATGGTAAAGGTACACATTCTACAATACCAGCCAATCAAACGTCTCTTTATTTGACATAATAATAAGATAGTGGTTTTTTGATTGGCTGATTTTACTGGAATCAATATTCATATCTTTTACATCTAATAATACTAACTGGATTGTTGTTATCAATATAACACATTATTTGTTTGAATTCAAAAGCACGAGCAATTTGAATTATTAAAACATTATTTTAGGGTTATTCATATTATATGCTAGCAATTGAAAAATCATCCCTTAAACAATGTAAGGGAGACAACTGCAGCATCGTTTAAACCTATGCATTTCATCCACAATTACACTAAACTGAGGTGTAAAGAATAAATGTATGTCCTTATTCATATAGATTGATATATAATAGAATATTATTGACAATATAATCTCTGTATATAGCCACCATTATTCAGCAACATTACTATCCTTGTAAAGCTAGAATACATTAAAAACTTGATAATCTAACATTAAATTTTATATTGAATAACAGATGAACATAACAGCAATATCGAAACAAATTGGATAAAATCCTTTGCCATATTTTACAACAATATATTTCAATTAAAATCAATATGCTGTGTGATTAGATGATGATTACTTATTAAACAGAATAAAATATTTTAATTTCTACTAAAAATATATTATCTTTTATAATATTTATAGAAAATCTGGTTAATTCACTATATCTTTTGTACCATTTTATTGTCATTCTGTGACGCAATGAAATTACAGTAACAATACAAACATTTCATTGATGAAGATGTTATTATCAAGCATCTATTAAGGGGACAGCGTCAAACATCTGAATGACCAAGAAAAAAACAGTCATTAAATCTGATTTTTTTTCCTGGACCGGTTTTGGTATCAACAATGCTCAACAAAACACCTTCTGGAGCTGAGGGAATGATAAACTTCACGGACCTAAGAATCAGACTTAAAGGCCTTCACTCAAATTGTTACTTTGTTATGTAGATATCAGGCTTGTGTTGAGATTGGCAGTAGGAAAATTTTGATACAGGTCATAGGTAAGTGGTAGTATCTAAACACTGGTACATATTAATACATTATACCTAGTACACACCATACAACAGATTTATGTCAACAAACACACAAACTTTATAATATTTTATATATAACTACAAAAAAATAATTAGTTCACTTTCAGCTACATTTGATTAATTGGATTAGTGTTCTTAATGAACACAGATATATAGAGCGTAAATCTATAGAAACATTCTTTTATAAATTAACTTGAAACTGGTTGAAAGTGAAACACAGAACTATCTAACTAACACATGCAAGAGATGAGAAGTTTAGGAAACAGATTGGTCCCAACTCATCTACAACCTAAATCTACATATAGCACTTTCACATGACTGTCGGCAGCAGTATGGATAAACCTGTTCCTGTTGGCAACAGTTGCATTTTATCCGACATTAAACAGTCACAGACAGACTCTTGGAGTCCAGAAATTCTTATTACACATCACAATGTAACGGAGATCAAAATAACACAATTATCATATTTGGCGAAATGGATGGTAGATACGATATCTCCCTAGTTATCTTTTCTGTCAACACATTTGTTTTATGCAGGAAAATCAAACTTGTGGGAAGTCAGCCCGATCAAATCTCGCATTACACTGCTATAGCCTTAAGGGAGATACGTGTCTGTGGTGAGGAAGGCACACAGTCACAATGTAGAAGTCCCTCATTAATATTAAATATTCAGTTAATGTTTAAATTACTGGTAAAATTGATTATTCAAGTGTTTGAAGTGAAACCTCTATACATAGATTAAGATGGACGAATCCTGGAACTCAAGTTAAGTATTTCATTTTTTCCTTCCTTCCTGTTTTTTTTTAATCCTGCCCATATCTTTAATATTGCCTACAGTAGATAATATTGAAGTCATGTCTGGCAGTGTTCGAGAGATATGTTTTTTGTAGAACCTGATCACAGACCACACAGTTAATAAGACATTTTGTAAGAATGACATTGACCACGTGGCTGCGGTTATACAGTCAGAAATGGAGTTTCTCTCCATATCATGTGTGGTATAGTAACTGTCCTGCTAAACTCCATATCCAGCTAATTTGCTGCCACATAAACAAAATGTATCCAGGTAGGTGAACACTGTCCAGAAATGATCCAGAGAATTGTCCACTATTTCGGTATTTAAATACTGTCCTGGAACTAAAACAAATCCATGCATCACTCATTGGTCAAGACGCTGGCAGGTAGAACCAATCACGGAGCTGATTCTGTATCACACATAATTTCCTGTCAGATGAGCTGGAGCAGGAATCTTTCCACTTGAGACAGGTAAGATCTGCCTGCCCAATCACCAACTCTATATCACAGTTAAGTAGCCATTTTTCCATGTCAAGGTCAGGAAATAAATCCACAAGCAGGTGACCTTGAGGTGATTGACCTCTGACCTATGCTGACCTTTAACATCTTCCACTTCACACAAGCTGAGGTGAAGCTGGTAGGTTTGCACATAGCCCTCGGACATTTCTTAGTTAATGTCACGCGTGACCTGGAAACAAACAAAAGTGGTTTTATTAATCAAAACTTGGGAAACTACAAAAGAACTAAAAATAATACAATTTTATCTGAACTCTTCATGAACATGCAGACTGCCAATCTTTTGGAATTTCCATTTGGGAAATTGCTGGTGCTCAAAATTTCAACTTTAAGAAAAAAAAAAAAAAAATGTATAGACCTCATTTTGACAAACTACTTCTAATACCTTGATTCAACAAATCTGCCTTTTTTTCTGACATTTTTTTTTTGAATGACATGCAATAAAAAAGATGTCACTCATATTTAATGTGTCGATATTAGGTAAAATAAAGGGACTCTCCCTCCCTAGGGGATTTGGGTAAAATGAAGGGACCCTCCCTCTGTAGGGGATTTCGGTAAAATAAAGGACTCTCCCTCCCTAGGGGATTTGCCATGGTAAAATAAAGGGACCCTTCCCTCTGTAAGGGATTTGGGTAAAATAAAGGGTCCCGATCTCCCTCTTTAGGGGATTAGGTTAAAATAAAGGGGCTCTCCCTCCCTCGGGAATTGCAAGCATGCATATGTGGTTCATTTCTGAAGAACACGATAACTATTTTATGTGAGTCATCTTGATGGTCAATTTAAGTATTAGAAACACATGACTTATAAATTCTTCAGGAGAACTTACTTGATGATTCAGAAACACTAGGTGATCTGGGACTGCCTATACTACTGGCTGCGGAATGAGAACTGGAACGTGGACTGCCGATACCATGGTGACGTATTAATGAAGGAGGTCTATGATTGGTTAAATACATGGAATCCAGATCAGAATCAGCATCAGAATCCTCGCTATAAAAACAAAATTTTCCAATTATCAAACAAGTACATACTTCAAATACATTTACATATCCCTGCTTTGGTGGAAATAGAGAGAACCTGCAGTAGAAACTGTAGGTCGCAGTGACCTTCATGTCACAAGGTGGTGTTATTTCTAATGATATATTAAAATATAGGATTTAGTCTCTGAGGCCCTGAGGACCTAATTCCCCAACTTACTCCTCATCAGATCCCAGAAGACTGTCACCACTGTCCAGGTCCTCCTCCAAAGCAGCCTGTAGATCTGATATCCTCTTGAAGGCTAACTTTAGGTCAGACTGGTTTTGTTCGTAGTCAGATTCTAACTCAGTCACCTTATTCTCCAGTTCCTTGCTTTTTTGTGTGCTCTCTAATTCGCGTTTCTGAGCATCAGAAAACTCCTCTCGTTGGTCACGAAGCTGGCGTTGGGTTCTTTTCAGATTTTCGTCCAACTGTTGTTTTGTCGCAGATGAAACTCTCTTGTCCTCATTTGATTTATCCAGGGACTCTTTAGTTCGGTTGAGTTGAACCTGAAGGTCAAGGTCATATACTTTATGTACATTTCATTTCGAGTAGATGTAATGGAATTTTCAGACTTACTATTTTGTAATTGGTTGTAAGAAAGACCAGTGGAAATAACACAGATACAGGGATAGAATACAGAATGACTAGAGTACACTTAGGTTTATTCATTTGTTTGTATTACGAAAATTTAACTATGTAATGATTCAGATTAAAACAAGAAATCCTTTGAATCACTTTGCTATAACAACCTGTTCTGTTTATTCATCCTTTACACCTAATTCATCACACTGCCTCACACAAACACATTGTTTATCATACAACACACATCATCTGTTACCTACACATACAATGTGTGTATACGGTATGATACAACACACATCCCCCGTTACCTACACATACAATGTGTGTATACGGTATGATACAACACACGTCCCCTGTTACCTACACATACAATGTGTATACAGTATGATACAACACACATCCCCCGTTACCTACACATACAATGTGTGTATACGGTATGATACGGCACACATCCCCCGTTACCTACACATACAATGTGTGTATACGGTATGATATGACACACATCCCCCGTTACCTACACATACAATGTGTGTATACGGTATGATACGACACACATCCCCCGTTACCTACACATACAATGTGTATACAGTATGATACAACACACATCCTCTGTTACCTACACATACAATGTGTGTATACGGTATGATACAACACACATCCCCCGTTACCTACACATACAATGTGTATACAGTATGATACAACACACATCCCCCGTTACCTACACATACAATGTGTATACAGTATGATACAACACACATCCCCCGTTACCTACACATACAATGTGTATACGGTATGATACAACACACATCCCCAGTTACCTACACATACAATGTGTGTATACGGTATGATACAACACACATCCCCTGTTACCTACACATACAATGTGTGTATACGGTATGATACAACACACATCCCCCGTTACCTACACATACAATGTGTGTATACGGTATGATACAACACACATCCCCTGTTAACCACACATACAATGTGTGTATACGGTATGATACAACACACGTCCCCTGTTACCTACACATACAATGTGTGTATACGGTATGATACAACACACATCCCCTGTTACCTACACATACAATGTGTGTATACGGTATGATACAACACACATCCCCTGTTAACCACACATACAATGTGTGTATACGGTATGATACAACACACGTCCCCTGTTACCTACACATACAATGTGTGTATACGGTATGATACAACACACATCCCCCGTTACCTACACATACAATGTGTGTATACGGTATGATACAACACACATCTCCTGTTACCTACACATACAATGTGTGTATACGGTATGATACAACACACATCCCCTGTTACCTACACATACAATGTGTGTATACGGTATGATACACCACACATCCCCCGTTACCTACACATACAATGTGTGTATACGGTATGATACAACACACATCCCCTGTTACCTACACATACAATGTGTGTATACGGTATGATACAACACACATCCCCCGTTACCTACACATACAATGTGTGTATACGGTATGATACAACACACATCCCCTGTTAACTACACATACAATGTGTGTATGGTATGATACACCACACATCCCCCGTTACCTACACATACAATGTGTGTATACGGTATGATACACCACACATCCCCCGTTACCTACACATACAATGTGTGTATACGGTATGATACAACACACATCCCCTGTTACCTACACATACAATGTGTGTATACGGTATGATACAACACACGTCCCCTGTTACCTACACATACAATGTGTGTATACGGTATGATACAACACACATCCCCTGTTACCTACACATACAATGTGTGTATACGGTATGATACAACACACATCCCCCGTTACCTACACATACAATGTGTGTATACGGTATGATACAACACACATCCCCTGTTAACTACACATACAATGTGTGTATGGTATGATACACCACACATCCCCCGTTACCTACACATACAATGTGTGTATACGGTATGATACACCACACATCCCCCGTTACCTACACATACAATGTGTGTATACGGTATGATACAACACACATCCCCTGTTACCTACACATACAATGTGTGTATACGGTATGATACAACACACGTCCCCTGTTACCTACACATACAATGTGTGTATACGGTATGATACAACACACCCCCCCTGTTACCTACACATACAATGTGTGTATACGGTATGAGAGACATCTTGATTTTTGTTTTTCAGTTTCAAATAAAAAATTCTTCATCCATAAAATGACTCATGATTGATAAAACCATTGCTAGGTGCTCACCTCAATCCTGTGTTTAGTGGTCTGTTCAAGGTCGAGTCTATTTTCAAGGTCACGTATTTTACTCTCCAACCGTTGTACTGTGTTCTTATCCACACTCGTCTCCTCAAGGGTCTGGACCTTCATCTGGAGTTCTGTCACCTAGTACACAACAATCATGTCATGTTAAGTGATACAGCAAACTCATAATGTCATACACAAATCATGTTAAATGTCACGTCATGTGACACACAAAACATGTGATACAAAAATCATGTCAAATGTCACGTCATGTGACACACAAAACATGTGATACAAAAAAAATCATGTCAAATGTCATGTCATGTGACACACAAAACGTGATACAAACAAGAGATCCCAGAGGGATCTTGGCGCCCACCATTGAATGATCTTCATAGGTTCCATGTCAGATTGATCTTTTCTCTACTTTTCCCTTCCTCTAAGTCTTACTAATCTGTGTAAATTCAGATACAGCCCTCTATAGCTAGTACTTTTCAAACAAGGGGAACCTATATATAAAATTTAAGATTTAGCGATAATGGCTGTCTGTCGACCATGTTGTTTTTGGATTGGTCCCAATATGCAAAACTAGGCACTGAGGGGAACCTACATATGAAATTTGAGAAAGATCCCTTCAGTGCTTTATGAGAATTAGCGATAACTTCAATTGTCAAAATCCAAGATGGCTGCCTGTCGGCCATGTTGTTTTCCGATTGGTCTCAAAATGCAATATGCATAACTAGGTACCAAGGGGAACCTACATATGAAATTTGAGAAAGATCCCTTCATTACTTTCTGAGAAATGCGATAACAAACTTCAATTGTCAAAATCCAAGATGGCTGCCTGTCGGCCATGTTGTTTTCCGATTGGTCTCAAAATGCAATATGCATAACTAGGTACCAAGGGGAACCTACATATGAAATTTGAGAAAGATCCCTTCATTACTTTCTGAGAAATGCGATAACAAACTTCAATTGTCAAAATCCAAGATGGCTGCCTGTCGGCCATGTTGTTTTCCGATTGGTCTCAAAATGCAATATGCATAAATAGGCACCAAGAGGAACCTACTTATGAAATTTGAGAAAGATCCCTTCAGTGCTTTCTCAGAAATAGCGATAACAAACTTCAATTGTCGAAATCCAAGATGGCTGCCTGTCGGCCATGTTGTTTTCCGATTAGTCTCAAAATCCAATATGCATAACTTAGCATCAAGGGGAACCTAAATATGAAATTTGAGAAAGATCCCTTCAGTACTTTCTGAGGAATAGCGATAACAAACTTCAATTGTCAAAATCCAAGATGGCTGCCTGTCGGCCATGTTGTTTTCCGATTGGTCTCAAAATGCAATATGCATAAATAGACACCAGGGGGAACCTACATATGAATTTCAGGAATATCCCTTCATTAGTTTCTTAGAAATAGCGATAACAAATTTCAATTGTCGAAATCCAAGATGGCTGCCTGTCAGCCATGTTGTTTTCCGATCAGTCTCAAAATGCAATATGCATAACTAAGCACCGAGGGGAACCTACATATGAAATTTGAGAAAGATCCTTTCAGTACTTTCTCAGAAATAGCGATAACAAACTTCAATTGTCAAAATCCAAGATGGCTGCCTGTCGGCCATGTTGTTTTCTGATTGGTCTCAAAATGCAATATGCATAACTAGACACCGCGGGGAACCTACATATGAAATTTCAGTAAGATCCCTTCATTAGTTTCTTAGAAATAGCGATAACAAACTTCAATTGTCGAAATCCAAGATGGCTGCCTGTCGGCCATGTTGTTTTCTGATTGGTCTCAAAATGCAATATGCATAACTAAGCATCAAGGGGAACCTAAATATGAAATTTCAGTAAGATCCCTTCATTAGTTTCTTAGAAATAGCGATAACAAACTTCAATTGTCGAAATCCAAGATGGCTGCCTGTCGGCCATGTTGTTTTCCGATTAGTCTCAAAATGCAATATGCATAACAAAGCATCAAGGGGAACCTAAATATGAAATTTGAGAAAGATCCCTTCAGTACTTTCTGAGAAATAGCGATAACAAACTTCAATTGTCAAAATCCAAGATGGCTGACTGTCGGCCATGTTGTTTTCTGATTGGTCTCAAAATGCAATATGCATAACTAGGCACCAGGGGGAACCTACATATGAAATTTGGGAAAGATCCCTTCAGTGCTTTCCGAGAATTAGCGATAACAAACTTCAATTGTCAAAATCCAAGATGGCTGCCTGTCGGCCATGTTGTTTTCCGATTGGTCTCAAAATGCAATATGCATAACTAGGTACCAAGGGGAACCTACATATAAAATTTGAGAAAGATCCCTTCAGTACTTTCCGAGAAATAGCGATAACAAGAATTGTTTACGGACGGACGGACGGACCACGGACCACGGACGCAGGGCGATTTGAATAGCCCACCATCTGATGATGGTGGGCTAAAAATGTCAAATGTCATGTCATGTGTTACAATAAACATGATAAAAACCATTTAATGTCTTTAATGGTATTCAACAAATACGGGTACATGTCATTATAAAATTGTAAATTAGCTAGTCAACAAAATCTTATTAATATGAGTTGTTTAATCTATTTTTGTCAAGTTTCTCAACAATTCTTATATTATTCAGGGGAGATAACTCTGTTGAACTGGACATGCGACTTACCTCCTGCCTTAACTTGTCCTTGTCTGTCGTCAGTTCATCGATCTGTTGAAGCTGGTCAGATATTGTTACCTGGTCTACCGATTGCTGAAAACAGAACAACAAATGGAATTCTAAAGGAATAAAAACAAACAAATCAATATCATAATCTGACTGAAATGACATAATTTGGACAGAATACGTATATCTCATTCATCAGGTCTGTATCTTTTAGAATTTTGAATTTAGGAAATAAATATTCTTGGAACTTAAAGTGATATTGCTGGTTTAATTCAAATATGTTTGAAGGATAATTTGATAATTTGGCAGACTAACTTCTGATAGAATGATGTAAATATACAGTAGATAACTCCGTAAATATGACTTACTTGGTGTACTACAGCCCGATATTTAATGACCTATTGGGTGTATTAACAGACTTACTTGGTGGACCACAGCTTTGTATTTTTTCATTATCTCATTCATGTCTTCTTCGTTTTCCTCTAGTTGGCTCTGTAAGTCGGACTTCTCACGCATTAACACCATGGCTTTGTTGTCTCCCTGTCAAAGGTAATTTGGTCAATACAACAAACTATATCCCTGTCGAAGTTAATTTGGTAAATACAACAAACTATATCCCTGTCAAAGGTAATTTGGTCAATACAACAAACTATATCCCTGTCAAAGGTAATTTGGTAAATACAACAAAATATATACCTGTCAAAGGTAATTTGGTCAATACAACAAACTATAACCCTGTCAAAGGTAGATTGGTTAATACAACAAACTATATCCCTGTCAAAGGTAATTTGGTCAATACAACAATCTATATCCCTGTCAAAGGTAGATTGGTTAATACAACAAACTATAACCCTGTCAAAGGTAATTTGGTCAATACCACAAACTATATCCCTGTTGAGGGTAGATTGGTCAATACCACAAACTATATCCCTGTCAAAGGTAATTTGGTCAATACAACAAAATATATCACTGTTGAGGGTAGATTGGTCAATACAACCAAGATTTTTCCCTTAAATCCTGTAATGCTTTCCAATTTATGGAAAATTTTAACTCAAAGAATTTCCTTAAGTTAAGGAATGTTGATGAAACCTGAGCTAGGTAATGTTTGTAAGTATGATGAGGATCAACAAAATACATTATATCGTGGTCATACATAACGTTCGTAAGTATGATGAGGATCAACAAAATACATTATATCGTGGTCATACATAACGTTTGTAAGTATGATGAGGATCAACAAAATACATTATATCAGGGTCATAGATAACTTTTGTAAGTAACGAGGACAAACAAACCAAACCATACATTAAACAAACAAACTGTTGATCAAATGTTGGGTATGAAAACTGATGTAAACCTCAGATAATTTGGGGTATTATTACCTCTGATTTAGATTTAAACAGATCGTCTAGTTGTTGTTGTAGATCCTGTATCTCTAGTTCCATTGTCTTTTTGGCTTTGATGGCTGTCGCTGCAGAAAACTCTGAATCCTCAAGCTGTTTATTGAAAATAACTGATGTATAAATAAACAAATTGGTGTCCCCAACAACAACAATAGTTTGTAGGTATATATCAAAATTACTAATAGGGCAGAAATTCCAGAAAAATTGAAGAGATATTACTGTGGATAAACTTCTGTCCACAAAAAGAAGGACACACTGATTCCAGTATTCCTCCAACCCCCTTACCTTAATGCTGGGTAACACACCCCGATTCCAGTATACCCCATACACCCTTACCTTATTGCTGGGTAACACTACCCGATTCCAGTATACCCCATACACCCTTACCTTAATGCTGGGTAACACACCCCGATTCCAGTATACCCCATACACCCTTACCTTAATGCTGGGTAACACACCCCGATTCCAGTATACCCCATACCCCCTTACCTTAATGCTGGGTAACACACCCTGATTCCAGTATACCCCATACCCCCTTACCTTAATGCTGGGTAACACACCCCGATTCCAGTATACCCCATACCCCCTTACCTTAATGCTGGGTAACACACCCCGATTCCAGTATACCCCATACACCCTTACCTTAATGCTGGGTAACACACCCTGATTCCAGTATACCCCATACCCCCTTACCTTAATGCTGGGTAACACACCCCGATTCCAGTATACCCCATACCCCCTTACCTTAATGCTGGGTAACACACCCCGATTCCAGTATACCCCATACACCCTTACCTTAATGCTGGGTAACACACCCTGATTCCAGTATACCCCATACCCCCTTACCTTATTGCTGGGTAACACACCCCGATTCCAGTATACCCCATACACCCTTACCTTAATGCTGGGTAACACACCCTGATTCCAGTATTCCCCATACCCCCTTACCTTATTGCTGGGTAACACACCCCGATTCCAGTATACCCCATACACCCTTACCTTAATGCTGGGTAACACACCCCGATTCCAGTATACCCCATACACCCTTACCTTATTGCTGGGTAACACTCCGATTCCAGTATACCCCATACACCCTTACCTTAATGCTGGGTAACACACCCTGATTCCAGTATTCCCCATACCCCCTTACCTTATTGCTGGGTAACACACCCCGATTCCAGTATACCCCATACACCCTTACCTTAATGCTGGGTAACACACCCCGATTCCAGTATACCCCATACACCCTTACCTTAATGCTGGGTAACACACCCCGATTCCAGTATACCCCATACCCCCTTACCTTAATGCTGGGTAACACTCCGATTCCAGTATACCCCATACACCCTTACCTTAATGCTGGGTAACACACCCTGATTCCAGTATTCCCCATACCCCCTTACCTTATTGCTGGGTAACACACCCCGATTCCAGTATACCCCATACACCCTTACCTTAATGCTGGGTAACACACCCCGATTCCAGTATACCCCATACATCCTTACCTTAATGCTGGGTAACACTCCGATTCCAGTATACCCCATACCCCCTTACCTTATTGCTGGGTAACACACCCCGATTCCAGTATACCCCATACACCCTTACCTTAATGCTGGGTAACACACCCCGATTCCAGTATACCCCATACACACTTACCTTAATGCTGGGTAACACTCCGATTCCAGTATACCCCATACCCCCTTACCTTAATGCTGGGTAACACACCCCGATTCCAGTATACCCCATACCCCCTTACCTTATTGCTGGGTAACACACCCTGATTCCAGTATACCCCATACACCCTTACCTTATTGCTGGGTAACACACCCCGATTCCAGTATACCCCATACACCCTTACCTTAATGCTGGGTAACACACCCTGATTCCAGTATACCCCATACCCCCTTACCTTATTGATTTGAAATAAAAACTAGAAAATGTACAATCTTGAATCTAATTTAAAAATGTAGACCTTGTGATCATGGCTTTGACTTTTTACAATGTTACTCTAAATTGTAAACATCTCAGTGTTAAATCTATTCCTGTACCTACCCTGTTCCTCAGTTGTTTGATGATGGCCTTAGTTCCCTCCGAGCCTCTCATCTTCTGAAGGACAGTTTCAGCATCTCTGAGCAAGGCCTTGGTTTTCCTTAGCTCAAGTCTCAGACGCTTCTCTCCATCTACAATTAAATAAATGGCTACACTATCATATTTCTAGAGAGAATGAAATACAGTAACAGTGTGTTCTGAGTTGTGTGTGTTGACTGTACAATGATCAGTCAGATTATCAAACACAGTGTGCTGTAGAACAAGCTATTGTGACATGAAATTGATGATTTAAATGTTTAGCCTCTGTAAATATGTTTTTGTTGCTACATGTAACATGAAACCTGCCTTGGGGACCACCTGAATTGAGTGACTCCCTCTCATTGTCCACGTGAGTATTTTTTCTCCTCCCAATATTATTTACTAATACCATTTACCTGAACCTGGGTTAAGAGACCATTTGTCATGTGACCTTTTTATTGCCTCCCTTGGAAGGTCACATACGACAGATTTAACTCTATGTGATATTTATAGGATGTCTGATACCGACCTTTGTACTTCAGTGACCTTTCTCCTAGTGCAACATATACTATCATAACATCTGACCTTTGACCCTACTTAACTACCATTTATTGTGGCTGTGTACCATATGACTTTTTTCATTATGTGACCTTTCATCATTTGACCTTTTGTCCCTATATGAACTCTGACCTTTGTCATGGTGAGATCTGTTAGCATTAATCTCCTGTAGCTGTCTTTCAATGTCCCGTTTTTCAGCTTGTAGTCGTTTCTTGTCCTCGTATTCTTCCTCCATTTGGTTCTCCATATGTTTTAACTGTAGGGAAAGTAACACAGATAAAATCATTTCATACAAACATTAATTTATCAAAAGGGTAAATCCATTTGTTTACTCCACACTATTTTCCTGTCCTTTATCCTTCCTCATGTAATCCCTAATGACTATTATAACTCATAGGTTTCTGTTTGACATACATTCATTCTTCATCAAGGATTTGCCATGACGATGATAATAGCTGACCTTTTTCTGCGTAGCGTATCTGTTTTCTTGCATTTCCTCCTCCTTCTCCTCCAATTCCTTCATGTGTGTCTGACGTAATCGTTCCAGATTCATCTCAAGCCTTGTCTTGGTCTGTGTTCGAAAACAAAAACACTGGTTAAAGCAACAGGGCACAGCAGTGATAAATATTTTTATATATTTCACATAAATTATCAATTTCTTGCCATCGCTTCGAAATTCACCAAATGTTACCATTCAATTTTAAAGTTTCTGAGGTGAAGCTATCATGAAAAAGAGCTGCTATGGTTACCTGTTCTAGTTGCTGTATCTGGCCAGCCTGGTCATCAAGCTCTTCCTCTTGGTCCTTGACCTTCATCTCAAGCTCGTGTTTACTTTTCTTTAGGGACATCACCTTCAATGGACGAAAAAAATCATATTGATCAGAACGTTACAACACAATGATAGAGGCTCACATTATTTATCTAACAGAAGCTTGTAGAAACTAAAATTAGATTGATGTATAGAAATTATTAAACTGTGTTTTATAAAAAAAAATCCAATTCCAATACATTTATACATATATTGTTGAATTTGAATAAAATCACAACAAACAAATATCACATTACACATTTTTTGGTTTACTGTACAAGTTTTACATGACATGGGTTACCAAAGGTTTCACATAACAAATTTCACATATTTTAATGAGTTTCATTATCCAGACATTCCTGGTGCCTTTTTTCCTACCTCCTTGTCTGTGCCCTTGGTACTTGTAAGGCTAATATCCATCAGCTCACGGTCCAAGCGAGATGCCTTTTGTGTCTGTGACTCCAGATCATGTCGAAGTCTCTGTATTGCAAAGAAATGATATACGTACTGAAATCTTCTTGACTAATTGATCCAAAAGACCATATATATGTATTTTATATACCTCCCTATTTACAGAGGTGATATGATATATATGTATTTTATATACCTTCCTATTTACAGAGGTGATATGATATATATGTATTTTATATACCTCCCTATTTACAGAGGTGATATGATAGATATGTATTTTATATACCTTCCTATTTACAGAGGTGATACCCTAGATATGTATTTTATATACCTCCCTATTTACAGAGGTGATCCTTAGTGTCCTAATTTGACCTTAAACTGACCTCTATATCCTGACCCTCAGTGTCCTAATTTGACCTTAAACTGACCTCTATATCCTGACCCTTAGTGTCCTAGTTTGACCTTAAACTGACCTCTATATCCTGACCCTCAGTGTCCTAATTTGACCTTAAACTGACCTCTATATCCTGACCCTTAGTGTCCTAATTTGACCTTAAACTGACCTCTATATCCTGATCTTTGGTGTACAGTTCTGTGGTCAATTGATCCTTCTCGCGCTGTAACTTCTCCCGACTGGTCCGCTCATCCTTCCCTTCATCACTAGCCTTACTCAGTTCTGTGTCAAACCTGTCAAACAAAAACATATACTGCTATAATAAAGTCATAAAACCAATAACTTTAGTGAAAACTAGCCAGCAACTGTCAACACTGTTAATAAAAGCAAAGTGTGTGAGTTCTCACACAGATGTAGTGGAGGCTACAAAAATCCAGTCTGTACAACACTAATATTTTCGTCTTTGGGAAATTATTACCTTGAACTTACCTGTACATTACACATGACCTTGACCTAACCTGTACAGTACACAAGACCTTGATCCTACCTTACATCACACATTGCCTTGACCTTACCTGTACAGTACACATGACCTTGACTTTACCTGTACAGTACACATGACCTTGATCCTACCTTACATCACACATGACCTTGACCTTACCTATACAGTACACATGACCTTGACTTTACCTGTACAGTACATATGACATTGATTCTACCTTACATGACCTTGACCTTACCTGTAGAGTACACATGACCTTGATCCTACCTTACATCACACATGACCTTGACCTAACCTGTACAGTACACATGACCTTGATCCTACCTTACATCACACATGACCTTGACTTAACCTGTACAGTACACATGACCTTGATCCTACCTTACATCACACATGACCTTGACATTACCTGCGCTGTTTCCGCTCCAGTTCATTGTTTCTGGTAATCTGCTCCTCCAGATGGAGCTTTATGTCCTGCATCTCTGTGGCCAGTCTGGAGGACTTCTTCTTAGCTGCAGTGAGCTGTCTTCTCAGATCTTCCCCATCCTCAAGTGCCTCATGGACCTGACACAAAATGAAACACAAATTATATTCTAAGATGTTTTGAAATAAGAATTAATTGAACTACAATGTAGTTCAGATACTGACATGGAAATACAGGCTGAAAGGTCAGATGTCAACTGAACATGCTTTGAGAGACACAAAAGAATATATTAGAGATCAAGAACTTTAATATACAAGCATTAGAAAGATCAAGATTACTACATACAAGCTCAAACAGACCTAGATCATAGTTTTGTACAATATTCTACAAACTTAGGCAACAATTTTAACATATTGAGATCTGCATGCTTTTAAAAACTTTAAAAAAATCATGGAATGTGGTTACAAGTGATCATTTCCAACAATATCAACAGATGGTAGATGTTGAATTAGCCATAATCAAATATCAACTAGATCCTATACAATATTTCAAATTCCATAAAAATTACTACCTGTAAATGTTTGAAAGATTACCGAGTATACATAATCAGTTGATTCAGATTTTAAATTTAGACAGCTTAAGTAATCCAGGTCAATATCATCATGAGGAAGAGTCTATACCCTGATGAATATTAACAACTTTATGTGTTGGAAAATGTAGGAAAATGTGTTTTTAATCAATACATAATAACCATTTCTCTATCAATGCATTGCATTTTAAATATTTCATTATAAGTCAACAATTTTCTCTAATAGAGATGACAGGAATGGCACACACATACCTCCCCCTATATAGACATGCCCATTTCCATTAGACAGTATATACCTGTCCCCTATATGTAATTAAATTCAGTTTCAGCCAGAAGCTGACCTTGATATCAACTCCATCCTATATAAAGCTAGTTGAGAGGTACTACTGGAAAAGTCTCCGTACAGGCAACAGGACTGATGTTACCACTATAGCCAACACACTGTTATGTAAACAATCTAATAGTTTACTTATTACAGAACCCTGTGATACTGGAGGAGGTCGCTGACATTATTACAAAGTCCTGTGACATTAGAGGTGGGTGCTGACATTATTACAGAACCCTGTGATATTGAAGGTATCTTGGCCTATGCTGTACCTATTCTGTACTACAAGGAGTGGAGTACCGTTACCTATTCTGTACTACAAGGAGTGGAGTATCGTTACCTATTCTGTACTACAAGGAGTGGAGTACCGTTACCTATTCTGTACTACAAGGAGTGGAGTACCGTTACCTATTCTGTACTACAAGGAGTGGAGAACCGTTACCTATTCTGTACTACAAGGAGTGGAGTACCGTTACCTATTCTGTACTACAAGGAGTGGAGTACCGTTACCTATTCTGTACTACAAGGAGTGGATAACTGTTACCTATTCTGTACTACAAGGAGTGGAGTACCGTTACCTATTCTGTACTACAAGGAGTGGAGTACCGTTACCTATTCTGTACTACAAGGAGTGAGGAACCGTTACCTATTCTGTACTACAAGGAGTGGAGTACCGTTACCTATTCTGTACTACAAGGAGTGGAGTACCGTTACCTATTCTGTACTACAAGGAGTCGAGAACCGTTACCTATTCTGTACTACAAGGAGTCGAGAACCGTTACCTATTCTGTACTACAAGGAGTGGATAACCGTTACCTATTCTGTACTACAAGGAGTGGAGTACCGTTACCTATTCTGTACTACAAGGAGTGGAGAACCGTTACCTATTCTGTACTACAAGGAGTGGAGAACCATTACCTATTCTGTACTACAAGGAGTGGAGAACCGTTACCTATTCTGTACTACAAGGAGTGGAGTATCGTTACCTATTCTGTACTACAAGGAGTGGAGTACCGTTACCTATTCTGTACTACAAGGAGTGGAGAACCGTTACCTATTCTGTACTACAAGGAGTGGATAACCGTTACCTATTCTGTACTACAAGGAGTGGAGAACCATTACCTATTCTGTACTACAAGGAGTGGAGTACCGTTACCTATTCTGTACTACAAGGAGTTGAGAAACGTTACCTATTCTGTACTACAAGGAGTGGAGAACCGTTACCTATTCTGTACTACAAGGAGTGGATAACTGTTACCTATTCTGTACTACAAGGAGTGGAGTACCGTTACCTATTCTGTACTACAAGGAGTGGAGTACAGTTACCTATTCTGTACTACAAGGAGTGGAGTACCGTTACCTATTCTGTACTATAAGGAGTGGAGTACCGTTACCTATTCTGTACTACAAGGAGTGGAGTACCGTTACCTATTCTGTACTACAAGGAGTCGAGAACCGTTACCTATTCTGTACTACAAGGAGTCGAGAACCGTTACCTATTCTGTACTACAAGGAGTGGAGAACCGTTACCTATTCTGTACTACAAGGAGTGGAGTACCGTTACCTATTCTGTACTACAAGGAGTGGAGAACCGTTACCTATTCTGTACTACAAGGAGTGGAGAACCATTACCTATTCTGTACTACAAGGAGTGGAGAACCGTTACCTATTCTGTACTACAAGGAGTGGAGTATCGTTACCTATTCTGTACTACAAGGAGTGGAGTACCGTTACCTATTCTGTACTACAAGGAGTGGAGAACCGTTACCTATTCTGTACTACAAGGAGTGGAGAACAGTTACCTATTCTGTACTACAAGGAGTGGAGAATTGTTACCTATTCTGTACTACAAGGAGTGGAGTACCATTACCTATTCTGTACTACAAGGAGTGGAGTACCGTTACCTATTCTGTACTACAAGGAGTGGAGAATTGTTACCTATTCTGTACTACAAGGAGTGGAGAACCGTTACCTTTTCTGTACTACAACAAGTCGAGAACCGTTACCTCTTGTTAAGTTTTATTTCTACCTATTTCCTGTGATCTGTAAGTTGCTCTGTGTACCAACATAATTGTATAACCTTTTGTTTACATGTTTTACATGTTTACATGTTTGTCTTACGATCTTTGATTAAGCCTCACTGTATACCGCCTTAACATTTAACAGTCTTTTGGTAATACTGAATTCCTGTGATCTGCAGTCTAATGAACCTCTCCAGCCATTGGGCACTTTGACAATTTTACTTTCATTTCCCCTGCTACAGGCTACACATGTTATTGATCAAGGTATGGCTACATACAGATTAACGGTAGAAATCACTCCTCACCTTCACCATATAACACATTTAATGTCGACCGTATCCCATCAGACATTTCCTACATTATCACAGACTACGGAATAAGGTTCTAACTTCTTAATCAAAGTTAGATTACAAAGATATGATATTATATTATATACAGTATTAAAAAATTTTTAATTTGGAAACTGTTGATTTAAAACAATAAACTCCACACAATTTAAGATAACATTTACATAAACACATGATTTTCATTAAAAACATCTTCAACTGATTACATTAATGATGGGATTTAAAAGAAGATGCTTGCTATTCAGCAATTTTACCATAAGATCAATTTAAATCTATAAAGAAACAACAGCCAGACTGAAAAAGTCCAGAAACTTTGTCTCATTTTTTTTTATAAATTGGAATATAACCTTGTGAGGCTGGATGATTTTCCTAACAGATGGTTATAAGAACACTGGAACTAGGGAGCTCCAGATTTACAGGAACCTAGGGAGCTCCAGATTGACAGGAACCTAGGGAGCTTTAGATTTACAGGAACCTAGGGAGCTCCAGATTTACAGGAACCTAGGGAGCTCCAGATTGACAGGAACCTAGGGAGCTTTAGATTTACAGGAACCTAGGGAGCTTTAGATTTACAGGAACCTAGGGAGCTTTAGATTTACAGAACCTAGGGAGCTTTAGATTTACAGGATCCTAGGAAGCTTTAAATTTACTGAAACCTAGGGAGCTTTAGATTTACAGGAACCTAGGGAGCTCCAGATTTATAGGAACCTGGAAAGATTATGATTTACGGGATCCTAGGGAGCTTTAGATTTACTGAAACCTAGGGAGCTCCAGATTTACAGGAACCTAGGGAGCTTTAGATTTACTGAAACCTAGGAAGCTTCAGATTTACAGGAACCTAGGGAGTTCCAGATTTACAGGAACCTAGGGAGCTTTAGATTTACAGGAACCTAGGGAGCTCCAGATTGACAGGAACCTAGGGAGCTCCAGATTGACAGGAACCTAGGGAGCTTTAGATTTACAGGAACCTAGGGAGCTTTAGATTTACAGGAACCTAGGGAGCTTTAGATTTACAGGAACCTAGGGAGCTCCAGATTTACAGGAACCTAGGGAGCTCCAGATTGACAGGAACCTAGGGAGCTTTAGATTTACAGGAACCTAGGGAGCTTTAGATTTACAGGAACCTAGGGAGCTGCAGATTTACAGGAACCTAGGGAGCTTTAGATTTACAGGAACCTAGGGAGCTCCAGATTTACAGGAACCTAGGGAGCTCCAGATTGACAGGAACCTAGGGAGCTTTAGATTTACAGGAACCTAGGGAGCTTTAGATTTACAGGAACCTAGGGAGCTTTAGATTTACAGAACCTAGGGAGCTTTAGATTTACAGGATCCTAGGAAGCTTTAAATTTACTGAAACCTAGGGAGCTTTAGATTTACAGGAACCTAGGGAGCTCCAGATTTATAGGAACCTGGAAAGATTATGATTTACGGGATCCTAGGGAGCTTTAGATTTACTGAAACCTAGGGAGCTCCAGATTTACAGGAACCTAGGGAGCTCAAGTTTTACAGGAACCTAGGGAGCTTCAGATTTACAGGAATCATTCAAGTGATTTAATTGTTCCCAGACACCAACAATGCTCCTTAAATTGAAGAACCACTGTCCTACGGTCAGTACCAGGCAACTGTCCCACTGTGGGTTTCAAACTTGTGACTCACAGGTGGAGGGCTAGTGATAATGTGCCGGGACACCTTAAACACTCGGCCACGGCGGCCCCTTGCTATAATGGAAAATCTTTATTAAACTTTCTGTTCTGTAGTGCTTTTCTATAGAATACTGAAGTAGGGCTAGGGTTTGGTCATTATTTGAAATAAAACTACATAAATTGTATATAATGGTATTTAAATGATATATAAATATTTCTGTCAATTTAACATAAATATGTGTCAACCAATAAAACATGTCAAATTTATAAACCATGAACAGTTGATAATTGACCACTTAGGGAATAGCAAAATAACCTGTTCTCATGGTCAAAACCCTGCTTGTCCACCTCATGGTCAAAAACCTGCTGGTCCACATCGGTAAGAGTAGTGTACCACTAACAAGGTTAAATAGACAGTGAAAGGATCAGAATCTGTCGGTATAAAACTGTAGTGAAGTATGAAATCACACATGGCCGACATCAGTCACAATAACACTATGAGAAGCTGATGGAGACCGGAACCTTTAATTCTGTCTGATGTCTGACGAGAAGGGGAAGTTTACTACAGAAACTAGACAGACACTTGCAATAAATATGCTCCTCTTTCCCAGTCCAAGTATACAATGTTTAAATTTAACTGCTTCAAACTCACAATTTTTTTTATTGCAACAGCAATTAAAACAAATATCAATATTCAATTTCAAAATGGATGAAATATATGAGAATACATTTTATACAAGGTTTTCTATTCAATGACTTAATCATTTAAACATTCTGTATATCTGTCTGATAACCTTGTGTAAACTTCTCCATTACCTCCACAGGAGGCTAGTTATAACCTAAGTACAGTAGCATCTCTCCCTCAAGTGTTTATAGCTTGGTGCAGTCTGGTTCTAATTGATAGGACACAGTTAAATAAATCTTAATTGTACAGAATGTACATGTCAGATTAAAACATGATTTTCAGATATGCCTCAGGCTGGTCATGGAAGATACAGCATCTGCTGTAGTATACACACCTAAATCATCAGTAACCATGCCGTCTGGTCATGACCTTACACTTTCTCACTTCACTACACCTCCTTACTTCACTATACTTCCTTACTTTGCTACACTTCCTTACTTCACTATACTTCCTTACTTCACTATACTTCCTTACTTTGCTACACTTCCTTACTTCACTATACTTCCTTACTTCACTATACTTCCTTACTTCACTATACTTCCTTACTTCACTACACTTCCTTACTTCACTACACTTCCTTACTTCACTATACTTCCTTACTTCACTATACTTCCTTACTTCACTATACTTCCTTACTTCACTACACTTCCTTACTTCACTACACCTCCTCACTTTGCTACACTTCCTTACTTTACTACACTTCCTTACTTCACTACACTTCCTTACTTCACTATACTTCCTTACTTCACTATACTTCCTTACTTCACTACACTTCCTTACTTTACTACACTTTCTCACTTCACTACACTTCCTTACTTCACTATACTTTCTTACTTTGATACACTTCCTCACTTCACTATACTTCCTTACTTCACTATACTTCCTTACTTCACTACACTTCCTTACTTTACTACACTTTCTCACTTCACTACACTTCCTTACTTCACTACACTTTCTTACTTTACTACACTTTCTCACTTCACTACACTTCCTTACTTCACTATACTTCCTTACTTTGCTACACTTCCTTACTTCACTATACTTCCTTACTTCACTATACTTTCTCACTTCACTACACCTCCTTACTTCACTACACTTTCTCACTTCACTACACTTCCTTACTTCACTATACTTTCTCACTTCACTACACTTCCTTACTTCACTACACTTCCTTACTTCACTATACTTCCTTACTTCACTATACTTCCTTACTTTGCTACACTTCCTTACTTCACTATACTTCCTTACTTCACTATACTTTCTCACTTCACTACACCTCCTTACTTCACTACACTTCCTTACTTCACTACACTTCCTTACTTCACTATACTTCCTTACTTCACTACACTTTCTCACTTCACTACACTTCCTTACTTCACTATACTTTCTCACTTCACTACACTTCCTTACTTCACTACACTTCCTTACTTCACTACACTTCCTTACTTCACTATACTTCCTTACTTCACTACACTTTCTCACTTCACTACACTTCCTTACTTCACTATACTTTCTCACTTCACTACACTTCCTTACTTCACTACACTTCCTTACTTCACTATACTTCCTTACTTCACTACACTTCCTCACTTCACTAAACTTCCTCACTTTGCTACACTTCCTCACTTTACTACACTTCCTTACTTCACTACACTTCCTTACTTTGCTACACTTCCTTACTTTGCTACACTTTCTTACTTTGCTACACTTCCTTACTTTGCTACACTTCCTTACTTCACTACACTTCCTCACTTTGCTAC
Organism: Pecten maximus; assembly: GCF_902652985.1. Taxonomy (NCBI): domain Eukaryota; kingdom Metazoa; phylum Mollusca; class Bivalvia; order Pectinida; family Pectinidae; genus Pecten; species Pecten maximus. The sequence continues at coordinate 32,821,513 of NC_047022.1, forward strand.
ACTTCCTTACTTTGCTACACTTCCTCACTTCACTATACTTCCTCACTTTGCTACACTTCCTTACTTTGCTACACTTCCTTACTTCACTACACTTCCTTACTTTGCTACACTTCCTTACTTTGCTACACTTTCTTACTTTGCTACACTTCCTTACTTTGCTACACTTTCTCACTTTATACTACACTTTCTTACTTTTGATACACTTCCATATTAAACCGAGCCTGATAAACCAATCATACTGTCCCATTAGTGAGCTAAATGCCTTTTCCATTATATGTCTGACTATCAGAGTTTGTCTGAGACATTCTATACTATAGATTACATAGCTACTCAATCACATGTTGTATTTAGCCATTTAGATAACAATGTAACAGCTGACAGTGTGGTATAATTAAGATATAGCCATGTAAATTTCATTCAGAATAGGTTTAAATGGTCTTTATAAATATACCCAGCCAAATAGGAAATACTCTCTCTGACATTCTTTACTTTACTACACAGCTAATTTTTCAATGTATGTCAACGAGTTGTAAAAATATTGAATAGAACTTTAAAAATATATGCATAAGATTGTAAGAAGTTGCTAATAAGCTGAAGTCAAACCTTACAGACCAATCCTGTTTTAATTTAATAAGACAATTAGATATGTTAAATTAAAATAATTAATAAGATCCAAACCTTAATGTGCTATTTAAATAAGATGGTTAAGCTGGTTGACATTTGAACACTCCAATGTACATGTATGTAAAAACTACAGCAGACAACATATCAGAAGTGTGACAAGGTTTGTATAGGTAGGGAGACTTGTGGGCTGTGTATTGGTGATGAATTGGTTTGGTATAAATAGCTATATCAATATATAGATGTTCTCCACACCTTATATCAATAAGTCAGCACTTACAGCTGTACTAAACCCCTACATGTTGTATCCTACAGATCTCACGTAATCTTCTCTTTCAAAGTCACAATAGATCTATATAAACTTTCTGGTCTTTTGTACATGTAGGTAGCTAAGAAAATATACAACTCAGAAGTCGGTCTTATGAAAAATTTCTTCTAAATAGAGAACAAAAAATATCTCTACCAAAGAAATCAATTTAGAATTAAGGAATGAAAAATATTTTCTTAAAAACAAAATAGATATTTCTATTGAATTTAGAAGTCAGATTTCATATTGTAATGAAGAGTCAGGTAGTACAGGAAATGGAAAATATTTCTAGTACATTAAGTCACAAGTCCTGTTGTACAGGAAATGGAAAATATCTTCAGTAAAGACATGGAGCTAAAGTCTGGTTGTACAGGAAATATAACATATCTCTCCTGAAAACATTGATATAGAAGTTGGGTCTTACTGCATATGAAAAAAATCTCAACTAAAAACAACAACTTAGAAGTCAAATATCATCATAATTCCAAAACAAACTATTCAAAGTTAATTTTTTCTGGGTATGAAGAAGTAATCACATTATTACCAATACCTGTTTCTCAAGCTTAACTTCGTCCTTCATCTTTGACAGTTACAATCCTTCACAGTTCACCCAAGTTCCTTTTCCTCTCAATAACTACATCCGATCAGATCTGGTGCTCTACCACTAGTGTGTAAACCAGGTACAATACTGAGGCCCACCCAAGGGGACTTTCATGTACTTGTACTGAGCTGGGAATTAAACATTTATTTCTTTTGATAACATTTGATGTTAGTTAAATAATAATCTTATTAAATATGTTTTAGAATTTTTCTTTTGTTTTCTAATGTGAGATTTTCTTTGATATGTCATTTTGAACAAGTTTTTAATTATCAAATCCCTAATTAATTTTGTTGACTTCCCCTAACTGGCCCCTATGGGTTCTGTCATTGGTGATATAAGAAGGACAGCCTGGAGGAGACTACATCTTTTGATTACTTAATTCTTCACTTTCTCCTGAGACACTAATACTTGTGTACGTAACTGTCAGCAAACATCCCCAGGCCACACCTGTCCACATCTCGTTAGGTCAGGTACACCTGCACAATTAGTGCACCTGGGGTCAGACAAAAAGCACCAGACTTATGCTGTGGACTAGCGACCTTATCAACTTCAATCTTTATTCTTTTGTAATGACCTTAAGCATGTCACCAGTAGCACTGATGAAAGTTTCAAGATTTGGCAATGTTTTCTGATCTTAAGATTATACCTCAGACACCAGTTTTTGGAATCATTAACCTGTATCATTTGTCAGTAAGTACCTATATATAAGTTTGCTGACTTTCATTCTTACTGAAAAGTTTTGACTGCAGGTGTGTGTAATCAGCCCACACTGAGAGTAGCAGATGATGATAGGGAGGGGCAGACATAATTACTTCCTCTTTAGACTAGATGATTGATTTACAGAAGGAAATTATCTCCTATGTGTCAGATTCATTAGTGAATAGACACATCACAAGATCCTCTGGCTGAGGAGTTGATCACAGATCAGTGAACCGACACACCTGGGTGAATACACCAGAGTGAACTGACACACCTGGTGAACTCTCATGCCTGGGTGAACTGACACACCTGGGTGAACTCTCATGCCTGGGTGGACTGACACACCTGGGTGAACTCTCATGCCTGGGTGGACTGACACACCTGGGTGAACTCTCATGCCTGGGTGAACCGACACACCTGGGTGAACTCTCATGCCTGGGTGGACTGACACACCTGGGTGGACTATCATGCCTGGGTGAACTGACACACCTGGGTGAACTCTTATGCCTGTGTGGACTGACACACCTGTGTGAACTCTCATGCCTGGGTAGACTAACACACCTGGTGGACTGACACACCTGGGTGGACTATCATGCCTGGGTGAACTGATACACATGGGTTAACTCTCATACCCGAGTTGAATGACACACATGGGTGAATTGATATACCTTGACAAACAAACATGGGTGAACAGATACACCTGGATGAACAGATACACCTGGGTGAACCTAACTGGTGTTGACATAACAATAACAAACTGAGGTTTGATGACCTGTGACCTTTAAGTTTACAAAGCAGTTCCTGTTATCTGGGGTCAGCTGTGGAGAAGGGAGCTCCTACTGATGACACCATAGTGGCATTCATTACCACAATCAGCATTCATTATCTAATCAGATAAAGCCGTCAGTTTTCTGGATCAACACTGACAACTTGCTACGCCTACACAATTTAAGGAAACAAAAAACAAATATGCAAAGAAATCTTTAGTTTAGAGTTCATTTCAAGTACTGCTGATTAAATTTAAAAGGTTGACCAGTACAAACCATTTAACTGAACGTAATTATTTTACAGAATGAACCTGGTTACTAACACCGATTCTGTCTCGACTTCCTGATAACTCTACAATGTACGTAAGTGTAGAGTAAGTGTTACATATTAAATTGAACAGTTCACTGGTGCATATTACCAAAATAATCACAATATCATCTAGAAGTGTGGGTATATATAGCAGTTTCCTTAATATATCATAACTCATATTCGTAGCTATCCATCATGTCTGACGCCTGGTAAGTAGCCAGTTTTGATATCAACTGTATGCCACAGCTTTTAGACATGTGGAGCATCTCTCACTTCAGTGTTAGCATTATTGTGAATCTCAGGTCTTTTTTATAATTTACAGGAACCTCACTACAGGATAAAGTCACATCCTTGCTGCACAGTAAATAATTCACAAAATACAACTACCAGATGCAATTCTTTACTGTAAACCACGGTTTAAATCAGATAGACTTTTATTGCTATAAACTGTTGTTTTCTTCAAAAGTGTGGGAAATTTTCTGACCGGAAAATCCCGCAGATGTTAAAAAGCTTTGAAACAAAGAGCAATGATGGTATGTGTAGTGTTAAAAACTGCAATGATGGAGTATGTCACACTAAGCAGGAACATTCACAGCTACTTCCTATAACTAATTACATACATGTCAAAATATGCCAAAAAAAATTAGAAATATATTTGTGAAACATGTATGCTCCTTCATCTCTGGCTTTGATGGAAACAGAGCCACGTAAATGCTTAATTAATTTTAAAATCTGAAAAATGCGAAAATTTGAAAAAAAAAAAAAAAAAATCCAATTTCACTGCATGGCGTTGATGAATGACCTTGAAAGAACTTTCACGTTAAAATCAACATCCTATCTCTATTAATGAGTACATGGCGAACTCTGCAAAACTTTTTTGCCAAAATTGGTGACGGACAGTCGAGGGGAACATCTGTTACTTCCAATAGTTTAATTCATTGTGAGGGCATATAAAACATACTGATAGTACCAACACAACAGTCCCAATGGGCCTGTTTATCATCTGTTACCCGTGATGTATTAGTTAGGACTATAAGGCATGCAGCACACAGCTTGTAAGTACATTTAGTGATAGGTTATTAGAGAAGTACTATGGACATCCTAACATTACAATGGACGTCCTAACATTACTATGGAAATCCTAACATTACAATGGACGTCCTAACATAACAATAGACATCCTAACATAACAATGGACATCCTAACATAACAATGGACATCCTAACATTACAATGGACATTCTAATATAACAATAGATATCCTAACATTATGATGGACATTATAACATAACAATAGATATCCTAACATTATGATGGACATCCTAACATAACAATGGACATCCTAACATAACAATGGACATTCTAACATAACAATGGACGTCCTAACATAACAATGGACATCCTAACATAACAATGGACATCCTAACATTACAATGGACATCCTAACATTACAATATACATCCTAACATTACAATGGACATTCTAACATAACAATAGATATCCTAACATTATGATGGACATCCTAACATTACAATGGACGTCCTAACATAACAATGGACATCCTAACATTACAATGGACGTCCTAACATAACAATGTACATCCTAACATTACAATGTACATCCTAACATAACAATAGACATCCTAACATAACAATGGACATCCTAACATTACAATGGACATCCTAACATTACAATGGACATCCTAAAATTACAATGGACATCCTAACATAACAATGGACATCCTAACATAACAATGGACGTCCTAACATTACAATGTACATCCTTACATAACAATGGACATCCTAACATTACGATGTACATCCTAACATTACAATGGACATTCTAACATAACAATGGACATCCTAACATAACAATGTACATCCTGACATAACAATGGACATCCTAACATTACAATGGACGTCCTAACATTACAATGGACATCCTAACATTACAATGGACATCCTAACATTACAATGGACATCCTGACATAAAAATGGACATCCTGACATTACAATGGACGTCCTGACATTACAATGGACGTCCTAACATAACAATGGACATCCTAACATTACAATGTACATCCTAACATTACAATGGGCATCCTAACATTACAATGGACATCCTAACATTACAATGGACATCCTAACATAACAATGGACGTCCTAACATAACAATGGACATCCTAACATTACAATGTACATCCTAACATTACAATGGACATCCTAACATAACAATGGACATCCTAACATAACAATGTACATCCTAACATTACAATGGACATCCTAACATAACAATGGACATCCTAACATTACAATGGACATCCTAACATAACAATGGACATCCTAACATAATAATGGACATCCTAACATTACTACGGACATCCTAACATTACAATGGACATCCTAACATTACAATGGACATCCTAACATAACAATGGACGTCCTAACATAACAATGGACATCCTTACATTACAATGGACATCCTAACATTACAATGGACATCCTAACATTACAATGGACATCCTAACATAACAATGGACATCCTAACATAACAATGTACATCCTAACATTACAATGGACATCCTTACATTACAATGGATATCATAACATTACAATGGACATCCTAACATAACAATGTACATCCTAACATAACAATGGACATCCTAACATAACAATGGACATCCTGACATTGCAATGGACATCCTAACATTACAATGTACATCCTAACATTACAATGTACATCCTAACATTACAATGGACATCCTAACATAACAATGGACATCCTAACATAACAATGGACATCCTAACATAACAATGGACATCCTAACATAACAATGGACATCCTAACAATACAATATACATCCTAACATAACAATGGGCATCCTAACATAACAACAGACATCCTAACAATACAATGGACATCCTAACATTACAATGGACATCCTAACATTATGATGGACATCCTAACATTACAAAGAACATCCAAACATTACAATCTTACCCATCTTCTCTGTATACAGTCAATCAATTACAGAGACACACAAATCACAAATATGAGAAGGCTAGGAAAAATGACATCATCTTTAGGTCCCTAGTGTTAATGACGTAATCTCCCAGCCCATACCACATATAAAGTACAAGCAGACTACAGTAACATGCAGTGTGTGCCACCTCTCAACCCTATCTGTGGCCAGTAAGTGATGCTTGCCCTGGCAGTGGAATTGTAATATTTGACCCTGTGTATTTGCATGATTTTGCAGCGACACCTGGTGACCATGTGGGCAGCTACTCTGACCTTTGTCAAGACTCACCTGAACTGACTACAACAAGTATAAAACATGGGTTGAATATATCAGGACTGAAACATTTTGTCATCACTTTTTACCTTATATTTTGTATCTGTGATGTGTACTAAAGTTAAGGATGTATCCTACCTTACACATTAAACATGTGATGGGTATTAGAGTTAAGGATATATCCTACCTTACACATTTAAACCTGTGATGTGTACTAGAGTTAAGGATATATCCTACCTTACACATTAAACCTGTGATGTGTATTAGAGTTAAGGATGTATCCTACCTTACACATTAAACCTGTGATGTGTATTAGAGTTAAGGATGTATCCTACCTTACACATCAAACATGTGATGTGTATTAGAGTTAAGGATGTATCCTACCTTACACATTAAACCTGTGATGTGTACTAGAGTTAAGGATGTATCCTACCTTACACATTAAACCTGTGATGTGTATTAGAGTTAAGGATATATCCTACCTTACACATTAAACCTGTGATGTGTACTAGAGTTAAGGATGTATCCTACCTTACATATTAAACCTGTGATGTGTATTAGAGTTAAGGATATATCCTACCTTACACATTAAACCTGTGATGTGTACTAGAGTTAAGGATGTATCCTACCTTACACATTAAACCTGTGATGTGTATTAGAGTTAAGGATGTATCCTACCTTACACATCAAACATGTGATGTGTATTAGAGTTAAGGATATATCCTACCTTACACATCAAACATGTGATGTGTACTAGAGTTAAGGATGTATCCTACCTTACACATCAAACATGTGATGTGTATTAGAGTTAAGGATATATCCTACCTTACACATTAAACCTGTGATGTGTACTAGAGTTAAGGATGTATCCTACCTTACACATCAAACCTGTGATGTGTATTAGAGTTAAGGATATATCCTACCTTACACATTAAACCTGTGATGTGTACTAGAGTTAAGGATGTATCCTACCTTACACATTAAACCTGGGATGTGTATTAGAGTTAAGGATATATCCTACCTTACACATTAAACCTGTGATGTGTACTAGAGTTAAGGATGTATCCTACCTTAAACATCAAACCTGTGATGTGTATTAGAGTTAAGGATGTATCCTACCTTACACATTAAACCTGTGATGTGTATTAGAGTTAAGGATGTATCCTACCTTACACATTAAACCTGTGATTTGAATAAGGTTAAGAATGTATGCAACCTTACATATCAAGTATGTGATGTTTGTTAAAGTTAAGGGTAAATGCGAACTAACTATACCTGGGATTCATTTAAGAGGATGTATACTGAGGTTTACACTACAGTAATAACCTATAGGGGCATCATATTTAGGAAGTAATGAAGGGCTGTTTCATTAATAAGACACCTTACTATTCTATACTTAATAATTTGTGTTGCCCAGACATGGAAACTAATGACTCTTAACACATCTTACATTCAATCCCCTTTACCAGGATTGACTTGTACTGGCAGACTTGGCCACAGTATTTCGGTCCTTATACAAACAGTACCTATATCTATAAGTAAATATAACTCACCCTCTTCTCCAGAGCTTTCCTAGCATTGTGTTCCAGCTCCATCTCGTCCTCATGCTCCTTACTCATGCGTTTCTTGGTGAAATTGAGTTCTCGGACAATTCTCTCATACCTCTCTTTGTAGATAGAACCATCACCTATAGAAATCCATAGAAATCAGTGTTACAAACAGGGTCCAAGACACACCTAATACCCTCGCCCAGACACACCTATTACCCTGGCCCAGACACACCTAATACCCTGGCCCAGACACACCTAATACCCTGGCCCAGACACACCTAATACCCTGGCCAAGACACACCTAATACCCTGGCCCTGACACACCTAATACCCTGGCCCAGACACACCTAATACCCTGGCCTAGACACACCTAATAACCTGGCCAAGACACACCTAATACCCAGGCCCAGACACACCCAATACCCTGGCCCAGACACACCTGATACCCTGGCCCAGACACACCTAATAACCTGGCCCAGACACACCCGATACCCCGGCCCAGACACACCTAATAACCTGGCCCAGACACACCCAATACCCCGGCCCAGACACACCTAATACCCAGGCCCAGACACACCTAATACCCCGGCCCAGACACACCTAATAACCCGGCCCAGACACACCTAATACCCTGGCCCAGACACACCCAATATCCTAGCCCAGACACACCCAATACCCAGGCCCAGACACACCTAATACCCTGGCCCAGACACACCTAATACCCTGGCCCAGACACACCTAATACCCTGGCCCAGACACACCTAATACCCTGGCCCAGACACACCAAATACCCTGGCCCAGACACACCTAATACCCTGGCCCAGACACACCTAATACCCTGGCCCAGACACACCTAATACCCAGGCCCAGACACACCTAATACCCTGACCCAGACACACCTAATACCCTGTCCCAGACACACCTGATACCCTGGCCCAGACACACCTGATACCCTGACCCAGACACACCTATTACCCTGGCCCAGACACACCTAATACCCTGGCCCAGACACACCTAATACCCTGACCCAGACACACCTAATACCCTGACCCAGACACACCTAATACCCTGGCCCAGACACACCTAATACCCTGGCCCAGACACACCTAATACCCTGGCCCAGACACACCCAATACCCGGCCCAGACACACCCAATAACCCGGCCCAGACACACCTAATACCCCGGCCCAGACACACCTAATACCCTGGCCCAGACACACCTAATACCCAGGCCCAGACACACCTAATACCCAGGCCCAGACACACCTAATACCCTGGCCCAGACACACCTAATACCCAGGCCCAGACACACCTAATACCCAGGCCCAGACACACCTAATAACCCGGCCCAGACACACCTAATACCCTGGCCCAGACACACCTAATACTCTGGCCCAGACACACCTAATACCCTGGCCCAGACACACCTAATACCCTGGCCCAGACACACCTAATACCCTGGCCCAGACACACCTAATACCCTGACCCAGACACACCTAATACCCTGGCCCAGACACACCTAATACCCTGGCCCAGACACACCCAATACCCTGGCCCAGACACACCCAATAACCCGGCCCAGACACACCTAATAACCCGGCCCAGACACACCAAATACCCTGGCCCAGACACACCTAATACCCTGGCCCAGACACACCCAATACCCAGGCCCAGAAACATCTAATACCCTGGCCCAGACACACCTAATACTCTGGCCCAGACACACCTAATACTCTGGCCCAGACACACCTAATACCCTGGCCCAGACACACCTAATACCCTGGCCCAGACACACCTAATACCCTGGCCCAGACACACCTAATACCCTGACCCAGACACACCTAATACCCTGGCCCAGACACACCTAATAACCAGGCCCAGACACACCAAATACTCTGGCCGCCCAGACACACCAAATACTCTGGCCCAGACACACCTAATACCCTGGCCCAGACACACCTAATACCCCGGCCAATACACACCTAATACCCTGGCCCAGACACACCTAATACCCTGGCCCAGACACACCTAATACTCTGGCCCAGTCACACCTAATACCCTGGCCCAGACACACCTAATAACCCGGCCCAGACACACCTAATACCCTGGCCCAGACACACCTAATACCCTGGCCCAGACACACCCAATATCCTAGCCCAGACACACCTAATAACCCGGCCAAGACACACCTAATACCCTGGCCCAGACACACCTAATACCCTGGCCCAGACACACCCAATATCCTAGCCCAGACACACCCAATACCCAGGCCCAGACACACCCAATACCCTGGCCATGACACACCCAATTCCCTGGCCGATACACACCTAATACCCTGGCCCAGACACACCTAATACCCTGGCCCAGACACACCCAATACCCAGGCCCAGACACACCTGATACCCTGGCCCAGACACACCTAATACCCTGGCCGGCCCAGACACACCTAATAACCCGGCCCAGACACACCTAATACCCTGCCAAGACACAACTAATACCCTGGCCCAGACACACCTGATACCCTGACAAATACAACTGTCCTACCTTAAATACACTACCTGTCCTGCCGTGACGCATACAACTGTCCTTCTTTAAACACACTACCAGTCCTACCCTGACACACAACCTGTCCTACCTGGACACATATCTATCCCTACCCAACCGTCCCTCCCCTGCCCCTTACACATACACCCTGCTCTGCCACTAGACATATTTTACTGCCCTACCCTGAACACACATCTTGCCCTACCTGAGTACCCCTTCCCCAACCCATACAAATGCACTCTACTCAACCTCTACACTTCCTCATACACAAACAACCTGCCCATCCAGACACCCCCTACCCATCCAGCCACTCTCTCAGTCTCAGACACACACCCATTACCCCAACCAACACACCCCTACCTAGACACACCTTGTCCCACACCCAAGACACATCTAGTCCCAGACACACCTAGTCCCACACCCCAGACACACCTAGTACCACACCCGAGACACACCTAGTCCACACCCCAGACACACCTAGTCCCACACCCCAGACACACCTAGTCCCACACCCCAGACACACCTAGTCCACACCCCAGACACACCAAGTCCCACACCCCAGACACACCTAGTCCACACCCCAGACACACCAAGTCCCACACCCCAGACACACCTAGTCCCACACCCCAGACACACCTAGTCCCACACCCAAGACACACCTTGTTCCACACCCCAGACACACCTAGTCCCACACCCCAGACAAACCTTGTCCCACACCCCAGACACACCTAGTCCCACACCCCTTGTACCACACCCCAGACACACCTAGTCCCACACCCCAGACACACCTTGTTCCACACCCCAGACACACCTAGTCCCACACCCCTTGTACCACACCCCGGACACACCTTGTTCAACACCCCAGACACACCTTGTTCAACACCCCAGACACACCTAGTCCCACACCCCTTGTACCACACCCCGGACACACCTTGTTCAACACCCCGGACACACCTTGTTCCACACCCCAGACACACCTAGTCCCACACCCCTTGTACCACACCCCGGACACACCTTGTTCCACACCCCAGACACACCTAGTCCCACACCCCAGACACACCTAGTCCCACACCCCTTGTACCACACCCCGGACACACCTTGTTCAACACCCCAGACACACCTAGTCCCACACCCCAGACACACCTAGTCCCACACCCCTTGTACCACACCCCGGACACACCTTGTTCCACACCCCAGACACACCTAGTCCCACACCCCAGACACACCTAGTCCCACACCCCTTGTACCACACCCCGGACACACCTTGTTCAACACCCCAGACACACCTTGTTCCACACCCCAGACACACCTAGTCCCACACCCCTTGTACCACACCCCGGACACACCTTGTTCAACACCCCGGACACACCTTGTTCCACACCCCAGACACACCTAGTCCCACACCCCTTGTACCACACCCCGGACACACCTTGTTCAACACCCCAGACACACCTAGTCCCACACCCCTTGTACCACACCCCGGACACACCTTGTTCCACACCCCAGACACACCTAGTCCCACACCCCTTGTACCACACCCCGGACACACCTTGTTCAACACCCCGGACACACCTTGTTCCACACCCCAGACACACCTAGTCCCACACCCCTTGTACCACACCCCGGACACACCTTGTTCCACACCCCAGACACACCTAGTCCCACACCCCTTGTACCACACCCCGGACACACCTTGTTCAACACCCCAGACACACCTTGTTCAACACCCCAGACACACCTTGTTCAACACCCCAGACACACCTTGTTCAACACCCCAGACACACCTTGTTCAACACCCCAGACACACCTTGCCCCTCCCCAGACACACCTTGCACCACACCCCGGACACCTTTACTTACCATCCATGTCCTCCCCATCCATCTCCCCGTCCAGCGACTGAGCCTGCCACAGGTGGACCTGGGTGAGCTCCATCTCAATCTTTTCCCCGTGCCGCTTCAACACTGTGTACTTGGACTATAAGTAGAAATATTGCAGTGACTCACTGGGTTTGTATTTTAGATATCAGATCCTCTTCAAACAGATTCTCAGCTATTGTTTATATCCAACATAATCACAGGAATGCTTAGTTTAGAATTAATTATGTATCTTTATACAGATAAATGTTCACATTGGGACACCTTTGTACTTTTTACACTGAAATTATTGACACACTTGTACACATCTGATGCAATTTAACACACCTATACATGCTGATGTACACCTTCGACACACCTGTACACCTATGAGACATCTGGACACGTTTGAGACATCTGGACACCTTTGACACATCTGAATATCTTTGAGACATCTGGACATCTTTGACACACCTATACACCTTTGACACATCTGTACACCTTTGACACACCTGTACACCTTTGACACACCTGTACACCTTTGACACACATGTACACCTTTGACACACATGTACACCTTTGAGACATCTGGACACCTTTGAGACAGCTGAACATCTTTGATCTGGACATCTTTGATACACCTGTACACCTTTGAGACATCTGGACACCTTTGAGACATCTGAACATCTTTGAGACATCTGGACATCTTTGACACACCTATGACACATCTGAACATCTTTGACACACCTATGACACATCTGGACATCTTTGACACACCTATGACACATCTGGACATCTTTGACACACCTATGACACATCTGGACATCTTTGACAAACCTATGACACACCTGTACACCTTTGACACACCTGTATACATTTGACACACCTGTACATCTTTGACACACCTATGACACACCTGTACACCTTTGACACACCTGTATACATTTGCCACACCTGTACACCTTTGACACACCTGTATACCATCGACCCTACCTATACACCCAGCAATCACCCTTGGGAACACACCTATATATGAGACATACCTGTAGATCTTTGAGGTCTTTCTCCAGCCTCATCCTCTCCGATGTCTCAGCCTCCAACATTTCTGAGGATTGTGTGGATGCTGAATGTTCCTCCGCTAGGTCTGCTGTCGCCTCAGCAAGCTACAGACAGATAAAAAAAGATATAGAGGATATCTAACAGTGTCTTCAGTAATACCAAATATATTTCATGAGTGGGGCTAATATTTTGATATTTTTCACGAGTGCGCAGCACGAGTGAAAAATATCAAAATATTAGCCACACGAGTGAAATATATTTGGTTTTACTGAAGACACTGTTAGATATTCTGTTTATTACATTTTTTATCAACAAAAAACCTACCCCGTATGCTAACTAGGACTACAGCGATAATTTGTAAACAAAAAAAGTAGTTTCCCCTGTCCAGGTGCTGACATATATGTCGGGCTTTCTGATTGGTCAATTATTTTGGTATTTTCTAATCTTTAATTTGATTGGTCAAATCAGCAAAAGTGATATTTTTCAATATGATAATTATTCTTCACTAGTGAAAAATATCACTTTTATAGAATGAATAATTTTTGATATTTCACTGAGGAAGCTGGATATAGAATGGGGTGGGCTAGACCAAGGTTTTAGGAAGCCAGTTATAGGATGGGGTGGGCTAGACCCAGGTCTGAGGAAGCTGGATATAGAATGGGGTGGGCTAGACCCAGGTCTGAGGAAGCTGGATATAGAATGGGGTGGGCTAGACCAAGGTTTGAGGAAGCTGGATATAGAATGGGGTGGGCTAGACCAAGGTTTGAGGAAGCTGGATATAGAATGGGGTGGGCTAGACCAAGGTTTGAGGAAGCTGGATATAGAATGGGGTGGTCTAGACCCAGGTTTGAGGAAGCTAGTTATAGGATGGGGTGGGCTAGACCCAGGTCTGAGGAAGCTGGATATTGGAACGCTTGGCCAAGACCCAGGTTTGAGGAAGCTAGATATAGGATGGGGTGGGCTTAACCCAGGTTTGAGGAAGTTTGTTGGGCATCAAGGGGAGGGGCACACTGAGGTTTAAGAAAGCTGGCTGAAAGGGAGAGGGGCACACTGAGGGTTGAGGAAAAAGGATATTAAGGGGGTGGGGCACACTGAGGGTTGAGGAAGCTGGTTTTTTAGGGGGTGGGACACACTGAGGGTTTAGGAACCTGGCTATTAAGGGGGTGGGGCGCACTGAGGGTTGAGGAAGTTGGCTATTAAGGGGGTGGTGCATTGAGGGTTAAGGGAGCTGGCTATTAAGGGGATGGGGCACACTGAGGGTTAAGGAAACTGGCTACTAAGGGGGTGGGCCACACTGAGGGTTGAGGAAGCTGGCTATTAAGGGGTGGGGCACATTGAGGGTTGAGGCAGCTGGCTATTAAGGGGGTGGGGTACACTGAGGGTTGAGGAAGTTGGCTATTAAGGGGGTGGGGCACATGGAGGGTTGAGGCAGCTGGCTATTAAGGGGTGGGACACATTGAGGGTTGAGGAAGTTGGCTATTAAGGGGGTTGGGCGCAATGACGGTTGAGGAAGTTGGCTATTAAGGGGGTGGGGTACACTGAGGGTTGAGGAAGTTGGCTATTAAGGGGGTGGGGCACATGGAGGGTTGAGGCAGCTGGCTATTAAGGGGTGGGACACATTGAGGGTTGAGGAAGTTGGCTATTAAGGGGGTTGGGCGCAATGACGGTTGAGGAAGTTGGCTATTAAGGGGGTGGGGCACACTGAGGGTTGAGGAAGTTGGCTATTAAGGGGTTGGGGCACACTGAGGGTTGAGGAAGTTGGCTATTAAGGGGGTGGGGTACACTGAGGGTTGAGGCAGCTGGTTTTTAAGGGGGTGGGGTACACTGAGGGTTGAGGAAGCTGGCTATTAAGGGGGTGGGGTACACTGAGGGTTGAGGAAGCTGGCTATTAAGGGGGTGGTGCATTGAGGGTTAAGGGAGCTGGCTATTAAGGGGATGGGGCACACTGAGGGTTAAGGAAACTGGCTACTAAGGGGGTGGGCCACACTGAGGGTTGAGGAAGCTGTCTATTAAGGGGGTGGGGTACACTGAGGGTTGTGGAAGTTGGCTATTAAGGGGGTGGGGTACACTGAGGGTTGAGGAAGTTGGCTATTAAGGGGGTGGGGCACATGGAGGGTTGAGTCAGCTGGCTATTAAGGGGTGGGACACATTGAGGGTTGAGGAAGTTGGCTATTAAGGGGGTTGGGCGCAATGAGGGTTGAGGAAGTTGGCTATTAAGGGGGTGGGGCACACTGAGGGTTGAGGAAGTTGGCTATTAAGGGGGTGGGGTACACTGAGGGTTGAGGAAGTTGGCTATTAAGGGGGTGGGGCACATGGAGGGTTGAGGCAGCTGGCTATTAAGGGGTGGGACACATTGAGGGTTGAGGAAGTTGGCTATTAAGGGGGTTGGGCGCAATGAGGGTTGAGGAAGTTGGCTATTAAGGGGGTGGGGCACACTGAGGGTTGAGGAAGTTGGCTATTAAGGGGTTGGGGCACACTGAGGGTTGAGGAAGTTGGCTATTAAGGGGGTGGGGCACACTGAGGGTTGAGGAAGTTGGCTATTAAGGGGTGGGACACATTGAGGGTTGTGGAAGTTGGCTATTAAGGGGGTGGGGCACATTGAGGTTTGAGGAAGCTGGCTATTAAGGGGGTGGGGCACATGGAGGTTTGAGGAAGCTGGTTATTAAGGGGGTGGGGCACATTGAGGGTTGAGAAAACTGGCTATTAAGGGGGTGGGGCGCATTGAGGGTTGAGGAAGCTGGCTATAAAGGGGATGGGGCGCATTGAGGGTTGAGGAAGCTGGCTATTTATGGGGTGGGGCACATTTAGGGTTAAGGGAGCTGGCTATTAAGGGGATGTTGAGGAAGCTAGCTATAAAGGGGGTGGGGCGCATTGAGGGTTGAGGAAGCTGGCTATTAATGGGGTGGGGCACATTTAGGGTTAAGGGAGCTGGCTATTAAGGGGGTGGTTCATTGAGGGTTAAGGGAGCTGGCTATTAAGGGGATGGGGCACACTGAGGGTTAAGGAAACTGGCTACTAAGGGGGTGGGCCACACTGAGGGTTGAGGCAGCTGGCTATTAAGGGGATGTTGAGGAAGCTAGCTTGGTGTGGGACAAACCAAAGGATGGCTGTAGCAATCTATCATGAGGGTATGGTAGATACATCAGGCAGGGTAAAAGTCACATTGTAAACAATAACCCTGTCCTGATGAATAAAGTAAAGAATCAAGGAACCATTAACCTCAATATTGTTTGTACCTGGGGCGTCTGGCCTGTCCTCGTTTATAAACAATGGATGTACCTTGTGATGGGGAAAGGGCTAGTACACACATATGGCTGTACATACACAAGGAATTGTATTACAAGAGCATGTCGGATTATAGGTCTGTCAAATTTATATCCAATGTACTGTATATACAGCTGTGCAATATAATATGACTGATTTGTTTTAAAGAGTGAAGCCCGGCTCAAATCCATAATGGCAGGGAAAAGGAAATAAGGCATTTAAAAGCAGTCCAGATAAAAACAAAAAATTGTAATTTAGATATATGGTGAAAAAGTTTGTACAATAGACTACCTTCAAAGCCTTGTACTATTCCTTCTTATATCTCAATGACTATTCCCTGTAGATATTTCAACCTATACCATATTGTGGATTTTGGTTTGGTTTGTTTTTGTTTAACGTCCCATTAACAGCCAGGGTCATTTAAGGACGTGCCAGGTTTGGAGGTGGAGGAAAGCCGGAGTACCCGGAGAAAAACCAACGGCCTACAGTCAGTACCTGGCAACTGCCCCACGTAGGTTTCGAACTCACAACCCAGAGGTGGAGGGCTAGTGATAAAGTGTCGGGACACCTTAACCACTCGGCCACCGCAGCCCCCGCCATATTGTGGAATGAAATCAAATTCATCTTAAAGACTCTCAGAAAATATGGGTATCTTAAAGATTCTCAGAAAAAATGGGCATCTTAAAGATTCTCTGATAACATATACATCTTAAAGATTCTCAGGAAATATAAGGATCTTAAGAGATTTTCAGAAAATATAGCCATCTTAAAGATTCTCAGAAAATATAGCCATCTTAAAGACTCAAAACCTGGACATCTGAAAGGTACTAAGAAAATATGTCTATAGAAGTCTTATGAGAAAGGTGGTCCTTTTTGATGGGTATGGAACAGTGTGAAGGCAGTATGTTTTATAGTCAGACAAAGTGAAAATGTCATGAGATAATATATGATGTAAAAGAAAAGACAGGAAACTGTTGCTGTAAAGAAAGACTAAGGAAGATTGGTATCATCAAGTATGATTGAGGTACAGATTAGCCTGGGGACATAGTGGACAACTGACCAACAGATAAATCTCACCACTATAATGCAGTTGACCAATAGAAACATCTGTTAAATAATTGCATGCAAAGTAAATATAAATTTTAGTAAAACCATAACAGAGCGTGAGACTCTAAGGGATAAAGTGCGGATACCATCAGGGAAGGATGTCTGTGTTCCCAGTGACAGGAAACAGAAATCAGGGAAGGATGTCTGTGTTCCCAGAGACAGGAAACAGAAATCAGGGAAGGATGTCTGTGTTCCCAGAGAAAAGGAAACAGAAATCAGGGAAGGATGTCTGTGTTCCCAGAGAAAAGGAAACAGAAATCAGGGAAGGATGTCTGTGTTCCCCGAGAAAGGGAAACAGAAATCAGGGAAGGATGTCTGTGTTCCCAGAGACAAGGAAACAGAAATCAGGGAAGGATGTCTGTGTTCCCAGAGAAAAGGAAACAGAAATCAGGGAAGGATGTCTGTGTTCCCAAAGAAAGGGAAACAGAAATCAGGGAAGGATGTCTGTGTTCCCAGAGAAAGGGAAACATAAATCAGGGAAGGATGTCTGTGTTCCCAGAGACAAGGAAACAGAAATCAGGGAAGGATGTCTGTGTTCCCAGAGAAAAGGAAACAGAAATCAGGGAAGGATGTCTGTGTTCCCAAAGAAAGGGAAACAGAAATCAGGGAAGGATGTCTGTGTTCCCAGAGAAAAGGAAACAGAAATCTGGGAAGGATGTCTGTGTTCCCAGAGAAAGGGAAACAGAAATCAGGGAAGGATGTCTGTGTTCTAGTGGTGCGCCGATCATCGATTATAATCGGTTGACGAATCGAATGCACCTTCGATTTCGACCATCGATTTCCGTTTTTCAAGAATCGATCATCGAACGCGCCCGAATCAAGGGAAGTCACTCTAATGTTATAACCTTAGAATAAAGATGGCGGACGGCTGCCTCGTCGTCGACGACTCCGTTGCAATTGCCACTACAACGGATACTGATACAGAGCTTATAATTCGACCACCCGGGGTTGGAAAGGCAAAGTCAAAAGTATGGAATATATATGCATTCCGCAAAATAAAAAAAAGAATGGGGTCCTTCTAGAAAAAACCTTGACATGACGGTCGCTGTTTGCCGCCTTTGTAAGAAATGTTACAAAAATACAAGTAGCTACATTTCGGTATTTGATAGTATTAGATAGTGAAAGACTTATAAAATGACTCCATCTGTTTATTATTTTCGATAATAAGTAGCCCTGGAGGAATCATTTGGTTCCTTCATGATAAGTTTTAGCATATTTTATATATATTAGCTGAGTAATGAGGTATGTTTCTGCTAGGTATAAGGGAAACAGTCCAGCCACATTGCTCAATCCCTGCATACTTATATAATCTCGCAATAGGCAATACACAATCTACATTCTACAAAGAAGCACATTTTTATTTATATTTTGTAATTGCATACTGTAATATTAATAGATAAATTTATGGTTTACCACAATATTTGAAATTAACATTTATTCACTGAACTGTTAATTATAAGTTATGTTTCCAATTTACATTTTTGTTAAATCAAAGAAAGTGGATTTGTTAATTAGTTGTTACTTAATCTGTTGAATAAAACTTTGCTAGTTATATTTTTTCTCATAAATAGGTTTCTGAAACTTTGGAAGTCCCAACTATTTGGCCATTGGTAGACAAATTAAAAGCGCTAATAATTGCATTTTCATGCATGATTAATGAAAAAAAACAAAAAAAACAACACTGGTAGTCTGGTACAATTACAATGTAAATATCCAATGCAAATAATGGCAATATCCATCAATGCATATTCAATGGGATATAAGCTCTATGGCATCGCATCATTGCTCTTTTGTAATACTTGATTTTATATGTGTACCTGCTCATATTGTATTCTACTACTTTTGCATCTAGAATTCAACGAACAAAAGTTACAAAGACCATGTAGAAAATGAAAATGTCAATTTATTAACAAAAGTATATAATCATGGACAATTTCATGTTTTATAAACAAATCTGTGAAATCCAGATACTTTTACTGGACTTCATTCTTCTTGGATCATTAATATCTATTTTTTAAGTCATAGCTGTTGACCAAAAGTACAGTTGTAACTGTCTTAATCATTCAATCATACATTCATGTGCACCATCAACTAAGAAATAGGAATAATTACACTTACAAAAGATAATTATTGATACACATTACATAACAAAGTGATGATTAATAACTGAAACAAAACACTTGTGATTTAACCGATTATTAATCGGTTGACTACATCGGTTGTCCTATCCGATGCGATCCGATAATCGAAACAGATTTTCAACCGATGTCCCATCACTACTGTGTTCCCAGAGAAAGGGAAACAGAAATCAGGGAAGGATGTCTGTGTTCCCAGAGACAAGGAAACAGAAATCAGGGAAGGATGTCTGTGTTCCCAGAGACAAGGAAACAGAAATCAGGGAAGGATGTCTGTGTTCCCAGAGAAATGGAAACAGAAATCAGGGAAGGATGTCTGTGTTCCCAGAGACAAGGAAACGGAAATCAGGGAAGGATGTCTGTGTTCCCAGAGAAAGGGTTACAGAAATCAGGGAAGGATGTCTGTGTTCCCAGAGAAATGGAAACGGAAATCAGGGAAGGATGTCTGTGTTCCCAGAGAAAGGGAAACAGAAATCAGGGAAGGATGTCTGTGTTCCCAGAGAAAGGGAAACAGAAATCAGGGAAGGATGTGTGTACTCAGGGATTGTCCTACAATAGAAACATGGTCCGTTAAAAGGACCCATTCCCCTATAAGAATCTTGTAAAAATTCCCAATTTGCCACTGAAAAATTCCCAATTTTGAAGTCATTTTGAATCATTAAGTAAGTTTTATCTGCAAAGACCTATATTAAGGTACTTTTGAAAAATAAAAAACAGCTATAGATAACAAAATGAAATCAAAATAATATAAAGGCAATATTCATCAAAGACAAGAGGCCCATGGGCATCTGAGATTTGAATAATTTCAGTTCATTTAATTGACCCTTTTTGGCCCAACCCATCTTTTCAGTTAAAGGGGTCAGTCAGGGCCAACACGTGCATAACATTAAGCTTTCATCCCATGCTGATAATGTTAACCAAGGTAGAATGAATTCCAATGGAAATCCAACAAACAATTGTCAAAAATGTGATATCCCTTTATAAACTATAGTAAAATTTACCCCCTCCCAAGGGGCAAACATTTGACCCCAGGGTCATAAAATTCACAATTTTGGTAAAGCACCTTTAGACCCTTCCATCTATGAAGAATGTTTGATACCACCATATCTGAGAGTAGAGAAGAAGATTTTTGAAGTTTTAGTCAATTTGACCCTTTTTGGCCCCATCCCTCAGGCCCTGGGGGTCAGTCAGGCCTAAAATGTGCATACCAACAAACAGTCATCCTACACTGATAATGTTAACCAAGTTAGAATGAATACTAATAGAAATCCAACAAATAATTGTCAAAAATGTGATTTCCCTATATAAACTATAGTTAAGTTTAATTGTCAAAAATGTGATTTCCCTATATAAACTATAGTAAAGTTTACCCCCTCCCCAGGGGCAAACATGAGACCCTAGGGTTATGAAATTCACAATTTTGGTAAAGCACCTTAAGATCCTTCCATCTATGAAGAATGTCAGATTCCACCATATCTTGGAGTAGAGGAGAAGATTTTTGAAGTTTTAGTCAATTTGACCCTTTTTGGCCCCATCCCTCAGGCCCCTGGGGGATGGGGACCATATAATTCACAATTTTGGTTGACCTTTACCCATAGAAGCTTTCTGCCAAATTTCATTGAATTTGGTGCAGCAGTTTTGGAGAAGAAGTTGAAAATGTAAATTGTTTACGGACGCTGTCTCAGGTGACCTAAAAAACTGAAATTTGTATGAATTTCACTATTTTATTATTTTCCCAATAACACATTTTGTCACATAGAAATTCTCACATTCAATGGACCCTGGACTCAGTTACAAAATTGTAGGAAAATACCTGGTACTCGGAAAGGGAATAGTGGAAGTTAGTGCTACAAAGCTTGTTCAGCAATACAGAACTGAAATCCTGAATAGAAATATGGAACAGGAAAGAATTTCAACCATTGGGTAAATATACATAAAGCTGTTGGTCTGATACTTACCCTGTTTTCCAGTTTCTCACTCTGCTGTTTGTATTCATTCCTCTCTCGCTCGATCCTCTCCAACTTAGTCTTCATTTGCTCCAGTTCATACTGGAAAACACAATGACACTGACGGTTAGGGAACACAAAGATCGCCATAACAGATACGGTTCATCTACAGATCTGTCACAGAAAGGTCAATCTACAGATCTGTCACAGAAATGGCCACTTACAGATCTGTTGAAGAAATGGCAAATCCATAAATCTGTCTCAGAAACAGTCAATATATTCTATAATTCTGTTTCAGGAATCGTCAACCTTTAAATCTATTTCTGTAAAACAAATGTACATATATACATATTTGTTATCTACATGGATGTTATAATTATACAGTTATTGACATGTGTATTGATAACTAGTCAGAGGGAAGTCACTTCCTACATATATACATGGTCCCACGCTTCCTGGTCAACCTACCTTTCCCTATAGTTACTGTACTATCAGATTAATGTTCAGACACGATTACAGACACAGCAGAGTTAGACAGCATCAACAATTACACCGTCATGTCCAAACAATGTAGAGACACAGCAGAGTTAGACAGCATCAACAATTACACCGTCATGTCCAAACAATGTACAGACACAGCAGAGTTAGACACCATCAACTATTACACCGTCATGTCCAAACAATGTACAGACACAGCAGAGTTAGACACCATCAATGATTACACAGTCCTGTCCAAACAATGTACAGACACAGCAGAGTTAGACACCATCAACTATTACACCGTCCTGTCCAAACAATGTTCAGACACAAGTACAGACATGGCAGAGTTAGACACCATCAATGATTACACCGTCCTCTCCAAACAATGTACAGACACAGCAGAGTTAGACACCATCAATGATTACACCGTCCTCTCCAAACAATGTTCAGACACAGCAGAGTTAGACACCATCAACAATTACACCGTCATGTCCAAACAATGTACAGACACAGCAGAGTTAGACACCATCAACAATTACACCGTCCTGTCCAAATACTCAGCACATAGACAAGCATTTCTTTACAGAAAAATCCTAAAAAGTTTCAGATTCTAAAATATTCTCATAAAAGTTTAAAAAAATCATCCCTGTGATACTGTAAGTAATTGATGTTGAAAGCTGCACCATGTGTTTTCTCTGACACACTTTCCCCCTGTGTTACACAGTTTAACACAGCTGTCACTGACAATCTGTCCTAGTCTTATTTACATCACCTCAAATGTTGAAAGGACGTTAAATCATAACTAAACAAAAATTGAATCTCCCAATAAACATGTCAACACCATCACAGTACATTTAGGTGTAGACATCAGTATTTACAAATCTGTACACAAATAAACATGTAATTCCGAAATTATCAGTATTTCACAGTCTTTCTGTATTCTTTATAGATATGATTAATATATAGTTGGAATATTCAAATTTTGATCTCTTATTTTCAAATCAAACGGTGACAATGGAGTATTATCATTATCATTCTAAATGTACTATAAATATTAACATATTGTAGGAGAATTTTGTATTTACATTATTAAACTTACAATGTTTTATCTACAGACTGTATTTGGCTAGTTATAAGTGAAGACAACTCCAGTTCCTTTGTATCTGAGTAAATACCAGCAACAGGTGAAATTCACCTAACCCTATTTCACAGATATCCTCCCCAGTCTGAATCACTCAAATGTCCAATTCCTGTTTTTATACACTTAACAAATAAAGATAATATATTTTTTTCGACATTACCTCCCTTGGTTGGAGCTCTTTCTCTACATCTCATATAATAGGACTGAGACCACAATTATCTACTTCCAGGTTCAGACCACACAAATGAAGTCCCCTTAAAAATGTATGTATTTCAGAAAAATAAATCAAACGCCTCTGTGAACTTGATTTTTGTCTATGAATTTAATGTAGATTTATAGTAAAAATGTCAAGCTAGATTATGTGATGTAAAATATTAATATTGATCATGTATTTTGTGTGCCAGGATCTTGTGTGAAAAGTCCTGATTTTACCTCTACCCGCAACCTGGATGTAAATAATCCACTTTGGTGACACATGTTAACTGACAGTTATCTCCACAAAATACCCAACATGCTGTATTGAAACTTTTATATTTTGCTTCTCAGATGTTTGTCTTGGCCAGGTGAGATGGAAAGTTGAATATGAGATTTTGGGAATTTATTATGAATTTTAATGTTACAATGAAACATATAGTGAAGCTAATTGTGGTCTCGGTCCAAATACACAAATAATGAATTAATAATAAGCTTGGTGATACTGACCTCCCTTGATTTGAGCTCTTCCTCCGTCCTATGTACATCCAATAGAGGCTTGACCTTTGTGTATAACCTCCACCACGGCCAATCACGGATCAGCATCAACTTCCGTATATTCTTTTGGATACAGCTAATGGCAATGTGTTTTACCTATCAGGAAAAAAGATTTTATCTTTAATAAACATTTTTTTAAACAGACAAAAATAACCACACGTAATAAATAAGCTGCTAGGCAGAAAGATAAATAATTTTGTGGATATCACATCAATCGCTTGGCAGTGGCTAAGTTTTGTTTTCCTGAAGTGAAAATTTACAATTCAACAGCTACAGGGAAATATGCAAAAAAAAAAAAGAAGAAAGAAAAAAGAAAAAAGAAGCAGATCTTTTTATCTCACTAACATCAGTATAAATTGCATCTAAGACTAAAAAAGTAAAACCATGAAAAGATAATACCATTTATCATGTCCCCTAACAATGAACTTCTCCAGTGTGAACTAAAGGTGAATCTGTATATTTAGTCAAATCTTAGCACACACTATGGTGGCTATTTAATGCTGAAGAGTCTTGTCATACCACAATGTACCATTAATAACGCATATCAATACATTATCACATTGTTAACTATCAACAAATTGAATGACAAATAAATTTCTTCCAAACCCTCACATAACTGAATATCAGAATGTCATTAAAGACCAGAATCTTACTGCAATGTCAGAATGTTATAAAAGACCAGAATCTTACTGCAATGTCAGAATGTCATTAAAGACCAGAATCTTACTGCAATGTCAGAAAGTCATTAAAGACCAGCATCTTACTACAATGTCAGAAAGTTATAAAAGACCAGAATCTTACTGCAATGTCAGAATGTCATAAAAGATCAGAATCTTACTGCAATGTCAGAAAGTTATAAAAGATCAGAATCTTACTGCAATGTCAGAATGTCATAAAAGACCAGAATCTTACTGCAATGTCAGAAAGTCATTAAAGACCAGCATCTTACTACAATGTCAGAAAGTTATAAAAGACCAGAATCTTACTGCAATGTCAGAATGTCATTAAAGACCAGAATCTTACTGCAATGTCAGAATTAAAACCACATATCAACCCCACAAAAACACACAAAAAAGAAAAGAAAAAAAAGTGCTATATTGATATACCACTCTTGGCAAAACAGAGATCAGGGACTCACTGATACAAATCCACTTCAGACCTGACAGTCATATTTATACATATATAATTGAATCAATCTTCTATATGAAATGTCAGGCGTGAAATTCTAAGAATCTAACAAATTAACACAACAGGTCTTAATCAGCATGGTGAGTGTACTTACCCGTAACTTTTCTAAGTACTTCCTGCCGAGGTAGCCACGACAACAAGCCTGCAGCCCAATCACCGTCCCGGTTATCTTCTCATCCCGGGCAGCCTCTAACTGGTTGAGAGCACCTGCTCGGAAGAACACCTGTAATTTAAAACAATGATACCAATTAGTATTGACCAGACAATTCTTCAGGGGTAGATCCTTACTCTGTTATCTCACCAGCAGTCAGCACTACCTGCCGTCTGCTACTTCAACAGTTCAAAAATCAATTTATTGACTGTGTAAACAGTAAATCCTTTCTTATTTTGACATTGACCTCTCTGTAGGCTTACTAAAACATCTAACTGTGTTGTGTCATTAATAATGTACCAGTTTTAATGCCTCCAGTCACCAATAACTCGCCAATGCTACATTCGATATTAGCACATTATGTACATGTATGTATGTGTGTATGTATGTATGTATGATTACCTTATTTTTTATAGCCAGTTTACCCATTCTCTGAAGTGATATCCATGACAGTGACATTGACAATAATAATGAGACGATGGCTTCAATCCTTATGTGATATGTGAGGGGAATGGGAAGTATTCCACATCAAGTAGGATCTGTATATAACAGGTCTCTGTACCAGCTAGGACGATAACTCCCGATAACTCCCGTATGTGTCGACCATGGCTGTTGATAGGACATTAAACAATAGAAAACCAAACCCCTATGTGTTGTATGTATGGTAACATCCCCAACAGCTGTGGAGGTTGTCACTTATCGACCAAAACAATCTAAACATTTAGTTGTTTACCATGCTGGTGTATAGGACATTTCAGTAACTGTTCTTGTGATAATCTCAGATGTTCCAAGTTTCAAAACTTCTTAAAATAAAATGGTGTATATCCTCATATTGTCTAAAAATTGTAAAAACTAGAAAATGTCTGTAAGACATAAATGCCCTTGTTGCCACTTGACACCCTGAAACACAGTTTGGTGAGGCAGTTCTTGAGATTAGCTAGTTACATTACATCGGGATGGGATATGGAACGCAAGGCGGCGCGACAAGATGGGACGGACATGGGTGATACTATATGCACCCCCAATTTTATGTCGGGGGCATAAAATCAACAACACGTCCCATAATTCTAAATCTGAATATAATTAACAAATATGGTCAGTTCTCCATTTTAATATATAGCTGATAGGTGTGCTGTGACAGATGTTATAACAGAGATAGAAGATGGACCACCTCCAGGGGAGTTTCAAACCATCGCCCTGACACAGCAAGTTTGTATAAAGTTAACCAGTCCACAAAACTTGGCAGACCTTGCAATAGGCTTAATTTTAAGCCTTTCAATGCCTCGAGTCAGATTGACTGTATTTCTTCTCACCTCTCAGACTGCTCCGATTGTCCAATTAATGTCCCAGAGTGTTTTTTCTGGTTTTATTGTTTCAAAAAAAGGCCTGGTGAAAATCAACCATCTTTGAAGTTTTCTAATGTTTATTTTTCATAAAATATGGACAAAAATGGACAATTTTCTTCACAGGAATAACAACATTTGATCCCTAAGGATTCCAAGTGATAAAACTGTATTGTCAATTTAAAGGGAAGCAATAAAACAGAAACAAGATAACAGAATGATTGTGGAAATAAACAGCTGTACAATAAAGAATGTTACAAACATGAAAAGAAAAATGATAATAAAAACATTACAGTTTAACAACAAAGACACATCCGAATTAGGAAACATCAAATATATCTAGAAAATGACTGTAAGACATAAATGCCTCCACTGCCACTTGACACCCCAAAAACACAGTTTGGTGAGGATCGCATCAGCAGTTCCTGAGATAAGCTAGTTACATTGCATTGGGACACGACACGACCAGGACGCGACAAACATGGGTAACATTATATGCCCCCCCCCCACCCACCCCCCACTTTATGGTGGGGTATAACAAAGAGACTAATATAGATTTAGAAATAAAGCATTTGACACTACAGTCTGGAACAGTATCGGAAGCTTAACATTACGACCAGTCTAAAAGGAGGAAGATAGCAGAGAGTGTAGTTATTTACCTGGGGAGGGGGTTGGGGAACGACCAGTCTAAAAGGAGGAAGATAGCAGAGAGTGTAGTTATTTACCTGGGGAGGGGGTTGGGGAAGATGGTAGGAAGGGAACAGAGGGAGCTAGAGAGTATATAGTGTCTAGCTAGTTCCCTGGGGGTAGGGGGTGGGGTAAGGAGGGGATTGAGTGTATCTAGTCTAGCTAGTTCCCTGGGGGTAGGGGGTGGGGTAAGGAGGGGATGGAGTGTATCTAGTCTAGCTAGTTCCCTGGGGGTAGGGGGTGGGGTAAGGATGGGATGGAGTGTATCTAGTCTAGCTAGTTCCCTGGGGATAGGGGGTGGGGTAAGGAGGGGATGGAGTGTATATAGTCTAGCTAGTTCCCTGGGGGTAGGGGCTGGGGTAAGGATGGGATGGAGTGTATCTAGTCTAGCTAGTTCCCTGGAGGTAGGGGGTGGGTAAGGAGGGGATGGAGTGTATATAGTCTAGCTAGTTTCCTGGGGGTTGGGGTGGGGTAAGGAGGGGATGGAGTGTATATAGTCTAGCTAGTTTCCTGGGGGTAAGGGGTGGGGTAAGGAGGGGATGGAGTGTATCTAGTCTAGCTAGTTCCCTGGAGGTTGGGGTGGGGTAAGGATGGGATGGAGTGTATCTAGTCTAGCTAGTTCCCTGGGGGTAGGGGGTGGGTAAGGAGGGGATGGAGTGTATATGGTCTAGCTAGTTCCCTGGGGATAGGGGTGGGGTAAGGATGGGATGGAGTGTATCTAGTCTAGCTAGTTCCCTGGGGATAGGGGTGGGGTAAAGGAGAGGGTGGATGGTCTAGGCAGATACCTGGGGGTAGGGGCTGGGGTAGGGAGAGGGTGTAGTGTATCAAGTCTATCTAGTTCATTAGGGGTAGGGGGTGGGGTAAAGGAGAGGGTGTAGTGTATGTATCCGGTCTAGCTAGATATCAGGGGGATGGGGGTGGGTAGGGAGAGGGTGGAGTGTATCTAGTCTAGCTAGTTCCCTGGGGGTAGGGGTGGGGTAAGGATGGGATGGAGTGTATCTAGTCTAGCTAGTTCCCTGGGGATAGGGGTGGGGTAAGGAGGGGATGGAGTGTATATAGTCTAGCTAGTTCCCTGGGGGTAGGGGCTGGGGTAAGGATGGGATGGAGTGTATCTAGTCTAGCTAGTTCCCTGGAGGTAGGGGGTGGGTAAGGAGGGGATGGAGTGTATATAGTCTAGCTAGTTTCCTGGGGGTTGGGGTGGGGTAAGGAGGGGATGGAGTGTATATAGTCTAGCTAGTTTCCTGGGGGTAAGGGGTGGGGTAAGGAGGGGATGGAGTGTATCTAGTCTAGCAAGTTCCCTGGAGGTTGGGGTGGGGTAAGGATGGGATGGAGTGTATCTAGTCTAGCTAGTTCCCTGGGGGTAGGGGGTGGGTAAGGAGGGGATGGAGTGTATATGGTCTAGCTAGTTCCCTGGGGATAGGGGGGGGGGTAAGGATGGGATGGAGTGTATCTAGTCTAGCTAGTTCCCTGGGGATAGGGGTGGGGTAAAGGAGAGGGTGGATGGTCTAGGCAGATACCTGGGGGTAGGGGCTGGGGTAGGGAGAGGGGTGTAGTGTATCAAGTCTATCTAGTTCATTAGGGGTAGGGGGTGGGGTAAAGGAGAGGGTGTAGTGTATGTATCCGGTCTAGCTAGATATCAGGGGGATGGGGGGTGGGTAGGGAGAGGGTGGAGTGTATCTAGTCTAGCTAGTTCCCTGGGGGTAGGGGTGGGGTAAGGATGGGATGGAGTGTATCTAGTCTAGCTAGTTCCCTGGGGATAGGGGTGGGGTAAGGAGGGGATGGAGTGTATATAGTCTAGCTAGTTCCCTGGGGGTAGGGGCTGGGGTAAGGATGGGATGGAGTGTATCTAGTCTAGCTAGTTCCCTGGAGGTAGGGGGTGGGTAAGGAGGGGATGGAGTGTATATAGTCTAGCTAGTTTCCTGGGGGTTGGGGTGGGGTAAGGAGGGGATGGAGTGTATATAGTCTAGCTAGTTTCCTGGGGGTAAGGGGTGGGGTAAAGGAGAGGGTGGATGGTCTAGGCAGATACCTGGGGGTAGGGGCTGGGGTAGGGAGAGGGTGTAGTGTATCTAGTCTAGCTAGTTCCCTGGGGGTAGGGGTGGGGTAAGGATGGGATGGAGTGTATCTAGTCTAGCTAGTTCCCTGGGGATAGGGGTGGGGTAAAGGAGAGGGTGGATGGTCTAGGCAGATACCTGGGGGTAGGGGCTGGGGTAGGGAGAGGGTGTAGTGTATCAAGTCTATCTAGTTCATTAGGGGTAGGGGGTGGGGTAAAGGAGAGGGTGTAGTGTATGTATCCGGTCTAGCTAGATATCAGGGGGATGGGGGTGGGTAGGGAGAGGGTGGAGTGTATCTAGTCTAGCTAGTTCCCTGGGGGTAGGGGCTGGGGTAGGGAGAGGGTGGATGGTCTAGGTAGATACCTGGGGGTAGGGAGAGGGTGGATGGTCTAGGTATATACCTGGGGGTAGGGAGAGGGTGGATGTTCTAGGTATATACCTGGGGGTAGGGAGAGGGTGGATGTTCTAGGTATATACCTGGGGGTAGGGAGAGGGTGGATGGTCTAGGTAGATACCTGGGGGTAGGGAGAGGGTGGATGGTCTAGGTAGATACCTGGGGGTAGGGAGAGGATGGATGTTCTAGGTATATACCTGGGGGTAGGGAGAGGGTGGATGGTCTAGGTATATACCTGGGGGTAGGGAGAGGGTGGATGGTCTAGGTATATACCTGGGGGTAGGGAGAGGGTGGATGTTCTAGGTATATACCTGGGGGTAGGGAGAGGGTGGATGTTCTAGGTATATACCTGGGGGTAGGGAGAGGGTGGATGTTCTAGGTATATACCTGGGGGTAGGGAGAGGGTGGATGGTCTAGGTATATACCTGGGGGTAGGGAGAGGGTGGATGGTCTAGGTATATACCTGGGGGTAGGGAGAGGGTGGATGGTCTAGGTATATACCTGGGGGGTAGGGAGAGGGTGGATGGTCTAGGTATATACCTGGGGGTAGGGAGAGGGTGCATGGTCTAGGTAGATACCTGGGGGTAGGGAGAGGGTGGAATGTATATATCTGGTCCAGCTAGATACCTGGGCGGTAAGGGGTGTAGTAGGGAGAAGGTGGAGTGTATGTATTCGGTCCAGCTAGAAGATAGGAGGAAGGGAAGAAGAGAAGACAGGCAGAGCTAGTGTATATCTAGTCTAGTTAGTTATCTGGGGGAGGGGAGGGGAGGGTCGAGTGTATGTATCCGATCTAGCTAGTTCCTGGGGGTAGCGGCTGGAATCTAGAGACGGTTGGGTGTATTTACTGAGTATATCTAGCCTGGCTGGTAACTGGAGGAAATGGTAAGCTATCTCAACATTGAAGCAAACATTGATTTTTGTATATAAATACATCTGTAAGGTTATCATAACTAGAGCACACAACAGCTTGTTTGTTAGGAAACCTTCCACAACTATTGTACAGGTATATACATATTTGTATTATGATAAAGTATAAGATTCTACACATGTAATCCTTCCCTTCTGATCATAGCAGTGTTTGTTTCCTGTACACAACCAGATGTAAATGGTTTTTAAATGAATTTATGGAAGCCCTTTACCAGGATGGAAACTGTGAATTACAGAAACACACTGAAGAGAAGTAACAGCATCAGATCAAAGTGGCTTCATATTGCTCTTGGGAAAATCAAACAAGTTTTACGACTAATATTCCACACAGGTTTAGAATGCAGCATTATTAGTTGCCTAAGATAACAATGTAATTCCATTTTATCAACAGAGGTGGTTGTTAGACTCCACCCTGACTGAAGTCACCTCTCTATATAATGAGACATTAGTTGGTGTATCTCCTGGATCATCATCAGGCCTACTCCCTATATATACCGTACAGTGATTAAAACCAGCAGCAAAAACATACATATGATCATCAACAGATAAGTATATTGCAACCTGCTTTGAGCCATACATTTGAGGTAAATAGGTAGACAGGTATTCAAGTAGACAGGTATTTAGATTGACAGGTATACAGGTTCAGGTAGATAAATAAACAGGTATTCAAGAAGACAGGCATTCAAGTAGACAGGTATACAGGTATACAGGCAAACAGGTATACAGGTATACAGGTAGATAGGTAGATAGGTATACAGGTATATAGGTAGACAGGTATTCAATTAGACAGTTATTTAGATTGACAGGTATACAGGTTCAGGTAGATAAATAAACAGGTATTCAAGTAGACAGGCATTCAAGTAGACAGGTATACAGGTCTACAGGCAAACAGGTATACAGGTAGATAGGCATACAGGTATACAGGTAGACAGGTATACAGGTAGATAGGTATACAGGTAAACAGGTATACAGGTAGATAGGTATACAGGTATACAGGTAAACAGGTAAACAGGTATACAGGTAGATAGGTATACAGGTATACAGGCAAACAGGTAAACAGGTATACAGGTTGATAAGTAAACAGGTGTATAGGTATTCAGATAGACAGGCAAACAGGTATACAGGTAGTCAGGTGATTTAGGTATACAGGTAGACAGGTATGCAGGTAGATAGGTATACAGGTATACAGGTATACAGGCAAACAGGTAGACAGGTAATTTAGGTATACAGGTAATTTAGGTATACAGGTAGACAGGTATACAGGTAGATAGGTATACAGGTATACAGGTAGATATGTAGATAAGCAAACAGATGTATAGGTATACAGTTAGACAGGTAAAATATAAAATCTAGACAGATATACTGACAGACATACAAACAGATATTAGGTAGATAAAAGATGTCACTCCTATTACAAACCCTGAATACCCATGTATTGACACTTACTACACATACCTGGTATACAGGTGTAATCTGCCTCTGTAAACTGTAACTGTCGGGACCCTTCTTAATCAGACCTCCAAAATGAATGTTTTGTGTGCAGATGTTAATTTTCTGAATGGTGAGGAAGCTGGCCTACCACAGACTACCTACGTCAGGCTAGGAATTTATCAGTTATATATACAGTTATGGTCAATTACTAAAGGGGGTCATGGGAGTCCTAAACTATACCACAAGGCTAACACTACCCACAATAAAGCTCAGCATACTGACTTAAATAAGTGCTCCTAGCTACAGATTTATGGAGGTATCCGAGGTTTCCATGTTGTCTGAAGTACCACTATGTAGTCAAAGTACTGGAGGTACAGAGCTACTAATACCATAACCTTGTAATGATAATGTAATTGTCATATTTCTGAGGCCAGGTCAAAGGTCAGAGAAAGTACAGGACATAATGTACAAACCAAGGCATCAACTTAAAGATAAAGGTACGAAGACATTATCAATACTGACTCTTAACTCTTTCAGTACCGTTGTCGACTATAGTCGACATAAAAATGTGTTCCCTCTTCCCCGCTGTCGACTATAGTGGACAGGCTTAGTTGACGTTATTGAAGTGTTGATTTGTTGAAGCCATCACCCAACATATACAATCATCCGATGTAATGACATATAAAAGGTGGTCAAAACTTTTGAAACAAACATTTTTGTTGACAAATTCGTTTTTATTTTGTTTGGGTAACAAGTTTTTCCGTTAGAGCAATAGGTGATATTTTCTCAATATGTTGTTAATGTAAACAATATGGCGGCTTGCTACATTTGCATTTTAGATATCACTGTCTAGGACGTTTCAGAGTGTTCAATCTGACATCTAGATCTTATTTAGTTAAATATTTCTTAATCATGAACAAAGATAACACTAACCTTTATGTTTCTATATGAAAAAACAACACACCAAAAATGCACATATAGTCTGCCATTTTGTTTAAACATCTGGGGGTGAGCCTATTTACTACTTCTGGTACGGAATCCGGAAAGAAGACAAAGTACGGAAAGAGTTAAAGGAGTAGGTAATCTATAGGTGTAAATTAAAGAGACTATTATCTCAATCCCTTTGAGTGTATTATGTCACTAACTTGTGTGTATTATGTCACTAACTTGTGTGTATTATGTCACTTACTTGTGTGTATTATGTTCCTAACTTGTGTGTATTATGTCACTAGCTTCTGGTTGTTATATCATTACATCACAAAGCCTAGTATGTAGTGGACAGTATGGTTCCCGTCACAATACAGACAACATGCCTTGGCATGCCCTTATCTCAGTTGCTTACTTATCACAGTACAAAATGACAACAGTCTTAATTGCAGTTTATTTCGTGAATAATATTGACCTGTTTCTTATCATTTCCTGGATAAAATGTTCGCGTTCACGACAAAGGCCGGTGAAATAGTGAAAATATCAACCCAAAGAAAATAACTGGTTTTATGGTATCATACTTCACTACAGGGCAACAGGACTGATCTGACAAGTCATTGGAGATTCAAGGGTGGAAACTAAAGAACATCAAAAACTACCTCTTATTGTCTTATCTTAATTAATGAAAAGAAAACAATTCCATACCATCAGGTTATAACATTTACACTTCTAAGTTGACAGGAGTCCTTACTTTTCCTCATTAACATTATCCCAAAACCAAAGGTTAGTTCTTTTTTTTAACGTCCTATTAACAGCCAGTGTTTTTTAAGGACGTGCCTGGTTTTGGAGGTGGAGGAAATCCTGAGTTCCCAGAGAAAAACCACCAGCCTATGGTCAGTACCAGGCAACTACCCAATGTGGGTTTCGTACTCGCATCCAAGAGGTGGAGGGCTAGTTATAAAAGTACCTTAACCTAAGGTAAGAAAATGAATTCTTTCAAGAGATTAGAAATGTTCATTATTCAGCATAAATGGTTTTTAAAGTAAGAAGCCTAATCTGTTGATTAATGAAGCCGTCAGCTACTTAAGTTTGAGGAGAATTTGAGAGGTACCTAGGACTGGTATGTATGGTATGTATGGAATGCAGGTGCTGCACAATGTGTGGAGATTTACAACAGAGGAAATTCGCCTAGGTAACTAGAATGATCTTTAGACAGAGACGCAGTGATCCTGTCACAGAGGCTGAATGTAACATTGGGGCAGTGATGGCCGACTCCTCCACAAGGTGAGTTCTGTATGATCTACAGATGTGTGGTTAGCTTTATAAGGTACCATCTACAGATGTGTGGTTAGCTTTATAAGGTTAGCTTTATAAGGTACCATCTACAGATGTGTGGTTAGCTTTATAAGGTACCATCTACAGATGTGTGGTTAGCTTTATAAGGTTAGCTTTATAAGGTACCATCTACAGATGTGTGGTTAGCTTTATAAGGTACCATCTACAGATGTCTGGTTAGCTTTATAAGGTACCATCTACAGATGTGTGGTAACCTTTATAAGGTACCATCTACAGATGTGTGGTTAGCTTTATAAGGTACCATCTACAGATGTCTGGTTAGCTTTATAAGGTACCATCTACAGATGTGTGGTTAGCTTTATAAGGTACCATCTACAGATGTCTGGTTAGCTTTATAAGGTACCATCTACAGATGTGTGGTTAGCTTTATAAGGTACCATCTACAGATGTGTGGTTAGCTTTATAAGGTACCATCTACAGATGTCTGGTTAGCTTTATAAGGTACCATCTACAGATGTGTGGTAACCTTTATAAGGTACCATCTACAGATGTGTGGTAACCTTTATAAGGTATCATCTACAGATGTCTGGTTAGCTTTATAAGGTATATAAGGTACCATCTACAGATGTGTGGTTAGCTTTATAAGGTTAGCTTTATAAGGTACCATCTACAGATGTGTGGTTAGCTTTATAAGGTATATAAGGTACCATCTACAGATGTGTGGTTAGCTTTATAAGGTTAGCTTTATAAGGTACCATCTACAGATGTGTGGTTAGCTTTATAAGGTACCATCTACAGATGTGTGGTTAGCTTTATAAGGTACCATCTACAGATGTGTGGTTAGCTTTATAAGGTAACATCTACAGATGTGTGGTTAGCTGTATAATGTACCATCTACAGATGTGTGGTTAGTTTTATAAGGTACCATCTACAGATGTGTGGTTAGTTTTATAAGGTACCATCTACAGATGTCTGGTTAGCTTTATAAGGTACCATCTACAGATGTCTGGTTAGCTTTATAAGGTACCATCTACAGATGTGTGGTTAGCTTTATAAGGTACCATCTACAGATGTGTGGTTAGCTGTATAAGGTACCATCTACAGATGTGTGGTTAGCTTTATAAGGTACCATCTACAGATGTGTGGTTAGCTTTATAAGGTACCATCTACAGATGTGTGGTTAGCTTTATAAGGTACCATCTACAGATGTGTGGTTAGCTTTATAAGGTACCATCTACAGATGTGTGGTTAGCTTAAAGGTATCATCTTCAGATGGCTGGTTAGCTTTATAAGGTATCAGCAACATGCTTCATTCTGTTTCAGGAGATATTTAGACTAGTTGAAAAGCCTAAAGTCTTACCTGGCTAAACTGACAATAATAATTTGTAAGATGACAAGAGGCCCATGGGCCTTAACTGTCACCTGAGTCAAACATATAACTATCTTTTATGTATTTACAATACAGTGGAACTTTGTTGCTTTCATATGCTATACATTTGATTACTGTGACCTTGAACTATGTAGGTAAAGGTCAACTATTAGCATAACTATTGCAGCAAGAAACTCATGCTGAAGATGTGCTAATTATCAAGTGTATATGTATAATGAAAGAATAATAAAATTTTGAATTTAGGCAGAAAAACATTTGACCTAGGCATAATAAACTATTTTAAAGAATTTAATTGTTCTTATTTTTTCATTATTTGACCCGTGACCTTTTGGCAGTAACAAATTTGCTTTATTTTTTTTAAATTTTTAAAAATAACTTCGTATCGTTTTTTAATTGAAAATGCTAAGCCTAGTACGTGATTTTACAGTTGAAAAGTAAAAGGGTATGTTTGTGATCCGACTACACTTAGCCAATGTACTATGGTTTATTAATTCTTCAATTCAGCTTGAAAATTTCACCGTCATCATTTTTGAGAAGTTGAAGATGTGAAAATGTTAGCTAATTATGGATGACAGATGACGACGGACAAAGCCGGATTGGAAAAGGTCACTGAGCTTTGCTCAGATGACCTAAAAAGTCATACTTGTCTAAAGTGAGAATGCATAGGGTGGGAAAAAGACTAACCTGTCTTAAATGACAACATGTAAAGTGAAATCCTACCTGGCTACCTGTCTTAAATGACAACATGTAAAGTGAAATCCTACCTGGCTACCTGTCTTAGTGACAACATGTAAAGTGAAATCCTACCTGGCTACCTGTCTTAGTGACAACATGTAAAGTGAAATCCTACCTGGCTACCTGTCTTAGTGACAACATGTAAAGTGAAATCCTACCTGGCTACCTGTCTTAGTGACAACATGTAAAGTGAAATCCTACCTGGCTACCTGTCTTAAATGACAACATGTAAAGTGAAATCCTACCTGGCTACCTGTCTTAGTGACAACATGTAAAGTGAAATCCTACCTGGCTACCTGTCTTAGTGACAACATGTAAAGTGAAATCCTACCTGGCTACCTGTCTTAGTGACAACATGTAAAGTGAAATCCTACCTGGCTGCCTGTCTTAGTGACAACATGTAAAGTGAAATCCTACCTGGCTACCTGTCTTAGTGACAACATGTAAAGTGAAATCCTACCTGGCTACCTGTCTTAATGACAATATGTAAAGTGAAATCCTACCTGGCTACCTGTCTTAATGACAACATGTAAAGTGAAATCCTACCTGGCTAAGTCCAACTCTGTAGTTGAGTTTCTCTATTTCCAGGTGATCCAGAATCGTATTCACTGCCTGTGAAAAGTACAACAGCAAAATAAACACACATGTACTGCTAGATGTTTTCTACTTAAAATGTCAGAATCACCATATGGATGATTATATATACACAATCAATGAATGTGAGAGCCCCCCCCCCCCCCCCCCCCCCCCCCCTAGCTATATGACGTTAGGCTTTGAACTTATCATAATCAACACATTCTTTTTCAGTAACAATAACCTTGAACTTTGAACTTTAGTGGGATGGTGATCTTGACCCAAATTTCATTCTCAACTTTCCATTCTGATAAGCAAAACTTGAAACTTTATTTCGAGCAATTGACCTTGTTTTTTTTTTTTGAAACATGCTCTTAGTCCATGGGGTTCTGTCCCTTTTAGGGCAACCCACACACCAAGTGTGAGCCTTTTGTGACCATCATCTTCTATTTAGCATCCAGAAAACAGACAGACCCTGTGAGACACCTACATTACTGCTTAGCAACCCTGTACCCCTAATCCCCCATTAAATAGAATTTCGCATTTTGATAACTTCCGTATTCCAATGAGGTAATTACATTATATACAATTATCTGTTATTTTTGAACAAGGTAATAAAAACTCTGCCTGCCACAAACCCACATGCTTCCATATCAACCTAGACTATGTAATATAAATGTACAAACAGGATGTCGAATTGTAATTATCAATTTAACATTCTCCTGGATCTAATCAATGCTGACATATTGGCATGTAGGTTACCCCTGTCAGAACTGATAACTGTAATCAACTGTCTGTATGGAAACTAGGACAAACTATTAAAACTATTAATTAGGTTTTAAAGATTGAAAATCAGCAAACATGTAGAATATTTATCTCTAGAAGAAAACAAGATTCAGTTTTGAAATTCTATTGGTGCTTACACTTGAAGGATTTTTGAAATTTTGTATTTCATTTTTTTTGTTTGTTAATTTTTGTGGAATGATAACTAAGAAATTCCATGTGGAGTGCCCACTACTTAGAAATTCATCTCTTATGTAATATGACAGGTAACTAAACTAATAGTAACATCCTTCCTGTGCTGTTAAGTTCAGCTTTATATTTGTTTCTGTGATTACTAGTTTTTACAGTCACTGTCTGAAGACGTATGAGCGTTTGGCTATACATACCATGTCTGAAGACGTATGAGCGTTTGGCTATACATACCATGTCTGAAGACGTATGAGCGTTTCGCTATACATACCATGTCTGAAGACCTATGAGGTTTTTGCTATACATACCATGTCTGAAGACGTATGAGTGTTTTGCTATACATACCAATTTCTCCTCCATGTCAGGTGCTGGACGACTCGTCGGGTTGAGAAGACCCTCAAATCTGTGACGGAATTCTGACATCCTCATAGAGTCCGGGAATCCTAAAAAAATACCACCAAACATGTTTATATCGTGATATCTGACTCTACGGACCACTAATACTACCAAACACGTTTATATGGTGATATCTGACTCTACGGACCACTAATACCACCAAACATGTTTATATGGTGATATCTGACTCTACGGACCACTAATACCACCAAACATGTTTATATGGAGATATCTAACTCTACGGACCACTAATACCACCAAACATGTTTATATGGTGATATCTGACTCTACGGACCACTAATACCACCAAACATGTTTATATGGTGATATCTGACTCTACGGACCACTAATACCACCAAACATGTTTATATGGTGATATCTGACTCTACGGACCACTAATACCACCAAACATGTTTATATGGTGATATCTGACTCTATGGACCACTAATACCACCAAACATGTTTATATGGTGATATCTGACTCTACGGACCACTAATACCACCAAACATGTTTATATGGTGATATCTGACTCTACGGACCACTAATACCACCAAACATGTTTACAGGGTGATATCTGACTCTACGGACCACTAATACCACCAAACATGTTTATATGGTGATATCTGACTCTACGGACCACTAATACCACCAAACATGTTTACAGGGTGATATCTGACTCTACGGACCACTAATACCACCAAACATGTTTATATGGTGATATCTGACTCTACGGACCACTAATACCACCAAACATGTTTATATGGTGATATCTGACTCTACGGACCACTAATACCACCAAACATGTTTATATGGTGATATCTGACTCTACGGACCACTAATACCACCAAACATGTTTATATGGTGATATCTGACTCTACGGAGAAGTGGTTTTATCAAAACATATTGTAACATCTGATCATATTCACCAGATTACTGGTTTTCACAACATATTGTAACATCTGACCATATTCACCAGAAATGCACTGCATTGCTATTTTCTAACCTTTACTCATGTAGACAAATGCTCTGGTGACCTTTTCTCTTTTGACCTTTGGTTTTTAATTATGGTTTTTATTTATCTTATATCTTTCCTTTGACTTCTACCTGTGATTTTGTGACCTATTCTCTTATGACCTTGGCAATTGTAATTTAAAATTATGTTTTCTTCACCTTATCTCTTATGACCTTTGATTTGTGACCTATGTTTTTGAGACCTTTTCCCTCGTGACTTTTAGCTTGTGACCTATGTTTTTTGTGACCTTTGCTCTTGTTATCCATGTCCATGCAACCTATGCTCTCTAGCTCCATGCCCTTGTGACTTTGGTTTGGACTTTAGTATATGAGATCTTCCATTAACCTAAAACCTTATCAACCTTTAATCACAAAGTTTTCAGAATGACATTTGACCCCTTACCTTGTCTGTATATCCTGACTGAGTCAAGCACTTCGCTGCCCCTGATCTGACTTCGTACCAGTGGTACATTCATGAGAATCTCGTCTGGAGTGCCAGGTTTATCAGTGGGTGAGGGGAGAGGTTTCAGCTCCCACAGGCCTGCGTTGTGCTGTGGCAGGATGTTGTGGACAAAGTGACATTTGGTCTTTCTGATTGTCTCGACGATGGAGTCCTGAGAGGAAAGATGGTTATGACAATGTTAGTTACAACCTGTCTGTTTGTAAAAGTTCAGTAAAGCATCACAACATTAACAATATGCTACATTTACAGAAACGTCATTCTCCCTCTAATACTCACCACTTGGAACTTGACCTGGAGACAAAGAGAGCGTTTCTTAATCCCGGCCGTGCCAGACATGAACGTTCTCCTCATGCTGCCAACACGTCGTAAGGAAGTGGTGCCTTCCATTCCTACAATAGATCCGCTCACCATGCCAGCCACGGGGGCCTTCACATTGTTAAACAGTTGGTTTATACTTTGTCTGAAAATACATTTAAATTCAGCATC
Organism: Pecten maximus; assembly: GCF_902652985.1. Classification (NCBI taxonomy): domain Eukaryota; kingdom Metazoa; phylum Mollusca; class Bivalvia; order Pectinida; family Pectinidae; genus Pecten; species Pecten maximus. The sequence continues at coordinate 32,862,363 of NC_047022.1, forward strand.
AGATATCTATACCAAGATATTTAAATTCATCATCAGATATCTATACCAAGACATTTAATTCATCATAAGGTATCTATATCAAAACATTTTAATTCATCATCAGATATACCAAGATATTTAAATTCATCATCAGATATCTATACTAAGACATTGAAATTTATCACCTGATATACCAAGATATCTAAATTCATCACCAGATATACCAAGATATTTAAATTCATCATCAGATATCTATACCAAGATAACTGATTAAGTTAGATTTGTATATTGGATACTACGGGCTGGTTACCTGGGTAACTATTACTTTGTCCATTCCTAGTACTAAGCCCATTCATATCTATTGGTGTTCAGTAGAATTACCAACAAATGTGATTTATGACATGTACTTTTCTGGTGTTTACCAATTCTTTGTTGTTATGAGAACATTATTACACAAATAAGGCCTGCAGGTTTTATTAACAAACAGTTTGATCTGGCCCCGATATGATCCTATTTCAACCTGAATAGTAATTTCTCAGAGGAATCTGAATAAGTGAAAGATTTTGCCCATCAACCTCCTTGTGCATTAGTGTCAAAATTATTCGTTTCGAAAATCCAAAGTGACCTACAACAATACTTATTCACTATATAACCGAATTTACCAAGAAATAAAATTGTATGCAGATATGGAACTTCTTATATTTCTTATAACTGTACAGTACAAATATCTGTTAAGGGCAGAAAGAGTTGAGATGCATGATGGGATAGGTATGACCTACTTTTTGGAGTCTTGTAGGACCTGGGTTGCCACTTTAATCTGTGGGTTCTCCCGACAAACTTTGAGCCAGCCACTGGCGTTGTACTGTACTGGGTTGGTACCCTGGAAATGGTTCAAAATGAAGGTGTTCCCTAGTGATGATGCTTTCCTCAGAAGGCTGTCTCCTGCAAAAGACAGAAAAAACAAAGTAGCTTTATGCACTGTGTGACAATACAAAAGATACTGAAATTTATTTATTTGATAAAAATAATGACATAAGTTCTATCAAATAAATCTACCATGTAATTAATGAAAAGATAAGGATTTTCTTACTTCTGACTTTTTGTTCGCCATGGTTTTTGAAGAACCTGTCCATGAAAGAATCTTCTGTCGCTCCAGGGAAGATAGCTTCTTCATCTAGTATCCATAGCAACCCTTTTTTATCAGCATCTTTGAGATCTTGAGAGGAGGTTCGCTGAAACAGAGATTATTAAGGAGAGGTAATCCAGACTGAAATTCGTAATTGGGGCGTTGTATTTAGTATGTATAACAATATAGGAACATTGTACTGACAGGTAGGAAAAGGTAAAATTTGAAGTTACAGAAGGCAGCACTAATTCTACATAACACAGTGGATCAACAATCATTCAAAATAAATGTTTTAACTTTAGGAAAAACTATCCTAATACTTTAAAGGAAGATTTTCATGTTAAACAAATAACATAAATAATAACTATTATATAAAGCTTCATGCAAAACTTTTTTAATGCATGTAATTTACCACAAATAAGTCATTTAGCTAGAAAATAGGCAGCAAACAAAAGCAATTTCTAATAGGAAGCAAACTGTTACAGATAACCAGATATATCAAAGCATTCCATCAATTGTAGAACATGACAAACATCAACCCCACCTACTGATATGTCTGTACCAATCACAAGACAGGACACATATCAACCACACTCCCTGAATTGTTTGTACCAATCACAAGACAGGATGCATATCAACCACACCCCCTGATTTGTCTGTACCAATGACAAGACAGGACACATATCAACCACACTCCCTGAATTGTTTGTACCAATCACAAGACAGGACACATATCAACCACACTCCCTGAATTGTTTGTACCAATCACAAGACAGGATGCATATCAACCCCACCCTCTGATTTGTCTGTACCAATCACAAGACAGGACACATATCAACCACACTCCCTGAATTGTTTGTACCAATCACAAGACAGGATGCATATCAACCACACCCCCTGATTTGTCTGTACCAATGACAAGACAGGACACATATCAACCACACTCCCTGAATTGTTTGTACCAATCACAAGACAGGACACATATCAACCACACTCCCTGAATTGTTTGTACCAATCACAAGACAGGATGCATATCAACCCCACCCTCTGATTTGTCTGTACCAATCACAAGACAGGACACATATCAACCACACTCCCTGAATTGTTTGTACCAATCACAAGACAGGATGCATATCAACCACACCCCCTGATTTGTCTGTACCAATGACAAGACAGGACACATATCAACCACACTCCCTGAATTGTTTGTACCAATCACAAGACAGGACACATATCAACCCCACCCCTGATATGCCTGTACCAAACAAAGACATGACAAACATCGACCCCACCTACTGATATGTCTGTACCAATGACAAGACAGGACACATATCAACCACACTCCCTGAATTGTTTGTACCAATCACAAGACAGGACACATATCAACCACACACCCTGATTTATCTGTACCAATCACAAGACAGAACACATATCAACCCCACCCCCTGATTTGTCAGTACCAATCACAAGACAGAACACAGATCAACCCCCACCCCCTGATTTGTCTGTACCAATCACAAGACAGGACACATATCAACCCCACCCCCTGATTTGTCTGTACCAATCACAAGACAGGACAAACATCAACTCCACCTGATTTGTTTCTACCACATACATTTGTTGGCATGAACTAGCAGCACACTTTCTTCTGAGTATATATATTAGTTGTTAGTGTGCCCAATGCCATCTTGGTTACAGGAGCTTTGCTTTCCTTTTTAACCATTACCAGGACATCAAACACAAACTTCATTATCCACAAATATAGGATTCTGAGGGCCAGGACAATCACAAATATTGGATATCCAGGCTAAGATGATCATACACAATGGACGTAAAGCCTTTTTAAACAATGTTAACCATCACCTAGGAAACCTGACCATAGCTAGCCTCTTTTTGACGACACTTTTATAAGTTTCCATTTTGTAAGCAACAGCACTGGTGAAGTGTGAAATGTGTAAAAGGGTTTTGGGTGGTAATTTTGAATAGAAATTTTGTTTTGCCTGTGACGTGAAGAATGAGTTTGAAAATAAGATTGTGAACTAAAATTTATGAGACATGCTGATAATTCCCTACAAGAGAAAACAGTGAATATACAGCTAATTGTGGAAACTAGTTCACTAAATGACAAAATGACTTTCCACACTTTCCCCCAAAACACTTGGCATCCATATTGAAACCTTTCCTTTGGTTAATATCCTTGGCTTTAGTTCCGTGCCATCTCTAGTATCATGATCCATTCTATTCATCTTGTAAACATATATTTTTTACTTTTTATCAGACTTTATTTTGTGATAAACACTTTTTCAAATAAGATACACATTTATTACCAAACTAGGGTGGAAAATATGATATGCATCATAAGATTTCATAGAATGAATCAGGATTGTGTTGAATTTTCTCAGTTCTGACCAGTTGTGTCATCAGCCATGTTTACAGGCATCAGGAAGCCTTATATTAAATCATTAAGCTATATATATAATATATATACCTGTATATATATGTTTCATGTTTCAATATAAAAAAATATTATTTGAATTTCCATTAATTAGTTCATTAAGCAAGATACTTTTTGTCCCAATAATAGACACTAAATCCATGCTTGCTTTAAAAACCCACTAAAAAAAAGCAAGTTTGATCAGAGAATTGAAATCAACACATCCATTTATAAGATAGTGTTTTCATTTGTAATGTCCCAGTAGATTTTTTTCAGAAAGAATTTTTTATTTAGAGAAGACAAGAAGAAATTAAAAGACTTGTTTGACAAACTGGACAAGGCTACAACATAACTACAGGTAACAAAGCAAATCAAAAACCTAAACCAAAGAAATCACCATGGATACCTCGTCTGCGACTGAGTGGGCGTGCTCAGCTTTACTGATGTCACCGACAGTGGTTGTGCCACCGTGATGGCCACCACTGTGATGGGATGTGCCACTGTGGTGGTGGTGGGCTGAGCCACTATGGTGCTTAGTGGCACTGGGACGCCCGTGAGGCTTTAGGACAAAATACAAACAATTACAAATACAAACTTTTGTTCAAACAATTTGCTTCATGAATACAGTAAAACATGTTTATAACGAACACACAAGGCTATAACGTCATGTTTTTCATTCCCCACCAGGTGCCCTATTATATGTATGTAAAATTGCAAATATGTAACGAATTTCACATAACAAATTAATGCCTATAGCGAAGCATTTCCTAGGGCCGCTCAGGTAAATATCAACGCTAATTATTGTAACCATATAACATATTGGCCTCAGGCAATCGCCAAACATGAGTGAAGCCCGACTACTTACACAATAGTGAGTCGTATCCATGTCCAGCTAAGTGTCCAACACAGGTAAGATTCAGTAGTTGTTATACGTACCTGGTGTTCTATTAATAGTCTTTTGAGTTACTGAACTTTTTCATCAAATGAACAAATTATGTTCCATTCTAGTTATGTTCATTACGGAAATGGCTTCGTCGTCGCCATCTCGTAAGAGAAAGGCGTTACACTTGAGACAAAATATCAAATTATTTGTCAAGAGAATGGAATTCGGGCTTAAGTCCAGCCACATCACTTAGTACCATTTTGAAAAATTGCACTGAAATGTTTAAGCAATACTCAGCCAAGAATTCATCACCAAGCAGGAAACGTCATCGAAGTGCTACCCATGAAAATTTGTAGACTGAAGTTTATAGCTGTTTATTTCTATAATATTATCTAGAAATAAGTCTATCGTTAGTGGTATTGATTTTTCCTATAGCAAATTTTGCATGATTTTTTTCCAAATATCGTTATACAGGTATAGTGAACTTTGCTTATAACAAACTAATTTCCTTGGTCCCCAGAGATTCGCTATAAACGTGTTTTACTGTATATATAAAAAAATAAATTAGAAAAAGCAACCATTTATTATGCCGTAGGGAAATTTCATTAGGCCTAACCCACTCAATTCTCTTTCCCAGGTTTTGAGTATCAATGGAAATCCAACCAGTTATTAAAATCAAAAATTTTTGACATAATTCAACCAGCCTGTTTGCCTGAATCCCTTTATTTCTCAGGTAAAAGATGCATACAGTTACATAAATTTATTCTGATAGCATACATAGTGTAGAGGATTTACAATCCTTTGACAGTCAGAAAATTAATATACAATAGACAGGCTGACTTGTAGAATAAATGAGGGATAGTAAGACTTATGCAGATTGGTTGAATAGTTCCAAAGAGTGGGAAATCAAATGAAGTGGGTTAAATATTAAAATGAAGATTTAAACAAAAGAAGAATGTTATATCCTGTTTAGTAGAAAATATACCAGTAGCAAGAAATGGCATGAAGTTGTAAACTGTTGAAAAAAGTTTTTTTTAATAAAAAGCTTGCTGTCCTGCATAACATATTTATGAAGTATGAAAATGGAAGATAATTTCCAGCAAAGCAAAGTTATCAATAAAAATCTATACCCAATTCATTTTCTGAAAAAATTTCATAAAGTAATAATACAGTTAATATCAATTAAGCATGATTTCAAAATGAACTTTGTGTAATAACAAGATAAATAGCTTACCTAAACATTTATACTACCTTATCAACATGTTAAATTCTCATTCATTAAATGAGACTACACTAAATTACATTATAGTTAGTGTGATCATACAAGTTTATCTCTCATTTAGGAAATTAAACAGCCTTTCACAGTTTACACCTGCGGATAAAGTCCTTTAACAGGTTTAATATTTTTTTAGACTAAAAACAAAGCCGACAACATTTATGAACAAGAGATCCCAGAGGGATCTTGGCGCCCACCATTGAATGATCTTTATAGGTTCTATGTCAGATTTATCTTCTCTCTATTTTTCCCTTCCTTTTACTAATCTGTGCAAATTGAGACATCCCTCCAGTACTTTTCAAACAAGGGAATCCTAGCTATATAAGAAATTTGAGATTTAACGATAATGGCTGTTTGTTTGCCAGATTGTTTTCAGGACAGACTGGTCCAAAAATGCAATACAAGGGACCAAGGGGAACCTACACATGAAATTTGAGAAAGATCCCTTCAGTACTTTGAGAAATAGAGATAACAAACTTAAATTGTCAAAATCCAAGATGGCGGTCTGTCTGCCATATTGTTTTCCAATTGATCTCAAAATGCAATAAGCATAATGAGGCACCAAGGGGAACCTCCATATGAAATATGAGAAAGATCCCTTTAGTACTTTCTCAGAAATAGCGATAACAAACTTCAATTGTCAAAATCCAAGATGGCTGCCTGTCGGCCATGTTGTTTTCAGATTGGTCTCAAAACGCAATATGCATAACTAGGCACCAAGGGGAACCTACATGTGAAATTTGAGGAAGATCCCTTCAGTACTTTTTCAGAAATAGTGATAACAAACTTCAATTGTCAAAATCTAAGATGGCTGCCTGTCGGCCATGTTGTTTTCAGATTGGTCTCAAAACGCAATATGCATAACTAGGCACCAAGGGGAACCTACATGTGAAATTTGAGGAAGATCCCTTCAGTACTTTTTCAGAAATAGCGATAACAAACTTCAATTGTCAAAATCCAAGATGGCTGCCTGTTGGCCATGTTGTTTTCCGATTGGTCTCAAAACGCAATATGCATAACTAGGCACCAAGGGGAACCTTCATATGAAATTTGAGAAAGATCCCTTCAGTACTTTCTCAGAAATAGCGATAACAAACTTCAATTGTCAAAATCCAAGATGGCTGCCTGTCGGCCATGTTATTTTCAGATTGGTCTCAAAATGCAATATGCATAACTAGGCACCAAGGGAAACCTACATATGAAATTTGAGAAAGATCCCTTCAGTACTTTCTGAGAAATAGCGATAACAAACTTCAATTGTCAAAATCCAAGATGGCTGCCTGTCGGCCATGTTGTTATCCAATTGGTCTCAAAATGCAATATGCATAACTAGACACCAAGGGGAACCTTCATATGAAATTTGAGAAAGATCCCTTCAGTACTTTCTCAGAAATAGCGATAACAAACTTCAATTGTCAAAATCCAAGATGGCTGCCTGTCGGCCATGTTGTTTTCCGATTGGTCTCAAAATGCAATATGCATAACTAGGCACCAAGGGGAACCTACATATGAAATTTGAGAAAGATCCCTTCAGTACTTTCTGAGAAATAGCGATAACAAGAATTGTTTACGGACGGAGGGACGGACGGAGGGACGGACGGACGACGGACCACGGACGCAGGGCGATTTGAATAGCCCACCATCTGATGATGGTGGGCTAAAAATCTGAGAGCGATAAAGGCAGAAGATAGAAAAGGACTCTACAGTATCTATAACAGCTGTATCCATGGCAACTGCTGTTCTACAGGGAAATATGTTAACAACCATACAGCTGTATCCATGGCAACAGTGGTTCTACAGTGTAAATATCTAAACAACCACAGCTGTATCTATGGCAACAGCTGATATACAGTGTAAATATGTAAACAATCACACAGCTGTATCTATGGCAACAGCTGATATACAGTGTAAATATGTAAACAATCGCAGCTGTATCCATGGCAACAGCTGATAAACAGTGTAAATATGTAAACAATCGCAGCTGTATCTATGGCAACAGCTGATCTAGCAAATATTTCAAGGAAACTTCAGGGGGAAGCTATGATCTTCATAAATATAGAATTTGTGTATAATATTCTGTACAAATTTATATATGCATAATTTGCTCAAATCTAAAAATTATATTCAAACATACAAAAAAAAAAAAAAAAAAACCTTCAATAATCTCCTATAACAACAGGCTGTCTCTCTATCAAGCCTTCCATAGATGCCTGCCCTTCTTCACCTCCCCAGTAATTAACTTCATTCTAAACCTCTCCCGGGAGCTGACTTTCTTATCCTACTTCTCCTCCTCCCCTCTTACTTACCAGTAACTGTTGGGCCTGTCTGTCTATCAGAGACACCATGGCTGCAGGACTGGTCGTCACAAACTCAAAATCACAGTCAATGTTTTCCTGTAGTAGTAAAACATAAATTCATCAGTACTAAATCGTAATAAAGAATCTGTGAATATTGGCCATCAATATATAGGTTTGTACTGATAGTCTATATCTTTATGATACTGTTTCACCATAAAACATGTAGTAAGTTTATTGGTGCTGAAATTACATCTGAAGTTTGGTTCTGCAAAATACATACATACAGGTAAGTCTTTGATAAAGTAGAAGCTTTGGTTCAGCATCATCAGTTCAAGATATTAACAAAGTGATTTAGGCCATCATGATCAGTTTGTTTGACAGATTCATACCTGAGTTACTTGTATTGATTACTAAATTTACACCTGACTGACATGATTACCATAAAGGTAACACTGACTAACCTGATTAACACTGTGACTAACCTAATTAACACTGACTAACCTGATTAACACTGTGACTAACCTGATTAACACTGTGACTAACCTAATTAACACTGTGACAAACCTGATTAACACTGTGACTAACCTAATTAACACTGACTAACCTGATTAACACTGTGACTAACCTGATTAACACTGACTAACCTAATTAACACTGTGACAAATCTGATTAACGCTGTGACTAACCTGATTAACACTGTGACTAACCTGATTAACACTGACTAACCTGATTAACACTGTGACTAACCTGGCTATACCTGTCAATCAGTAACACCTAATTTACCTTTAACACCTAATTTACCTGATTATTTTACTTGGCTATACCTGTCATTCAGTAACACCTAATTTACCTTAAACACCTAATTTACCTGATTATTTTACTTGGCTATACCTGTCATTCAGTAACACCTAATTTACCTTTAACACCTAATTTACCATTAACAGCTAATATACCTGATTATTTTACTTGGCTATACCTGTCAATCAGTAACACCTAATTTACCTTGAACACCTAATTTACCTGATTATTTTACTTGGCTATACCTGTCCTTCAGTAACACCTAATTAACCTGATTATTTTACTTGGCTATACCTGTCATTCTGTAACACCTAATTTACCTTTAACAACTAATTTACCTTTAACACCTAATTTACCTTTAACACCTAATTTACCTTTTACACCTTAGTTACCCTGATCAACTTACCTGGCTATACCTATCTTGCTGTATGGTAAATGTGAGATCATGGAATAGCAGCTGAAGACGTTCTTGAGTGTAGTTATGACAGAGATCCTCGAAAGTCGCGCCTGATTGACGTCCACAGGTGGTAGGATTTTGAAACCCAGGTGTATCCACCAAGGTTATGGATGCCGTTGTCCGGTACGTAGATGACAGAGATCTGGCAACACACAAAAAACTCTGTTTCAGATTGATGACAGATATTGTAATGGATAATAAGATCATTCAACTCTGTGACAGATTCTCTCTACTCAATCAAAGAGAGATAACTCTGATTTAGTTAGAGACCTTACAGCTGTATATAAAGATTACATAGTAACCATGACCTACCTGTTAATAAGAGATACTAGTGCATTGAACACGTCGGAGTAGAGACCAATGACAAAGCCTTCAAGAGCATCCATGGCACTCTGGTGAGCCTCGCTGGCCCCTTTGTCAGCTGGGCTGTTTCTGTAAAGTTATATGATCACAAACTACAGGTTAAATTAAGTACTTCAAAAAGCAAAATTAGATAGACATGATAACCAAGAATATGATATTAAATCTTCATGACCTTGAGCTTCTATCTTTGAATCACTTAAATATCACTAAATACCATCGTAACCTTGACCTTTTACTTTTTGTACCATGGATATGTAAGCTTAGGCATTTAAGGAGAACAACACATAGGTCATGTGTCTACAAATGGAGTTTAAACGTGTACAAAATCTTCAGTCTGAAGAATATACTGACATACCTGACAGAGGAGTTGCGTGTTAGTGTCCCTGATCCAGCACTTGCAAAGATTTGTCTAGAGAGCTCCTCTACGGGTAACCCTAGCAATGCAGCAGCCTTCTGGGCAGCTGCCGGTCGAGCAAACTGGGGTTTGTTGTTCTGGCCTGAAAAAAACGTAACATTTTAAATAGTGGAAGGACATTGACATCATTCTTACAACACTTTTTGAAAATATCCTAAAAAGATGTGAGCAGAACACTTCAAGAAAGCATCATTGATGTGTTTATCTTCGACGCTTTTATCAAACTGATAAAAATACATCCAAGATTTTTGGTATCAAGTGCTAGAAAAATGTTTTAAAGAACTCCTTAGCTTCCAGACAATGTTTATTTTGATATATGCATGCGACACATCTGGTCTCAGTAAATTAGCTGAGCCTATCAATGTGTTTTATCATTTATACTAAATCCTAAAACTATATACTTGTAGACTGATACTAATGTTGTAAGGAAGTCCCACCCATTGAATGGGTGCTAGTGTTGTGTCATACATATCCCAAACAGCCCGGTCACACCTATTGAATGGACGTAAGTGTAGTGTGTCATACATACCCCGAACAGCCCTGGCCACACCCAGGTAGTATATAGCGTGTCATACATACCCCGAACAGCCCCGGCCACACCCAGGTAGTATATAGCGTGTCATACGTTACCTGAACAGTCACGGCCACACCCAGGTGGTATATAGTGTGTCATACGTACCCCGAACAGCCCCGGCCACAACCAGGTGGTATGTAGTGTGTCATACGTACCCCGAACAGCCCCGGCCACACCCAGGTGGTATATAGTGTGTCATACGTACCCCAAACAGCCCCGGCCACACCCAGGTGGTATATAGTGTGTCATACGTACCCCAAACAGCCCCGGCCACACCCAGGTGGTATATAGTGTGTCATACGTACCCCGAACAGCCCCGGCCACACCCAGGTGGTATATAGTGTGTCATACGTACCCCAAACAGCCCCGGCCACACCCAGGTGGTATATAGTGTGTCATACGTTACCTGAACAGTCACGGCCACACCCAGGTGGTATATAGTGTGTCATACGTACCCCGAACAGCCCCGGCCACACCCAGGTGGTATATAGCGTCATACGTACCCCGAACAGCCCTGGCCACACCCAGGTAGTATATAGTGTGTCATACCTACCCCGAACAGCCCCAGCCACACCCAGGTGGTATATAGTGTGTCATACGTACCCCAAACAGCCCCGGCCACACCCAGGTGGTATGTAGTGTGTCATACGTACCCCGAACAGCCCCGGCCACACCCAGGTGGTATATAGTGTGTCATACGTACCCTGAACAGCCCAGGCCACACCCAGGTGGTATATAGTGTGTCATACGTACCCCGAACAGCCCCGGCCACACCCAGGTGGTATATAGTGTGTCATACGTACCCCAAACAGCCCCAGCCACACCCAGGTGGTATATAGCGTGTCATACGTACCCCAAACAGCCCCGGCCACACCCAGGTGGTATGTAGTGTGTCATACGTACCCCGAACAGCCCCGGCCACACCCAGGTGGTATGTAGCGTGTCATACGTACCCTGAACAGCCCCGGCCACACCCAGGTGGTATATAGTGTGTCATACGTACCCCGAACAGCCCCGGCCACACCCAGGTGGTATATAGTGTGTCATACGTACCCCGAACAGCCCCGGCCACAACCAGGTGGTATATAGCGTGTCATACGTACCCCGAACAGCCCCGGCCACACCCAGGTGGTATGTAGTGTGTCATACGTACCCCGAACAGCCCCGGCCACACCCAGGTGGTATATAGCATGTCATACGTACCCCGAACAGCCCCGGCCACACCCAGGTGGTATATAGCTTGTCATACGTACCCCGAACAGCCCCGGCCACACCCAGGTGGTATATAGCGTGTCATACGTACCCCGAACAGCCCCGGCCACACCCAGGTGGTATATAGTGTGTCATACGTACCCGAACAGCCCCGGCCACAACCAGATGGTATATAGCGTGTCATACGTACCCCGAACAGCCCCAGCCACACCCAGGTGGTATGTAGTGTGTCATACGTACCCCGAATAGCCCCGGCCACACCCAGGTGGTATATAGTGTGTCATACGTACCCCGAACAGCCCCGGCCACACCCAGGTGGTATATAGCTTGTCATACGTACCCCGAACAGCCCCGGCCACACCCAGGTGGTATATAGTGTGTCATACCTACCCCGAACAGCCCCGGCCACACCCAGGTGGTATATAGCGTGTCATACCTACCCCGAACAGCCCCGGCCACACCCAGGTGGTATATAGTGTGTCATACGTACCCCGAACAGTCCCGGCCACACCCAGGTGGTATATAGTGTTATACGTACCCCGAACAGCCCCGGCCACACCCAGGTGGTATATAGCGTGTCATACGTAACCCGAACAGCCCCGGCCACACCCAGGTGGTATGTAGTGTGTCATACGTACCCCGAACAGCCCCGGCCACACCCAGGTGGTATATAGTGTGTCATACGTAACCCGAACAGCCCCGGCCACACCCAGGTGGTATATAGTGTGTCATACGTACCCCGAACAGCCCCGGCCACACCCAGGTGGTATGTAGTGTGTCATACGTACCCCGAACAGCCCCGGCCACAACCAGGTGGTATATAGCATGTCATACGTACCCCGAACAGCCCAGGTCACACCCAGGTGGTATGTAGTGTGTCATACGTACCCCGAACAGCCCCGGCCACACCCAGGTGGTATATAGCTGCTAGTACAAAACACAAAGCTTTCCTCTCCTCATCACTGATGCCCACTAGGTCCATCGCATTGTAGATTTTGGCCCACGCACTTGAGGCTCGCTGTCGATCCTCTGACTGTTTATAACATATTTTCATGATAATCAATAAAAATTTGATCTCTTTCCTTTCATCCCATCATTTTTTATCATTAGTGAAGATCATATTGAAGTCAAATGCAATAAAAATATATAATACCAAAACCACAGAATCTGGGTTCAAATTTTTGATGGCTTCAAAATATTATAATATTACAAAAATCTTTAATTATTTTGAAAACAAGAATTGAAAGCATGTAAAAAGATAACTATACTGTTTTCTAGTATTTTTATTATAGGATTAAATTTTGTATGAAATAGCATACCCTTTGTAACGGCGTCATGAATAGGTTTGGTTCATTCAGCGAGTTCAACTGTAGGTCATTTCTGTAAAAGAAACATGATTTTATTACATTTTTACCAGTGAAATATCAAAAATTATTCATTCTATAAAAGTGATATTTTTCACTAGTGAAGAATATCATATTTTTCACTAGTGAAAAATATCACTTTTGCTGATTTGACCAATCAAATTAATGATTAGAAAATACCACAATAATTGACCAATCAGAAAGCCCGACATATATGTCAGCACCTGGACAGGGAGAACTACTTTTTTTTGTATGCAAACATTCGCTGTAGGCCTAGTTAGCATACCGGGTAGGTTTTTCGTTGATAAAAAATGTAATAAACAGAATATCTAACAGTGTCTTCAGTAATACCAAATATATTTCACTCGTGTGGCTAATATTTTGATATTTTTCACGAGTGCTGTGCACTCGTGAAAAATATCAAAGTATTAGCCCCACTCGTGAAATATATTTGGTATTACTGAAAACACTGTTAGATATCCTCTATGTCTCCCCTTTACACATACACAAATCTACATTAAATATTGATATTCACAAACATTAACTAAAATTTAAGCTAAAACAAAGTTGAGTCTATTGACTCAAAAGTGTGTCACTGAGTGGTTTCATCTCATTGTCCAGTCTATTGACTCAAAAGTGTGTCACTGAGTGGTTTCATCTCATTGTCCAGTCTATTGACTCAAATGTGTGTCACTGAGCTACCTCATTGTCCAGTCTATTGACTCAAAAGTGTGTCACTGAGTGGTCTTATCTCATTGTCCAGTCTATTGACTCAAGTGTGTGTCACTGAGTGTTCTTACCTCAGTGTTGAGTCGATCCCTGCCAACATCTGATAGAATACATGGAAACTGGGCTCCCCCTCAGGGCGACGCACCACCCGTGTCTTCTCAAACAAAAATATCTACAAACAAACAAATCCATCGCCTCAATTAGAAACTCAATATTCATAGAACATTTAATAACCATTCTCTACTTCAAATTTTTGCGAATGAAATAATAGATACTACATTTCACACTGAAGAAGATATAACGTTTATATGCTACACATGGGGAAACACCATCTAACACTGTGTAACGTACAGTTTTGTAAGCACAAAAATAAATCAAAATAGGAAGAAGGCTTATGTCTGTACTTACCTGTACAGAGCCTGATGTGATCTGTCCGGAATGGTCAAAGTCTAGTGTGGTCAGTTGGGCATACCGACTGGCATTTGTATTAAGTATAGTTCGACTGTTACCAAAGGCTTCCAGCAGGGTTGACACAGCATGTAACTTATCCACTGGGAAACAGAGAAACCGTATCTTTTCAAATATCAGGAAGAAGTCTATTGTTTGACTTTGGACACAAGTTCATATAATAAATCTATTACTGGTTTCTATCCTAAACTATCCCTAATTCACCTGTAGGTTAGAGGTAGTATAAGTACTGAATGTCTCCCCTACCATCTATAACACCTTATTGTGACAGCATTGAGGGGAAAAACCAGCCCAGTCTGTGTTGAGTTGTCTCCCCTTAATCTCTTACAGCCTTTCTTTGACATTTTCAGCTGAGATAGTTAGAAGGCATTTTTTTTTCTTTTCAAACAAAGCTCGCTAAACTGAACAATCCATGCTGATTGTCTCCCCTTTCCCGTTACATTAGGCTATTAAGATTTTCACAATAGTCTTTATGTAGATATATCTCCTCTACAAAACCTACCTGTCAGGATGTTATTGACACTCCCGGCCGAGGCCACTAGGTAGTGAAGGACATGTCGGCCATTAGTAGTTTTTCCACTACCACTGCGCCCCATGAACACAATCGACTGGTCGTTACGAGAGTTGAGCATCTCACGGTAAGCAATTTGTCCAGTGGCATAGATGTGGGGAGGCATGTCTTCCTGTTTACATCCACGGAATACCTGTATTACCTGTTAACGAGGATAAACACAGAGGATGTACATACTACCATCAAAATGATATCTTAGGTATTGAAAATCATTAGTGACACTGTAGCTATTCTATTTACTGAGAGTACATTTGACTTTCAATGTAACCTTCATCTTTGTTTTTTTAATGTTTCCCAATACCGTGGTAAAAATTTTTTTTTTTTTTTTTTTTTTAATTTGTAGCTCTGGACCTAAGTACCCAGTAACTATGCAATACACTATTTTCTGTTTTATCTTTCAGAGATGTCTGTTGAATATACCAGAACTTTTCACTCACCTTCTCAGAGTAGATGGCCATAGGATGCATGGGATTCACCACAATCATACACTGTCCAGCGTACGTGTGAATGAGGTTTCCTCCATACCTCTGACGGAAACTGTGCAGGGCACTGGACTCATTCAGGTAACGTAAGGATGCTAGGTCTTCTGCTCGGTCAAATTGTGGAGGGTTTGCCTGAAACGGTCAGGGTCACTATACATAAATCACAAGCTCAACACCATTCCTAGTTCTTGAATTTAGACAATTACTAGCAGACCCATTTAGATAATTTAATAATTCAACTGTTGTAAATAAAATGAAGCAATCATCAACAAGACTAACTTTCATTTCCTTAACTGTAACATTGGTTCATGGTATCCGAGGTGCGACTCTGGTATAGCTGACCTTCCATAACATTGACACACTGATTGATACAGGTGTCTATTGACAGACATTGACAGGTAAATGCCATCACTATCACAGGGGTCAAGGTGGGGGTCAGGACTGGGGTGATTGTTTTGTCCATCTATTTGACATTGACTGGTAAGTAATATAACATAAGACACCCACACATACAACACACCATACAATACAGATATCGAGATACACAGGTAGGTGAGCATGCAAATATCCACAATTATGTATTCCTATTGTATTTTTGATAATACCAAGTTAAAGTTCATTATTATGCAAGTAAAATCCTTAGACATAATGAATCTACCAAAGGCTTAGAGCTGTACAATAAAGATAAGAAATTCAAATACCACCACTAATGACACTCACGAGAACAGTCTCTGTAAATTTGTTTAAATATACCTACCTTTTCAACATCATCCTCATCTACTTCAAGGATGTCACCCCCATGGTCCAGCTTGATACGAGCACGCCCCTCTGGGAGGGTGGACATGCCATTGGCACGTAGAACACAGGCTGAGGCGAAACCTCCCTTGTGGACAAGCCATATCTTCTCTGCTTCCAGCCATGCTTTCTCAGACTGGACCTCAGTTTCTGACCGTGCCTACAAAACAAAATATAACCAAAATATAATCAATATTTATTTGTAGTATTTCTCTCCATTATTTTTGTAATGAACTTGATTAATTTTAAAACAGTAAATGACTTGCTGCCTGTCCCCTGTGTACAGCACGATTTCTCAGTCGGCCAGATCATGACAATTGCTAATGTCTAACTGAAATTCTCCATGGTAAACAAAAAAAGTTAGGAAAACATGAGACAGGATTGATAAGGAAATACATATCTTCTTGGATAATACAATAGCTTAGATATCATTTATACATGTATATATATATATATGTTTGTTGCTGTCAATAAAACTTGTCAGGCTATGGTCATCTCTGATCATCTTTGGTCACACATTTGAAATATATAAGCGATCTATACCTACCGTATAATGTATATTTATCTGGGTCTAGAGGTTTTTAAAATTTTGCAAAAAACAGAAGGATTTGAGCAGCAGGACTGTAGAGAAATGATACTCTTGAAGTAACAATATCTACAGAACTATTAACAACTAAAGTCTTAATTGTTGGTAAACTTACAAACAGAGGGCCATAACTAATGTTTTTTTATAGCTTTACCTAATACAATGTAGTGATTGATGTTTACAATCATTCTGGAGATTTCCCAACTCACAAATAACCCCAACACAAAACACTCTTGTAAAATATAACTCAGTTTTGTGTGGCTTTGACAACTGGTCTTTAATGCTGAAAGTCACGGAATATGTCAGTAAATGGTGCTTTTCCCCACCCAGATGACTTTTGATTGTTCCATACCATTGGACCCCAGGTTCAATGGGCATAGATTCTGATGGTAAAAGGTCACATTTTGATTTATATAGGAAACTCTAGACCTATTAAAGAGAGACAACTTACATATTACCTCAGTTTTGAGATTTGAATATTTTTTTCAGTTTTGAGATTTGAATTATTTTTTGTATCTGTCTAAGAATTAAAACCAATCAATAAAGCCTTGTTTTGAGGTTTCAACCTCTCAAACCTCACAACGTACCTTGTGAGTAGACTTGAATACTATTGGTGATATTTATGTCCTGTACTGGGTAGGTACACTGTGTAAGTAGACCGTCTGACAGAATCCCGGTCCGCTGATACACATTAGCCTACACCAAACACAACCCAAGTATGTATTGGTGTTAATACTTGGACTGTTATATCAGGGTAATGTTCAGTAACCTGGTTATCAGGGTCGCTCCTGTAATTACCTACCTACCTCTCGTTACCGTTATATCATACCACAGGTAACCATCGACCTATCTAATACCTAGTTATACAATCAGAGTAATCTCCCCTGTTGACTGGAATGCCCAAATGTTGTGGGAGGGATAACATAGCTACACTGTCTTGCTATCAGGTGAAATTGACATGTTTGATAAAAGACATCTCAATTGAGATGGGGGCAGATAAGATAGCTCATTTATATTCACTGTGCTACCTGTAAGATTACGTCCCTTTAAGATTACGGAACTAGTCTATGATGTCCCAGCAAACAATACAGTTTTAAGCAACATTTTTAATGGTAATTTTCATTTATCTTGTCCTTGGAACACAGGGATAAACCTACAGGTGCTCTAGGGTTCCACAGAATACTAAGATTGGGCCCCGTGACCTAATAATTGTTATTCAATATACCATATTCGACCTAATAAGGACACCTGTCCCTATTAGTGCACCTCAATTTTTTTTTTCAGTAAAAGAGGATGGGTGCAGTGCTAATTGAAATATATAAAAAGTTCCTTTCGTCACTGATCTGACAATGTAATCATTAGTCTTTTAACCAAGATTGTTTCACTACATACATAATTATATGTAAATGATTGAAAAAACTAGAAAATGTCTGTGAGACATAAATGAACCTAATGCCACTTAACACCCACAAACACAGTTTGGTGAGGATCGCATCAGCAGTTCGTGAGATTAGCTAGATATATTACAACTGGACGGAACAGACATGGGTAACACTGTATGTATATGCCTCCCCATTTCATGGCGGGGTATAAAAATTGGCATTTTTTTCCATCCAGATTTAATACATTTTTTTTATTAAATTCACCACTTTAGTATTGGTCTTAATTTTGTTTATTATAGAGAGGAAACATAAGCATTCCTAAAACTCTATAACGTCAGGCTTACCTATGCTAACACTATATAACACCCGTGTAAGGTTGTAATGTCTGGTAGTGTCAATACAAACTACCTCTGGCTTTTCTGAAACATTTGCCATCTACATCATAATTGACTGAGACAAACAATTGCCTGGTAAAATGGAGAGGATTGAGTGGTTAGAGACTATATGGATGTGTCTTTTGTAAATAATGGGCTTTTACAGAGACATGCTAATGCACCATATCTGCTGGAAGCACATGGTAGAGGGGTCACAGAATACACAGACACCAGATAACTAGGTCATTAGGGTCACAGGATACACAGAACACTAATGTAAACTTAACCACTTCTACAGGTAACACAGGGCAGCAGGGTCAGAGGATACACAGACACCACATAAGTTTGATCTCATCTGAAGGTGAGAACCCTAACCTTCAATATGATATATGTAATTTATATACAACAATGAACTGCTTGGTCATGTATAATTCAAAGCAATTTTTTATGATCCATAAATATCTTTACCATCATAGTTAAAATAACACCCTGAAGATATCACAATTTTAAATTTTCTGATTGAATGAAAAAATAAATTCCTTGGAGCTAGGACGTTTCATAGAAGATCACAAAATACCTTTCAATATCTCATTTACATACAACTGTCATTTACCTATTCAGGTTCACCTGTTCAAGGTATACTGACACACAATGTCACTCAGACCGACAGCTTACCATAAATGTCAGGCAATACTGATTGACATTTATTGTCAAAATTACTCTGAAAATTTCACTTCCAAACCAAACAATGTAAACAAGATTCAGTCTCCTTATTTTTATGTTACTGTTAAGCTATAAAGTTTTCTATTAAACCCAGCATTATAGTTTGTAAACAGAAGCTTGAATTAACCACTAATTGACAGCAATATACAGTTTGAAAAAAATATCTTGACTAACCACTAGAGGGCAGCACTATCTACTTTGACAATTAATTAAACCACTAGAGGACAGCACTATCTAGTTTGACAGTTAATTAAACCACTAGAGGGCAGCACTATCTGCTATGAAAGTTAATTGAATCAACCACCAGAGGGCAGCACTATATACTTTGACAATTAAATCAACACCTAGAGGGCAGCACTATCTTGTTTGACAATCAATTACATCAACCACTAGAGGGCAGCACTATCTAGTTTGACAATCAATTACATCAACCACTAGAGAGCAGCACTATCTAGTTTAACATTTAATTAATTGCTGGGGGTACCCCTCGGTGTCACTATTTGGTTTGTCAGTTAATCAACTACTGGAGGATATCACTATCTACTTTGACAAAGTTTTCTAACAAATCAGCAGAGACCAGTTTAAATATCTCCTTACTAACAGCTAGAGGGCAGCACTGTCTTTTTTGAAAGAGTTATCTATTATACTAACCAGTAGAAGGCAGCATTACTTAGTTTGTCTAACCAACCAGTAGAGTGCTAAGTATATACAACTTGTTAGTTCAGAGAAGGTTAAAATAAGGATAACAATTACTACCAACAGAGTTCATGGTGATTTACCACATAAATAAACAGCTATCTTTAAGTCATCTACCGAAAATGTGATAGTATCTTTTTCTTTTATGGTAGTACATAAAGAACTGACCTAACAACAACGACTATCAGTCTGAACACTCAACTGTACCCATCAGTCTGAACACTCAACTGTAACCATCAGTCTGAACACTCAACTGTAACCATCAGTCTGAACACTCAACTGTAACCATCAGTCTGAACACTCAACTGTAACCATCAGTCTGAACACTCCACTGTAACCATCAGTCTGAACACTCAACTGTAACCATCAGTCTGAACACTCAACTGTAACCATCAGTCTGAACACTCAACTGTAACCATCAGTCTGAACACTCAACTGTAACCATCAGTCTGAACACTCAACTGTAACCATCAGTCTGAACACTCAACTGTAACCATCAGTCTGAACACTCAACTGTAACCATCAGTCTGAACACTCAACTGTAACCATCAGTCTGAACACTCAACTGTAACCATCAGTCTGAACACTCAACTGTAACCATCAGTCTGAACACTCAACTGTAACCATCAGTCTGAACACTCAACTGTAACCATCAGTCTGAACACTCAACTGTAACCATCAGTCTGAACACTCAACTGTAACCATCAGTCTGAACACTCCACTGTAACCATCAGTCTGAACACTCAACTGTAACCATCAGTCTGAACACTCAACTGTAACCATCAGTCTGAACACTCAACTGTAACCATCAGTCTGAACACTCAACTGTAACCATCAGTCTGAACACTCAACTGTACCCAGTCAGTCTGAACACTCAACTGTACCAAGTAGTCTGAACACTCAACTGTACCCAGTCAGTCTGAACACTCAACTGTAACCATCAGTCTGAACACTCAAATGTAACCATCAGTCTGAACACTCAACTGTAACCATCAGTCTGAACACTCAACTGTACCCAGTAGTCTGAACACTCAACTGTACCAAGTAGTCTGAACACTCAACTGTACCCAGTCAGTCTGAACACTCAACTGTAACCATCAGTCTGAACACTCAACTGTACCCATCAGTCTGAACACTCAACTGTCACCATCAGTCTGAACACTCAACTGTAACCATCAGTCTGAACACCCCACTGTAACCATCAGTCTGAACACCCCACTGTAACCATCAGTCTGAACACTCAACTGTAACCATCAGTCTGAACACTCCACTATAACCATCAGTCTGATCACTCAACTATAACCATCAGTCTGAACACTCAACTATAACCATCAGTCTGAACACTCAACTATAACCATCAGTCTGAACACTCAACTATAACCATCAGTCTGAACACTCAACTGTAACCATCAGTCTGAACACTCAACTGTAACCATCAGTCTGAACACTCAACTGTAACCATCAGTCTGAAATACCCAACTGTGTGTCCACTAATCTCTACAGTAACTAGACCTACTCCTATATGGTGGAGTGTAGTGTCCACTAATATCTATAGTAACTAGACCTACTCCTATATGGTGGAGTTTTGTGTCCACTAATCTCTACAGTAACTAGACCTACTCCTATATGGTGGAGTGTAGTGTCCATTAATCTCTATAGTAACTAGACCTACTCCTATATGGTGGAGTTTTGTGTCCACTAATCTCTACAGTAACTAGACCTACTCCTATATGGTGGAGTTTTGTGTCCACTAATCTCTATAGTAACTAGACCTACTCCTATATGGTGGAGTGTAGTGTCCACTAATATCTACAGTAACTAGACCTACTCCTATATGGTGGAGTTTTGTGTCCACTAATCTCTACAGTAACTAGACCTACTCCTATATGGTCGAGTTTTGTGTCCACTAATCTCTATAGTAACTAGACCTACTCCTATATGGTGGAGTGTAGTGTCCACTAATATCTACAGTAACTAGACCTACTCCTATATGGTGGAGTGTAGTGTCCACTAATATCTACAGTAACTAGACCTACTCCTATATGGTGGAGTGTACTGTCCACTAATCTCTATAGTAACTAGACCTACTCCTATATGGTGGAGTGTAGTGTCCACTAATATCTACAGTAACTAGACCTACTCCTATATGGTGGAGTTGTGTCCACTAATCTCTACAGTAACTAGACCTACTCCTGTATGGTGGAGTGTTATGTCCACTAATCTCTACAGTAACTAGACCTACTCCTATATGGTGGAGTGTAGTGTCCACTAATCTCTACAGTAACTAGACCTACTCCTATATGGTGGAGTTTTGTGTCCATTAATCTCTATAGTAACTAGACCTACTCCTATATGGTGGAGTGTAGTGTCCACTAATCTCTATAGTAACTAGACCTACTCCTATATGGTGGAGTTTTGTGTCCACTAATCTCTACAGTAACTAGACCTACTCCTATATGGTGGAGTTTTGTGTCCACTAATCTCTACAGTAACTAGACCTACTCCTATATGGTGGAGTGTAGTGTCCATTAATCTCTATAGTAACTAGACCTACTCCTATATGGTGGAGTGTAGTGTCCATTAATCTCTATAGTAACTAGACCTACTCCTATATGGTGGAGTTTTGTGTTCACTAATCTCTATAGTAACTAGACCTACTCCTATATGGTGGAGTGTAGTGTCCACTAATCTCTATAGTAACTAGACCTACTCCTATATGGTGGAGTTTTGTGTCCACTAATCTCTACAGTAACTAGACCTACTCCTATATGGTGGAGTGTAATGTCCACTAATCTCTACAGTAACTAGACCTACTCCTATATGGTGGAGTGTAGTGTCCACTAATCTCTATAGTAACTAGACCTACTCCTATATGGTGGAGTGTAATGTCCACTAATCTCTACAGTAACTAGACCTACTCCTATATGGTGGAGTGTAGTGTCCATTAATCTCTATAGTAACTAGACCTACTCTTATATGGTGGAGATTTGTGTCCACTAATCTCTACAGTAACTAGACCTACTCCTATATGGTGGAGTGTTATGTCCACTAATCTCTACAGTAACTAGACCTACTCCTATATGGTGGAGTTTTGTGTCCACTAATCTCTTTAGTAACTAGACCTACTCCTATATGGTGGAGTTGTGTCCACTAATCTCTATAGTAACTAGACCTACTCCTATATGGTGGAGTTTTGTGTCCACTAATATCTACAGTAACTAGACCTACTCCTATATGGTTGAGTTTTGTGTCCACTAATCTCTACAGTAACTAGACCTACTCTTATATGGTGGAGTTTTGTGTCCACTAATCTCTACAGTAACTAGACCTACTCCTATATGGTGGAGTTTTGTGTCCACTAATCTCTATAGTAACTAGACCTACTCCTATATGGTGGAGTGTACTGTCCACTAATCTCTACAGTAACTAGACCTACTCCTATATGGTGGAGTTTTGTGTCCACTAATATCTATAGTAACTAGACCAACTCCTATATGGTGGAGTGTAGTGTCCACTAATATCTATAGTAACTAGACCTACTCCTATATGGTGGAGTTTTGTGTCCACTAATCTCTATAGTAACTAGACCTACTCCTATATGGTGGAGTGTAGTGTCCACTAATATCTATAGTAACTAGACCAACTCCTATATGGTGGAGTGTACTGTCCACTAATCATTCCCTGGACATCAGTCAGGAGATGACCAGTGTGGTAGACTGTTTACACTGATGGCTGACCAGATAGGAATGGACAGATAGACACACCTGTTGATGGATGGGTCATTATAGACTCTATTAGTCCAGTCAGGACAGTGGTCATCTCCAGGCTATAAATGGCTTAATTCACTCAGGTAGACACAATACACATCTACCACTGGTCAAGCTCTTTTACTTGTTTATAAATACACATCCACCACTGGTCAAAGCTTCCTTATTTGAAATGCATATCTGCCATCAGGTCAGTGAAGCTTGTATCATTAGTGGTCAACTTTTCCTGTTTACAATAGACATCAGCCATTAGGCCTAGCTTTATTTATAAAATTAGTCATATTGTGATACACCTGTTGACCAGTCCCAGTAAATACACCATTTTAAACCATATTTATCAGATAAAATTCTAATTTACTGAGAAGAACATAGAACAAACATATTTACCAAATTAAATTAGATATTGACAATAAAACGTCTTTTAAATTTTACACCTGACCTGTCCTTAAGTTTTTTTTAAAAGCAGACTTTCAACAAAAAGGAGCACCAAACTGTTATTATGACTGTCTGACATATACTGACATCACAGCAATGTCCATTACTCACAACAGGTACATGTAAAACACTCCTCTGTCTTATGACTATGTGGAACTGTCATTTACAGGGTTGGTGGCTTGTGTTTAGAACTAATAGTGTCTCTGTCACTCAGATTATGGAGCATGCTTCTTAATGGCCAAACTAAGAGAACTGGGTACTTCCAAGCCATGGGTTCAATTTTTGTATCGTTTTTACCAGTTCCTACAAGAATTGTTATTGTTTGTTTAGCTTATCCATACAAATTGTGCTATCTTTTTGGTTAAGGACTATACCATACTTGACCAGAAATAAGCCCCCCACTCCTTGTAGGGAATAAAGGGATTTAAGGGCTTATTGCTGAATGTAGGCCTGGTTCCAAAACAGGTTTACCAACTTCAGTTTTCGGCAAATGGAAATCAAAGGGCCAAAGGCCCCGAGAAACATCAGGGTCTGAGGTCATATAATAAGAAATTTAAAAATGGATTTTATAGTCAGACAGTTACATTTGTATCAGATGAAATATGTTAATCTGGTTATTCCTTTTCTATGTATTCAAGAAAACATGTATAACATATTTATCTGCTGACAACTTTCCAATAGCTGAAACTTTCCATCTTAAACTAATTAACTCCGACACTGAACTTGACCATCATCTGAACACTCAATGTAAACCCTCTGAAAAACTAACTCACCATCGTTGAAAACTCAATTAACCCAGTCTGAAAATCACTGTAACCATCATCTGAACCCCCAAATTACCATCATTTGAAAAAATCAAATTAACACAGCGAACCTCAATTAACCCCTCATCTGAACACCAACTGTAACCCTCATCTGAAACCCCCAACTTCCATCAGTCGAACCCCCAAATAACCATCAGTCTGAACCCCACTGTAACCATCATTGAAAACCCCAACTTAACCTCAATTGAAACTCAACTTAACCGTCAGTTAACCTCAACGAACCCTCATCGAATACTCCCTGCACCATCATCTGAACATCAATATAACCCTCATCTGAAAAAACTCAACGTAACCCCTCAGTTGAACCTCCATAACCATCAGTCGAAAAACTCAATGAACCATCAGTTGAACCTCAAATTAAACCATTCTAACACTCCACTATAACATCGTCGGAAAACACTCCACTATCACATCGTCGACCCCCCTAATGTAAAACCCAGTCGAACACTCAAATTGTAACCATCATCTGAATATCAAGTACCCGTTGGCCTAACTTTAAAAATCCCGTTGAACAACACCCGGAAATAGTTGCACCAACTGTAACCATTTGTTAAATAACTTCCTCAGTTGGAACCTCAATTAAAACCCTCAGTTTTTAATTTTCAAAAATCACCACAGGGCAAACTAACCTATTTAAACCATAGTTGAACAACTAAAAAGTAAAAAATTTTGTTAAAAACATCACCATAGCTAACATAAAATGTAACCCTTTTTCCATAATAAACCATTTAAACAACATAAAAAAATTACTGAAAACAAAAAAACTTTTCCACAATAAAAAATAAAAAAAACTCCTAAATTTTTGGTGGATTGTCCCTAATTTAAAAGTAAACAGACCCCCCCTTTTATGGTGGGATTTGGCCCCAACATTTCCCTAACACAGGAAGACCCCTTTGGGGCTTTACATGTGGTGCCAATTTAGGTGGGCGTAGAACATGTGTTGGGGGCCCATTATAGACTCTTTGCCCAGCAGGAACATGGTATTCCAAGGGATGGAATTTCGGTAAAAATACCATTCCTTCAAGTTTTATTGTTTTTAAAATTTTCCAAAAACAATGGTCGT
Source organism: Pecten maximus (assembly GCF_902652985.1). NCBI lineage: Eukaryota > Metazoa > Mollusca > Bivalvia > Pectinida > Pectinidae > Pecten > Pecten maximus. The sequence continues at coordinate 32,888,436 of NC_047022.1, forward strand.
CCCTTTTGAAAACTATCCCCTCAGGAAAGTTTTAGGGAATTTGGGGGTTAAAAGGGAAAGGAAAGGCCGGGAAAAAAAAAGGGAAGGGGGAAAAAAAAAAAAACCCCAAAAATTTAAAGGGGAAACAAAAAAACCCCAAAAAAAAGTAGTTTTAAAAAAAATTTTTAAAATTTAAGTTTTAAATTTTTAAATAATTTAAAAAAAAAAATATTTAAAAATTTTAAATCCTTTTTTTTCCCCTTTCAATTTTTTAAAATTTTTAAAAAAAACCCCAAAAAGGGTTTTAAAAACAAAATTTTAAAATTTAAAAAATTTTTTTTCTTTGGGCCTTTTTTCAAAAAAAAATTTTCCCCAATTTTTTGGGGCCTTTGAATAAAAAAAATTTTTTTTTCCCCCCCCTTTTTTTTTTTTTTTTTTTCCCCCCCCCAAATTTTTTTCTTTTTTTAATTTTTTTTCCCCCCTTTTTTTTTTTTAAAAAAAAAAAGGGGGGGAAAAAATGGTCATCTCCAGGCTATAAATGGCTTAATTCACTCAGGTAGACACAATACACATCTACCACTGGTCAAGCTCTTTTACTTGTTTATAAATACACATCCACCACTGGTCAAAGCTTCCTTATTTGAAATGCATATCTGCCATCAGGTCAGTGAAGCTTGTATCATTAGTGGTCAACTTTTCCTGTTTACAATAGACATCAGCCATTAGGCCTAGCTTTATTTATAAAATTAGTCATATTGTGATACACCTGTTGACCAGTCCCAGTAAATACACCATTTTAAACCATATTTATCAGATAAAATTCTAATTTACTGAGAAGAACATAGAACAAACATATTTACCAAATTAAATTAGATATTGACAATAAAACGTCTTTTAAATTTTACACCTGACTTGTCCTTAAGTTTTTTTTAAAAGTAGACTTTCAACAAAAAGGAGCACCAAACTGTTATTATGACTGTCTGACATATACTGACATCACAGCAATGTCCATTACTCACAACAGGTACATGTAAAACACTCCTCTGTCTTATGACTATGTGGAACTGTCATTTACAGGGTTGGTGGCTTGTGTTTAGAACTAATAGTGTCTCTGTCACTCAGATTATGGAGCATGCTTCTTAATGGCCAAACTAAGAGAACTGGGTACTTCCAAGCCATGGGTTCAATTTTTGTATCGTTTTTACCAGTTCCTACAAGAATTGTTATTGTTTGTTTAGCTTATCCATACAAATTGTGCTATCTTTTTGGTTAAGGACTATACCATACTTGACCAGAAATAAGCCCCCCACTCCTTGTAGGGAATAAAGGGATTTAAGGGCTTATTGCTGAATGTAGGCCTGGTTCCAAAACAGGTTTACCAACTTCAGTTTTCGGCAAATGGAAATCAAAGGGCCAAAGGCCCCGAGAAACATCAGGGTCTGAGGTCATATAATAAGAAATTTAAAAATGGATTTTATAGTCAGACAGTTACATTTGTATCAGATGAAATATGTTAATCTGGTTATTCCTTATCAGATGAAATATGTTAATCTGGTTATTCCTTTTCTATGTATTCAAGAAAACATGTATAACATATTTATCTGCTGACAACTTTCCAATAGCTGAGTATAGTTCTTTCCCTATTTCTTTAATGCTTGTGGAAGATTACTGATATACTCCTGAATCAGTAAAGCTGCTTGTAAACTTTGAAAAAAAATCAACTTCTGAACGACAAATCGGTCTATTAACGGAACAATATTATTGTTGTACAACCAAAGATAAAATCCAAGATGTACACAGCCTAAGTTTTTTTTATTTTATTTATACTATAAGATGTTAATTAGGCCTAGCAAACATGACCCCTAGTAACATATTTTAACTCCGATAGAAAATTGCCGTCGCGTTATCCGACGAGACATACATATGTATCTAGTTTTGACATCGACGCCAGTACATCAGTCACGGATCATAATCATTAGATTCTTTTCAAATAAACAAATAATAACCTTATTTAATAAAATCCTCACGCAAAACGGCAATGTAGTTTGTTTCAACTTGCCTTCCATTCCTGGTGATATTTCTTGCGTATTCTAGCGACATACAAATGAATATGAAACTGTGAACTGTCGTTGGTTTAGTTACATTACTGTAGACATAACCGGAAGTTATCTCGTGGAATGCTCGGCTGCATTTCACTACGTAAAATAGGGTTGGTTTTAGGCTTATATGAAATGTTCCTGCATATGAACTCAGGATGAACATATGAGTCTAAGACATGTGGATAGTTTCTCTGTGAATGCATGTAAATTTTCACGACGATCAAACTAATTTTTTACTTTCGTTTTCAAGGCAGGATTGAGACAGAACTATGTAATCCTACGCCAACAAAATTGCATATACTGACGAGGAAAATGTTTATATTTATACTCTAAAGTAGTCTAGAACACATAACATTCATATTTCGTTTTAAATAATTGTAGTAAACACGGTTTAAATCAGTTAAATCGTGTCAATAATTGCTATCAAAATAGGAACTATATTAGGCTGCGGATGTATATCATTTGTATGACAGAAAAGAGGAATTGTTAGCCGGAAACAAAAGTGTCACTAACAACATTTTCCCACCACGACTATAACTGCAGGTGCCAAAGGCATCCTGACGTTAAAAACATGAAACAGCAGAGGCTATTGCCGAAAGTTTTCACGTAATGTTAATCTATGAACTTTTGGCTTCTGTCTGTATTATAAACATCCCTAGTTGTAATTACTGGAATTTTTTAGTGATATTTTTTACCATTTCACTTCGAAAAATGTATATGTATATAACACTCACATAATTAATAACCAAGAAACAGAATAATTTTAGAAATGCATTTTAGGATGAGCTATTATACCGACACATTCCTTGTAATGTATACAGTGACAAATCCTACCTACATGTCAAGATACATAGGGTCCATTACAGACAGGTGTACAAATGACATGCCATATCACATTAACTTGTCATATTACACAACCTACAGGTAACAGTATAACAGGATATAGGCATTCTAGCTGTTCGTAAAATCTACAAAGGACTGAAAGCACTTGAAGTAAATAAAAAGATATCAATTCTAAAGTGTTACTTGCAGAGACATGGCTAACATACCTGTAGGGTATTTTTTATTGATTATATGCAGGCTGGTACCTGTATTTTCACTCAAGTGGAATTGCATGTAGCAGGCATGTAGTGTTTGTAACCCAAGTCTAAAATAATGGAGTTCCTTTTATCTCTCCAGGTATTCTAACTAGTTGACACTTTCCATGTATTCTAACTATGTATACCAAATGCCATCAACATTACACTCCACCAGCTATAGCAATCAAACTTCTGTTGACTAACAATACTTAAATGCTAGTAAAGTGAAAGTAGACCTCTACCATAACTTATGCTAGTAAAGTGAAAGTAGACCTCTACTATAACATCTGCTTGTAAAGTGAAAGTAGACCTTAGATCGTGCGAACAAATTTTATAAATAAAGAAGGCTATAACCAAAGTTCAAATCTACAGTATGTGTCAATTGTTGACAGGTTGTCATTTATAGTGATATTCAAAGCATGTTTGCAACCTTATAAAGACAACTCAAAGCAAATATTGGTATTGACCTACTTTTCCAATGAAAGAATTTAGGTGTACCCAAAAACCTTGCATATGGTGCCATAGGACCTTTGACCTGACATATCTGATCCTGGCGATTCCTGTATAGGACTGGCCCTATTTGATTTGACACATTGTACACCCGACCTATCAATGTAATAGCCCCAGCTTGCTTCCATATCTGATTCACAACCATTTGTTTGACTTGACATGCATGGATTTTTATATATCCAACACCAAAGAGAACTTTGATTTGTGTACTGGATTCCAGATTTAGGATAACCTGACACTACAATATAGTAAAATACCAGTTTGGTGATATGGGACTTGCAGAGATTCCAGGTAGAGTGCTGGAGTGCTACCTGACAAGCCGTAGTACTCCTGTACACATGGATAAAACCACACTGTTTTGGCAAACTGCCCTCCCTGTGTAAACATAATGTTATTGAATGGTCCTACGATCAGCACAATTAGTTGATTTCTACAGTATTAAAATGTCCCAGGTGATTTATTACAGGCGAAGAAAAGTTACTGACTATAAAGTTTCAGCAATCAACTCTCACCTATAGGGTAATAATATAACAGATCACCCTGTGATATTTCCTACCTGGGAGGAGGCCATCATCAGGCTTTAACCTCTACTTATAGTCTAGATATTGACACCACTAAATGTAATTCTTCACATATAAAGTCATTTTTTTTTAAACTGGTCCAATTTTTAACATGACTACATCCAATTTGGATGTCAGTTTTACCTATTATCAAAAGGTACAGATGTAACTCGATTCCCAATTTACCTGTGCACTTCAGGTGTGAAATGATTACAACGAAAACCTGTACAGGTGAAACACGATCGTTACTTTACAGGTATGACTAAGCTTGGAACCTACCTGGTTTTTACGAAATGAGATGTGTTTGATTGGCCGATGTTGGCGTTGAGAATGTCCATGTGACATGTCCAGTGCCGGTAATCCAAGGCTAATCCAAACACTACAATCACACCTAATTATACCGTCCAATTACTGGTTAAGGCACCAGTCCAATGAAGCTTCTATACTGGACATTGAGGATTAGCCGGCGTTAATCCCTTAATGAGTGTTAACTGGACAATCACTCAATTTGCCGGTGGTAACACGTACCTGTGTGCACCAGTGTCCTAGTACAATACCAACATCAACTGTTATATGTTAACACGGGCAGACATAACTATGGAATTTTTGCCAAATGTTTTGCACGGATTGTCTACCGATCTCAGGGTGACAACAATGCGAAACACAATGGCCTGTACAGCGATTTAATTGTTGGTAACAATGAATGGACGGCTATCGGCCATCTTCACACATACAACATACCGAACATATACAGAGGGGTGTTGTATAGGCCACACGACATATAGGAGTCACACAACATGTCATAGGTACTAAAGGGGCCACACAACATGTCATAGGTACTATAGGGGTCACACAACATGTTATAGGTACTATAGGGGCCACACAACATGGTATAGGTACTATAGGGGCCACACAACATGGTATAGGTACTATAGGGGTCACACAACATGTTGTAGGTACTATAGGGGTCACACAACATGTTATAGGTACTATAGGGGCCACACAACATGTCATAGGTACCATAGGGGTCACACAACATGTTGTAGGTACTATAGGGGCCACACAACATGTCATAGGTACTATAGGGGTCCCACAACATGTTATATGTACTATAGGGATCACACAACATGTTATAGGTACTATAGGGGTCACACAACATGTTATATGTACTATAGGGGTCCCACAACATGTTATAGGTACCATAGGGGTCACACAACATGTTATAGGTACTATAGGAGTCACACAACATGTTATAGGTAGGATAGGGGGTCACACAACATGTTATAGGTACCATAGGGGCCACACAACATGTTATAGGTACTATAGGAGTCACACAACATGTTATAGGTACTATAGGGGTCACACAACATGTTATAGGTACTATAGGGGTCACACAACATGTTATAGGTACTATAGGGGGTCACACAACATGTTATAGGTACTATAGGGGCCACACAACATGTTATAGGTACTATAGGGGTCACACAACATGTTATAGGTACTATAGGGGTCACACAACATGTTATATGTACTATAGGGGTCACACAACATGTTATAGGTACTATAGGGGTCACACAACATGTTATAGGTACTATAGGGGTCACACAACATGTTATAGGTACTATAGGGGGTCACACAACATGTTATAGGTACTATAGGGGGTCACACAACATGTTATAGGTACTATAGGGGCCACACAACATGTTATAGGTACTATAGGGGTCACACAACATGTTATAGGTACTATAGGAGTCACACAACATGTTATAGGTACTATAGGGGTCACACAACATGTTATAGGTACTATAGGGGTCACACAACATGTTATAGGTACTATAGGGGTCACACAACATGTTATAGGTACTATAGGGGGTCACACAACATGTTATAGGTACTATAGGGGCCACACAACATGTTATAGGTACTATAGGGGTCACACAACATGTTATAGGTACTATAGGGGTCACACAACATGTTATATGTACTATAGGGGTCACACAACATGTTATAGGTACTATAGGGGTCACACAACATGTTATAGGTACTATAGGGGTCACACAACATGTTATAGGTACTATAGGGGGTCACACAACATGTTATAGGTACTATAGGGGGTCACACAACATGTTATAGGTACTATAGGGGCCACACAACATGTTATAGGTACTATAGGGGTCACACAACATGTTATAGGTACTATAGGGGGTCACACAACATGTTATAGGTACTATAGGGGGTCACACAACATGTTATAGGTACTATAGGGGCCACACAACATGTTATAGGTACTATAGGGGCCACACAACATGTCATAGGTACTATAGGGGTCACACAACATGTTATAGGTACTATAGGGGCCACACAACATGTTATAGGTACTATAGGGGTCACACAACATGTTATAGGTACTATAGGGGTCACACAACATGTTATAGGTACTATAGGGGTCACACAACATGTTATAGGTACTATAGGGGCCACACAACATGTCATAGGTACTATAGGGGTCACACAACATGTTATAGGTACTATAGGGGTCACACAACATGTCATAGGTACTATAGGGGGTCACACAACATGTTATAGGTACTATAGGGGCCACACAACATGTTATAGGTACTATAGGGGCCCCACAACATGTTATAGGTACTATAGGGGTCACACAACATGTTATAGGTACTATAGGGGTCACACAACATGTTATAGGTACTATAGGGGCCACACAACATGTTATATGTACTATAGGGGCCACACAACATGTTATAGGTACTATAGGGGTCACACAACATGTTATAGGTACTATAGGGGCCCCACAACATGTTATAGGTACTATAGGGGTCACACAACATGTCATAGGTACTATAGGAGCCACACAACATGTTATATGTACTATAGGGGCCACACAACATGTTATAGGTACTATAGGGGTCACACAACATGTCATAGGTACTATAGGGGTCACACAACATGTTATAGGTACTATAGGGGCCACACAACATGTTATAGGTACTATAGGGGTCACACAACAGGTATATAGCTGGTCCTCTGGGGACCACATAATATATTGGGGCCATACAGCATGTATATAGGTCCTCTATATGGATCACATGATATATTGGGTCCATACAACATGTATATAAGTCCTCTATATGGATCACATGATATATTGGGGCCATACAACATGTATATAGGTCCTCTATATGGATCACATGATATATTGGGGCCATACATCATGTATAAAGGTCCTCTAGGGACCACATGATATATTGGGGCCATACAACATGTATATAGGTCCTTTAGGGACCACATGATATATTGGGGCCATACAACATGTATATAGGTCCTTCAGGGACCACATGATATATTGGGGCCATACAACATGTATATCAGTCCTCATTATAGTAACTTTCCCCAAATCTGAATGCTGAACATAATTTGTGCCTGTAATAGTTCAAACACTGTAAACTACACAGGTCTGACACCAAAGTCTATCTTCATTGTGTTATCAGTGAGCTCCTTAACACTGTTTCCTATTTTCATTGATTGCCTCCAAAGAGTATCCATATTGCTATCATGTCAGATGACTATCCCCATTATCTGGTTAGAAAAGTCTGAAGTATCAATCTGTACTAGCTTTGACTCGGGTAATACAATTTACCTATAGTTCTTATGATAACACATGGTATTCATATGTGCTTTGACTCAGGTAAAACAATTTATCTGGTTCTTATTCTAAAACATCTTATTCTAACACAAAGCATTCATACCTGTTTTGACTCAGTAAAACAATTTACCTGATTCTTATTGTTGTAATACAAAGTAAATGCCCTAAAACGTGATTAAAGTAAAATAATTTACCTGTTCTTATTACACAAGGTATTAGGATCAACCTTGAATGGTGATCTGATGTACACTGCTCAAGGACACACATCTTTATTTATATTAGTGTATACACAAAACAGGTTATCATAGTACATGTATCACAGATAATTTTAGCATTAAATTACATTACAGTGATTGATGTATATCAAGTGAGTAAGACTGTTAATTCTGCCTCGTGGAGAATGTCTAAAATTCTCTCACAGAATCTCGGTCAATAAAAAGTTTAGCTGTCACATGATTGGTCACTTATAAGACAGTTTTGATTCCTCGATTGAATGTAAACAGTCTAGTCACATAGATTTCTTCCTACTCAGCATTCATCTCAAGCAAACCCCATTAATTAATCTCCTTCTATTATTTTTAAGTATACAGGCAACATTTGATCCCATTGTGTTGTAGGTAAAATGGTATGTAACCTACAGCTTCTATGACCTCAGTAGGTATAACAATGTAGGTACTGTGCCTATATCAGCCCCTCAGATCACCGATTAAATTTTCTATCCCACAAAGATTCCATTTTGTATTTGGTGAAGGCATTCGGAAAGGCTGACCTACAAAATCCCCCGCGTGTGATGACCATGACAATGACGGTCCTCCTTCTGTCTCCGTCTGTGAGGCCTGACAATTACCTGTTCTTACCACACATAATAACAACTAGTGAAACACACACTGTCACGCAGGTAGCATTCAAACTAAACCACAAACAGGTCGCTAACGAACCCATTGACCTGCCAACTCCCTGGAATCTCTATATGTATAGTGAGAAAGTACAGATGTTTCTTTAACATACTACATCATTAAAATTAATGTACATAAGACTGTCCTTTCTGTGAGCTTCATATGATTATGTAGTTATATACTATTGACACACCACAAACCCATCAACATGTTGTAGGTACCTTACTGCAGAAATCTCTTCATTCAAAAGATTTTCATCTAACATTATTTCTAAAATGCTCAAAAAGAGTGACATTTCATGAAAGAAGCTATCATAACAATTGCTAGGGAAAAAATTAATTTCTATCCATGTTTGAATTTCTCAAAAAATGCTAAAATTTCAGAAGTTAACTCCGTGAAACCTTACAACAATATGTGTGTTGCTAGAGAAAGTGTCGTCAACATTACAGTGGCCTGACATTACCTGTTGTAGGTCCAGGCCTTCCTCTATTTTAGTGATTTCTATGACCCGTTCCAACTCCAGAACACTGCCACGTCTTGGCAAAGCCTGGGGGTTTCCTGATTTTTCTCCTGAAGAATTTCGTTTTCGTTGGAGTTTACGAATGTCTGTACCAGACTCACGTTCTGCCCTAACTTTCTGTGTGGTCTTAAGTTCTGCATTACTCCCACGTCTCTTCAATGCCGTAGATTGAGAATTTCGATTTGATGAACGATGATTATCAGAGCCTGCCTTGTCATCCAGACTTGACCGACGTCTCCCAAACCTGGCTTGGGGGATAGAGGTACCACCTCTAGGAGACGATCGTTCTCCTTCCATGATAATTTGCCCCAAGTGTGCTCCCGCTGTTTTTGAACCAACATGCACAGTCACAAACTGAACCTGTGTGGTTCTAAGGCCTAATGTGGATAACAATGTGCAGCAGTGTTTGTTTGACTACAATCTGCCATTCTCCATCTTTAACATATACATTACACACACGAAACACAATCATTTATAAACTCCAAAGCTCCGAGAAATCACCCACGAATGCTTTCACTTACAACACTACACTCCATTAGAATAATCCTTGGCAGGTAAAAATTCTCAAGGTAAGATAATCCTTTGCATTAAGAGGACTCCACAAACTGATAATCTGCCATGGTATAACACTCAGGTACAAATGATAGTCTATCCATCTCAACAAATTAACATCTACAGGTATATTATTTACCTGTCTGTACACAATACTCGTTACAGGTAGGACTGGCAGGTGTCTATCTCAAACTGACAAGTAGTTTTGGTGATATCAATGATAGGACCAGCATCATACCAAGCTATCTGGCCACTAACGACATCAAACCATGTCCTGTAATTAAAAACCTATGTAAATCAGCTCCAGGTGAGTTAAGATTGTGCATGAATATGTAGGTACGTGTTCCATGTTGTTTTACCTGCCTGGCCAAGGCTCTACCCTTCAATTCATGTGGATTAGAACAGGACTGTGTACACAAACTTTCTGCTGGGATTAATGGTAAATAAAAACCACTTCCAAAATCAGCTAACACCAAACTTGTCAATGAAATCGTCCAAACATCCACTCCAGGTGAGGTTGGCCTATGAGTATCACGGAGTATGCAGCAGTGACAATCAGAATGTCTCTCTGACCCGACCAGTAGCTTGCAAAGCAATCGGATAGTTTTATCTATACCTGTACACAATGGTAAGTAGGAAGACTTTTTTACCTGTCACACGGGTCAGGTGCGCCTAGTTATGTCCTTCCCTATACTGGGGACATACGATACTGTACCAAGTATCAATATCAGACCAGTCCCCTCATTGTGCCTATCAATGGAAACGTTTACCTAACACAGATTCTCTCAGGAGCAAGGTCACTGTTTTTACATGTGCTTAAGTTTGTAAAACCCTCTACCAACATGAGAGACCTTCTGCCAATATACGCCCCCATCGAGGTCGACAATGTCTACACGCCCCCTCCTGGGTTTGGTCACTGCCTTTCTGTCCCTGTCCAGCAGGCCAGTGTATGTTTGGTATTTTCGGGGACTGACCACACACAGAAGTGGGTCAGCAAGGGTAACTAAATAAAGTGACAAAACACTTGACTATAACACCCCCTCATAAACCATACAAGCAGATTTATTGGTCGGTAAAAACTTGATTATAGGGGGAGTTACTCAGGTAGATCTTTATATCGACCTACTAACAATTCTAGTCTCTTCATTCCTGGTTCTTCAACATTTGGGTAGAATCGATAAACTTATTAAAGATTCAAGGATATTTGATTCAAAAAAGCAGTTCAATCAACAGATTCTAAACCTATTGAAATATTCATTAAGTATAGAATATATGTTTTGGCCTCTGTTCCTTTTCAGTAAAGATCTAATTGTTGAGATTGGCTGATTTTATTATTCTAAGGTCAAATCATCATGTTAAAATATATGAAACACATTTTGCAGAGAGCAGAATAGAATGTTCAGGGAGACTCTTTAACATATGAGGACTGACATATGATAAAATATACAGGAGCTGAGGACTGGTGTGTGATGTACAGGGGCTGAGGACTGGTGTGTGATGTACAGGAGCTGAGGACTGGTGTGTGATGTACAGGAGCTGAGGACTGACGTTTGATGTACATGAGCTGAGGACTGGTGTGTGGTGTACAGGAGCTGAGGACTGGTGTGTGATGTACAGGAGCTGAGGACTGGTGTGTGATGTACAGGAGCTGAGGACTGGTGTGTGATGTACAGGAGCTGAGGACTGGTGTGTGGTGTACAGGAGCCGAGGACTGGTGTGTGGTGTACAGGAGCTGAGGACTGGTGTGTGATGTACAGGAGCCGAGGACTGATGTGTGATGTACAGGAGCTGAGGACTGGTGTGTGATGTACAGGAGCTGAGGACTGGTGTGTGATGTACAGGAGCCGAGGACTGGTGTGTGATGTACAGGAGCTGAGGACTGGTGTGTGATGTACAGGAGCTGAGGACTGGTGTGTGATGTACAGGAGCTGAGGACTGGTGTGTGGTGTACAGGAGCTGAGGACTGGTGTGTGATGTACAGGAGCCGAGGACTGGTGTGTGATGTACAGGAGCTGAGGACTGACGTTTGATGTACAGGAGCTGAGGACTGGTGTGTGATGTACAGGAGCCGAGGACTGGTGTGTGATGTACAGGAGATGAGGACTGACGTGTGATGTACAGGAGCCGAGGACTGGCGTGTGGTGTACAGGAGCTGAGGACTGACGTGTGATGTACAGGAGCTGAGGACTGGTGTGTGATGTACAGGGGCTGAGGACTGGTGTGTGATGTACAGGAGCTGAGGACTGGCGTGTGATGTACAGGAGCTGAGGACTGGCGTGTGATGTACAGGAGCTGAGGACTGGCGTGTGATGTACAGGAGCTGAGGACTGGCGTGTGATGTACAGGAGCTGAGGACTGGTGTGTGATGTACAGGAGCCGAGGACTGGTGTGTGATGTACAGGAGCCGAGGACTGGTGTGTGATGTACAGGAGCCGAGGACTGGTGTGTGATGTACAGGAGCCGAGGAATGGTGTGTGATGTACAGGAGCTGAGGACTGGTGTGTGATGTACAGGAGCTGAGGACTGGTGTGTGATGTACAGGAGCTGAGGACTGACGTTTGATGTACAGGAGCTGAGGACTGGTGTGTGATGTACAGGAGCTGAGGACTGGTGTGTGATGTACAGGAGCTGAGGACTGGTGTTTCATGTACAGGAGCTGAGGACTGACGTGTGATGTACAGGAGCTGAGGACTGGTGTGTGATGTACAGGAGCTGAGGACTGGTGTGTGATGTACAGGAGCTGAGGACTGGTGTGTGATGTACAGGAGCTGAGGACTGGTGTGTGGTGTACAGGGGCTGAGGACTGGTGTGTGATGTACAGGAGCTGAGGACTGGTGTGTGGTGTACAGGAGCTGAGGACTGGTGTGTGATGTACAGGAGCTGAGGACTGGTGTGTGGTGTACAGGAGCTGAGGACTGGTGTGTGGTGTACAGGAGCTGAGGACTGGTGTGTGATGTACAGGAGCTGAGGACTGGTGTGTGATGTACAGGAGCTGAGGACTGGTGTGTGATGTACAGGAGCTGAGGACTGGTGTGTGATGTACAGGAGCTGAGGACTGGTGTGTGATGTACAGGAGCCGAGGACTGGTGTGTGATGTACAGGAGCTGAGGACTGGTGTGTGATGTACAGGAGCTGAGGACTGGTGTGTGATGTACAGGAGCTGAGGACTGGTGTGTGATGTACAGGGGCTGAGGACTGGTGTGTGATGTACAGGAGCTGAGGACTGGTGTGTGGTGTACAGGAGCTGAAGACTGGTGTGTGATGTACAGGAGCTGAGGACTGGCGTGTGATGTACAGGAGCTGAGGACTGGTGTGTGATGTACAGGAGCTGAGGACTGGTGTGTGATGTACAGGAGCTGAGGACTGGTGTGTGGTGTACAGGAGCTGAGGACTGGTGTGTGATGTACAGGAGCTGAGGACTGGTGTGTGATGTACAGGAGCTGAGGACTGGTGTGTGATGTACAGGAGCTAATTATATTTGTTTTAATACAACGACGATATACTCATTAGTCTGTACACACCTGTACACATGTGTTTATACCCGTAGATAATTGTCAGTCTTTACACACCTGTACACATGTGTTTATACCCGTAGATAATTGTCAGTCTGTACACACCTGTACACATGTGTTTACACCTGTACAAGAATCTCCTCTTTAGTTCCTACGCATGATGATAGATCAACATTAAATTGACACAACAATTTGTTTTTATTGTGAACAAGAAAAAAAACCAGGTCACGCTTGTCTTATGATTTGACTGTAAGTTACTGATGGGGGATTAACTTATCAGGACCAACAGATGTCTGACATTCCTTTTACATCGGGGGATGGACCAGGTCATCCCAGAGATCAAACACGATTAGGTCACTGTGTACTACTCCATTATTGTCAAAATAGTATAAACTGTTCACCAAATTGATCAAATATAACTTTTATATAACAGTCTTGCTGTATCAGGGTGCTATGTATTTTAACAGTTTATTATGAAGATCTAGTGCCCACTGTTTTGTAGTATATCAGGTTTCTCAGTGTCCTATTCAACCCTGTAATCAAGTTCACATAGACCAAGGCAAAGGTACATTGGAAACAAATTAAAATCCCTAATCTGTATTTTACAACTCAGTAACAACAATTTACCACCACTCTGATTTATGGTTATGTTAAAAAGTGGAATCTCATTAAGATTATCATTCCCAAAGATACAGGTACATTCAATTAAGATAATAAAACAATTTATTAAAATATGTTAATTAATCCAACCTATGTGATAATTCCGTCATAGATCATGACTTGAATTTGTATAACAATGGATTGTAGTTAATGAACCTTTTATGGTATGAAATATGCTGAAAAGGCAAACCACATTAATCCAGATTTATGTGGCCCCCGATCTGATATTACCAATAATTCTAAGTCAGGCACATGTATGAAATGATCCAGCAAAATCTTAAGAATTTTTATCTTGAAATTAACTATAAAATCTCCAACAAAAAAGACATGTTATTAAGTGTGCTGTGAACAAACATTGAGAAGACCTCTAGCATCCTGATCATGTAGACTCTTGTTGATCTTGAGGAGCCCTTGTTATCCAAATCATCTAGGTTCATAAGCTGTTGAGAAGCAATTCATAGCACTTGTGCCCCCTTGTGTACAATCAGATACAAACCAGCTGATGGACGATAGGTAAGGGTGTTCCAATAGAGACGATAGGTAAGGGTGTTCCAATAGAGACGATAGGTAAGGGTGTTCCAATAGAGACGATAGGTAAGGGTGTTCCAATAGAGACGATAGGTAAGGGTGTTCCAATAGAGACGATAGGTAAGGGTGTTCCAATAGAGACGATAGGTAAGGGTGTTCCAATAGAGACGATAGGTAAGGGTGTTCCAATAGAGACGATAGGTAAGGGTGTTCCAATAGAGACGATAGGTAAGGGTGTTCCAATAGAGGCGATAGGTAAGGGTGTTCCAATAGAGACGATAGGTAAGGGTGTTCCAATAGAGACGATAGGTAAGGGTGTTCCAATAGAGACGATAGGTAAGGGTGTTCCAATAGAGACGATAGGTAAGGGTGTTCCAATAGAGACGATAGGTAAGGGTGTTCCAATAGAGGTGTTTCAATCTGTAATCTTCAAACCAGTTTTATTTAGAAGATTATATCTTGACAGTTGCTTAAGAAGTGCGCCTGCAATTTTCCTCCTGCCTTTAAGAGACAGTGGCTTGGAAAATAATACTGTTGTGAAATAAAGCACCCTTTCTATTCTTAATTCACTGTAACTTAGTGGCTTGAGAGAACAAGAGGCCCATGGGCCTTAACGGTCATCTGACAAACACTTACACTTACAGCAGGGACACACCCCTCAATCCAGCATTATTACCATAAATTATTTATCTCAGCCAGTTATGTTTTAGATCAAATTTGGTTTTTATCCATTTAGCTTGTGCAGGAAGAGCAGCATCATAAAACAAAATTTTAGCCAAGTTCCCATTTTTGGGGCATGCCCCTCTGTCTCAATGGGTCAGACAAGACTCATTTATATCAATTAGGATTGCCTTTCCCCAATGATGTTTCATACTAAATATGGTTGTAATCAATTAAGGCATTAAGGAGGAATTGCATTTTTAAGAAATGTTTAACCTAAGCGCTCCTTTTGCCCCATCTTTTTTTCCCCAGGGGTCAGACCTGTCTCATTAAAAAATATGATTGCCGTCACCTTATGTTTCACATCAAATTAGGTTGTAATCCACCAAAAGGTTAGGGAGGATTAGGATTTAACAGCAAATATTCACCAAAGTTCCCCTTTTGGGGCCCTGCCCCTCAGGCCCCGGGGGTCACACTAGCCTCGCTTATATAAAATATGACCACCCTTCCCAAAGGATGTTTCACACCATATTTCGTATTAATCCACCCAAGGGTTAGAGAGAAGTAGGATTTATAGCAAAAATTCACCAAAATTCCCCTTTTGGGGCCCCGTCCCTCTGGCCCTAGGGGTCAAACCAGCCTCATTTATATAAGATATGATTGTCCTCCTCCAATGATGTTTCACACCAAATTTGGTAATAATTCACTATGGGGGTTAGGAGGAGTAGTATTTTGAAGCAAAATTTCATCAAAGTTCCCCTTTTGGGGCCCTGCCCTTCTAGCCCCAGGGGCCACACCAGCCTCATTTATATAAAATATGACCACCCTCCCCCAATGATGTTTCACACCATATCTTGTTGAAATCCACCAAAGGGTAAAGGGGGAGTAGGATTTTATAGCAAATATCCACCAAAGTTCCCTATTTGGGGCCCGGCCCCTCTGGCCCCTGGGGTCAGACCAGCCTCGTTTATATAAAATATGATTGTCCTCCTCCAACGATGTTCCACACCAAATTTTGTAATAATCTACTTTTGGGTTTTGGAGGAGTAGTATTTTAAAGCAAAATTTCATCAAAGTTGCCCTTTTGGGGCCCCGCACCTCTGGCCCTAGGGGTCAAACCAGCCTCATTTAAATAAAATATGACCGCCCTCCCCAAATGATGTTTCACAACATATCTGGTTGAAATCCACTAAAGGGTTAAGGAGGAGTAGGATTTTATAGCAAAATTTCATCAAAGTTCCCCATTTGGGGCCCCGCCCATCAGGCCCCAGGGGTCACACTAGCCTCATTTATATAAAATATGACTGCCCTCCCCAAATGATGTTTCACAACATATCTGGTTGAAATCCACTAAAGGGTTAAGGAGGAGTAGGATTTTATAGCAAAATTTCATCAAAGTTCCCCATTTGGGGCCCCACCCCTCAGGCCCTAGGGGTCACACCAGCCTCATTTATATAAAATATGATCACCCTCCCCAAATGATGTTTCACACAATATCTGGTTGAAATCCACCAAAGGGTTAAGGAGGAGTAGGATTTTATAGCAAAATTTCATCAAAGTTCCCCATTTGGGGCCCCGCCCCTCAGGCCCCAGGGGTCACACCAACTTCATTTATATAAAATATGACCGCCCTCCCCCAATGATGTTTCACACCAAATTTAGTTGTAATCCACCCAAGGGTAAAGCAGGAGTAGGATTTTATAGTAATATTCACCTAAGTTCCCTTTTTGGGGCCCCGCCCTTCTGGCCCCAGGGGTCAGACCAGCCTCATTTATATAAAATATGATTGCCCTCTCCCAATGATGCTTCAAACCAAATTTGGAAGTAATCCACCCAAGCGTTAAGGAGGAGTAGCGTTTTGAAAGAAAAAGTTTACGGACGGCGCACGGCGCACGGCGGACGGCGGACGACGACGGACGAAGCACGATGACTATAGGTCATCCTGACCCTTTGGGTCAGATGACCTAATAACTGACCAGTGTCTTATTGGCTTGAGAGAATAACTGACCAGTGTCTTATTGGCTTGAGAGAATAACTGACCAGTGTCTTATTGGCTTGAGAGAATAACTGACCAGTGTCTTAGTGGCTTGAGAGAATAACTGACCAGTGTCTTATTGGCTTGAGAGAATAACTGACCAGTGTCTTAGTGGCTTGAGAGAATAACTGACCAGTGTCTTAGTGGCTTGAGAGAATAACTGACCAGTGTCTTATTAGCTTGAGAGAAGTACAACCTTACTGACTACCGTATTTTATAATTTGTGACTTAGGAAAATACAACCTAACTGACCACAGTCTCTTATAATTTGTGGCTTGAGAGAAGTACAACCTAACTGTGAAGTATAACTTTTGATATTACAAGTCATAAAGGTTTAACATTTAATGAAACTGATGAACCATTATGCATGCAATTTCTGCAGATTCCTGTCACTTCTAGTAGCAGCCTGTTGTATACATATCTTAGGGACCCTATAATACTGTATAGGAAACATCTCACGGAAACAACAATAATGAGCTTCATAAAAATTATTGCAATATGGTACTGTCTCTAATTACAATTTCCACATAATGTGACAGTCCTACAGTCTCCTACTCTATCAACATTTCTTCCTTACAACATGTGTTAGGTTAGATTATGTAAGACAGTATAAAAGACCTGAGGTTAATTATATGGAACTAACATAAATAATTTCCTGGTTCTATATTCTCTAATTTAAACTAAATCTGGAAACCTGAAACTGAAACAAAACACAATGTACCTCTACACATAGACAACTAAAACACACACAGGACACACTGGGGAACACCTCTACATAGACAACTAAAACACACACAGGACACACTGGGGAACACCTCTACATAGACAACTAAAACACACACAGGACACACTGGAGAACACCTCTACATAGACAACTAAAACACACACAGGACACACTGGAGAACACCTCTACATAGACAACTAAAACACACACAGAACACACTGGGGAACACCTCTACATAGACAACTAAAACACACACAGGATACACTGGGGAACACCTCTACATAGACAACTAAAACACACACAGGACACACTGGAGAACACCTCTACATAGACAACTAAAACACACACAGAACACACTGGAGAACACCTCTATATAGACAACTAAAACACACACAGAACACACTGGAGAACACCTCTACATAGACAACTAAAACACACACAGGACACACTGGAGAACACCTCTACATAGACAACTAAAACACACACAGGACACACTGGAGAACACCTCTACATATACACGCACAGGACACACTGGAGAACACCTCTACATAGACAACTAAAACACACACAGGATACACTGGGGAACACCTACATAGACAACTAAAACACACACAGGATACACTGGGGAACACCTCCACATAGACAACTAAAACACACACAGGACACACTGGGGAACACCTCTACATAGACAACTAAAACACACACAGGATACACTGGGGAACACCTCTACATAGACAACTAAAACACACACAGGATACACTGGGGAACACCTCTACATAGACAACTAAAACACACACAGGATACACTGGGGAACACCTCTACATAGACAACTAAAACACACACAGGATACACTGGGGAACACCTACATAGACAACTAAAACACACACAGGATACACTGGGGAACACCTCTACATAGACAACTAAAACACACACAGAACACACTGGGGAACACCTCTACATAGACAACTAAAACACACACAGGATACACTGGAGAACACCTCTACATAGACAACTAAAACACACACAGGACACACTGGGGAACACCTACATAGACAACTAAAACACACAGGACACACTGGGGAACACTTCTACATAGACAACTAAAACACACACAGGATACACTGGGGAACACCTTCATAGACAACTAAAACACACACAGGATACACTGGGGAACACCTACATAGACAACTAAAACACACACAGGATACACTGGAGAACACCTCTACATAGACAACTAAAACACACACAGGACACACTGGGGAACACCTCTACATAGACAACTAAAACACACACAGGATACACTGGAGAACACCTCTACATAGACAACTAAAACACACACAGGATACACTGGGGAACACCTCTACATAGACAACTAAAACACACACAGGACACACTGGAGAACACCTCTACATAGACAACTAAAACACACACAGGATACACTGGAGAACACCTCTACATAGACAACTAAAACACACACAGGATACACTGGAGAACACCTCTACATAGACAACTAAAACACACCAGGATACACTGGGGAACACCTCTACATAGACAACTAAAACACACACAGGATACACTGGGGAACACCTACATAGACAACTAAAACACACACAGGATACACTGGGGAACACCTCTACATAGACAACTAAAACACACACAGGATACACTGGGGAACACCTACATAGACAACTAAAACACACACAGGATACACTGGGGAACACCTCTACATAGACAACTAAAACACACAGGACACACTGGGGAACACTTCTACATAGACAACTAAAACACACACAGGATACACTGGGGAACACCTTCATAGACAACTAAAACACACACAGGATACACTGGGGAACACCTACATAGACAACTAAAACACACACAGGATACACTGGAGAACACCTCTACATAGACAACTAAAACACACACAGGACACACTGGGGAACACCTCTACATAGACAACTAAAACACACACAGGATACACTGGAGAACACCTCTACATAGACAACTAAAACACACACAGGATACACTGGGGAACACCTCTACATAGACAACTAAAACACACACAGGATACACTGGAGAACACCTCTACATAGACAACTAAAACACACCAGGATACACTGGGGAACACCTCTACATAGACAACTAAAACACACACAGAACACACTGGAGAACACCTCTACAAAGACAACTAAAACACACACAGGATACACTGGAGAACACCTCTACATAGACAACTAAAACACACACAGGACACACTGGGGAACACCTACATAGACAACTAAAACACACACAGGACACACTGGGGAACACCTCTACATAGACAACTAAAACACACACAGGACACACTGGAGAACACCTCTACAAAGACAACTAAAACACACACAGGATACACTGGGGAACACCTCTACATAGACAACTAAAACACACACAGGATACACTGGAGAACACCTACATAGACAACTAAAACACACACAGAACACATTGCTGTTATCCCCAAACAATCTCAGTCCTATCAGATACTGTAGCTGTACTAATAGAGCACCTACTGGCCACTCATACCTGTAATTAATTAAGTAATTACAGAACCCATGAGTAGGTCACATCTCTGTTTACAATTACAAAGCTGTTTATTTATCAGTGTGAAGGGCATCCTCAAAGGTAATTTGAATTGTTTCACAAAAACTTGTGTTTAACATTTATATATAGAAACTGAATTCTGAAGCAACATAAGTGATGATTAACAGATATAGTTGTGGTGAAAGCTACACAGTTCTGTTGTAACTGATAAAACACTGGTAACCTGTCTGTTATAACACATTACAGGTGGTAATGATGTAACAGCCACAACAGGTTTAAAACATTGTTAACATTTCTTGTTACATATTGTACCCACTTTTAGTAACAATTAAACCTAATACAGTATTCATCCTGTAATAAGGGACTCGGACTCCGAGGGGTGAGCTTATTGTAGGAACATGATATTACATATGTAGGTAATTTGATTGAAGAGCAATAGTGATAGGCTGTTTATTTCTATATGTGCTTATGTAAAACCCAACAATAATGTGTACAATGGTAAATATCTATACCACTACCAGATATAATAATGTGTACAATGGTAAATATCTATACCACTACCAGATATAATAATGTGTACAATGGTAAATATCTACCATATCTATACCACTACCAGATATAATAATGTGTACAATGGTAAATATCTATACCACTACCAGATATAATAATGTGTACAATGGTAAATATCTATCATATCTATACCACTACCAGAAGCTGACAATGCTGCCCCATTAATGTCATATTACACATAAGCCCCAGGTGTAACTAACCAGGTAAAACAGGGCAGGTGAAACTGACCAGGTAAAACTGACAAGGTGAAACTGGCCAGGTATGATGATGAGTAGAGAACACTAGGATTCATTGTGTCACTGATGAGGTCAGGTCTGACCTGGGATAAAAATGTTACTCACCCGTCGTAATCGCTTGGTGTGATTCAAATTTGCTGGATTTGTCTTCTGCCTCGGGCTAAATTTACGAGTGAGAGTTGTTGCCATGGTCAGATTCACTTCACTGAAGGCATTCCCTGATTCTCTTTAGATGGAATTCATTTCAAATTTATAAAACAATATGTGTACGAATGTGGAACGCATTAATTATTCCAAGTATTCCCAGCGGCTATCTCTTAAAACTGTGTTGTCTTCGGTCACCACATATGTACCATCCCAGATCTCATTATAAATACACTATCATACAACCTCATAGTTTATAAAACTCCTTTTTATCAAACGGGTTTTCAATACCATTTCACTTGTAGGCTTTGATATCACTGGCCTATGCAGAATAAAGATAAAATTTTGCTTGTGATTACGAAAAAAACCCTCAAGTGATCACATTTCACATTTTCATAAATAAACTTCCATTGAATAAAAGATAACTTTTCCAGGGATGAAGCAGTACTCCAGACGGATTTAAACTTTCACTTCACATCAATCGTGACATTAAAATCAATTCACCAAGAATACATCCAGAACAAACTGATATCTGAAACATTCGAAAACGCAAAACTCTCAAGATGTTTTAAACTTTCATTTCCAATAGGGCTGTTTATCTCTGAGGCGATCAGATGCTGCAGATGCCGTTCCGAAACCCTTCCACTTCCATGTGTGTGTAACATATACCACTCATTAAATTCGAAACGTCTCTCAAATTGGGCAGACTATCAACATACAAGTCAACACAGCCTCTAACCAGACAACCTACCTAACAGTGAGTAAACACTTCCTTCAGTTCCAAACTCAAAACAACATGAATGTGTGGTTTCCTGACCGTCAAATCAACTTTAAACAAATTCTTCACTTTAAAACAAAGTTTGTCTGATCATATAGTTATTCATTGCCATGACCTTCCACTTTCCCCTTCCTGTAAGATGACAAGATAACTGGAACATCGGAGTAACTTTGTCCACAAAAAGATCTCCCACACCGCTTTAACATCTCAAGTTCCCAAAGAGGAGATTAGGTTGTGTGATACAAACTGACCGACACAGGTTACAGAGTAAATACACACTCAGAGATCAGTTTGTGGAACATTCCGGTTGATCGGCTGTCACGAAGAAAACTCTCGTTCCATCTGGGGGCTTAGGACCATTAGACACTGTAAGGTGAACCAACATCCCTGGCTCTGGACAATGGTCCAGGTTAAAGAGGATAATCTGTCGATATGTGGCCTGAATCTTACACTGGTCACCAGGCTATGTTCTAGATGAAGTGTCTCTCTTGTATATACAGGGCCTCATTAAAGGTAACTTTATCCAATCTATAGCAGTACAGGTATTCCTATTACCTTACCTGTCAGCTAATTGTCCTCCAATGAATATTTATATTTAACTTCCTATCCATATGCACCCAGCATTGTCATTACCCGGTCACCTTCAATTCTGCGGAACACACACAAAAAATATTTCGCTGGAAAGTATGAATTACCGTCTTCAAAGTGGAATAATCTGGTCCAGTGATAGTGATTTAGTGATGGCATTGACCATGGAGACTGTGATATAGAATTACAGGTGTCAACAGGTGGGGGATACAGTCAGCTGATTCAACCTCCCTGTACACATCCTGTATCGCTGTAACACCTGATCGGTCTTCAGAGGAGTGTCCAGTCCAATAGGTCCTACAGGCTGGACAGGTTTTGACCACTGGGAGTGCTGCAGTGGTCAGAAGTACTGCGGGGTAGGTGGATCACTCTCTCTGTGACACGACACCACCACACCACTACTATGTGTGTACCTGTACGATTCCCTTCACAGCTCACTGCCCCATCATTGTCGTCACCCATCCTGTTCTCCTTCCCTTATCAAAGCCATAAATTCCATCTTAAACATAGCCTTTTTTAAATTATCACCGCCCCATGGCAAATATATACAACAAGTATAAAACATATGTAAGGATACAATATATATATACTACCCCAACCTGTCTCCAGGCAGCCCAACTCGGCTCAAACTACAATTTTCTCAAAACAAAAATGTGTGCTGAAGCTTGTATCTGGTTATAATGCCTGTCTGTAGAAAATAACACAAGATAAACACCACTATTAGTCCAGGTATTTCTCTTCTTATGTATGTTAAATTCCAGGTTAGGTGAGACAGTCCAACAATGGGGCTCAGGAATAATAAAGAATTTGAAAATGAAAAACAGGTGCCTTCTGTTTACCAGGCTAAAAATGTTAACACAGAATTATATGTCTGTCTGTTTACAGGCCAAAGATTTCCATGTTACGGCTGTGGTATTTGTATGTCTGTTTGACACTGTATTCCACTTTTCATTACAATAGATCTCATAAGATTCTAAACAAATAAAATTCTATGTCTCATTTGAGTTGTTCAATGACCAGGTTCAACTTAATACAAAACAGGTTCTCTTTTCTAATGAAGAAAAACATTCTGTAGATTTGCTTTGGGACATTGTGATAATATTTCTACTCTTTTGAGTAAAGTATTTAATTTTTAATCACAATGCATGACACACTGTTAAATATCACCTAGGCTCTGACCTTGACCAAAGTTTCCACATGAAAATTAATCCAGACTAAACTCATCCTGAAACAATGTTTTGGTCCAAATGTCAAAATCTTAGTGACAGGATTCTAGTGACAAAGTAACACTTTAATGCTATTCATATTGACTATGATGTGAGCGAGACTTAACAGACGCTACTCTTTTGTTAGGCAGACACACAAATTTGGCTATTTTGGATAATTGTACGAGGCATGTTAAGGCTATGAAGAGTTTCTTTCAGTATATAATATCTAAAACTGCTAGTCTTATTTACCAGAAATCTTATGAAACTTTCGCCATTTTGATGTCAATACTTTTACATCATTGTCACCGAGAGTATCTTGGTGCAAATGAAAACGCAAAAAGCAGTGAAACTTGATCTCATTCCGTTCAAGGGAACTCTATCAACAGGTAGACTAGAAGTCAAACCTGTTTGAGAAAAAATCTAAATGTTGCATGTCAACCGCTTTAAAGTGTAGAGGAAAGCTATTCACAAGTACTCTAAAGATTTCCTGGTCTACGATATCAATGTGTGTCACTCCCAGTTCTCATAGAGGGAACACAAAGCCAACCCTTATTAAGGAATTATGGAAACCCCTCTATGTTTCCTTTACAATACTCAAGGGACAGAATCAGTGATGACATTCAATGGGCCAATGGTGTTGTATCAGGCATATGTAAGGGTTTAATTATATACATAGTCACTTACATGAGCTATTTAAAGTTCCTTCAGCTTAAATACATAAGAATGAGATAATTTGGCGACCAGATTGGGTCGGAATTCAATAATTCTCCCTACTCAAGGATATCTACACAAACACACAAACCCATTCTGATCAATTACAATACACTTATCATCTGCCCTGTACACCTGTCACCTTTAACCCCTCAAATTTACCAATAAGCTCTCCTGCCATTCATTCTGGACAGGTCCATTACAATAAAAGAGAGAACAGCTCATTCACATTGACTATACATTTATAAATATTGAACATATTAGAAATATATGTGGTAGTGATGTATGCTGAAATTAGATTTAAACAGTGAACTTTGACCTCTGTAATTCCTGCTATCATATCCTATGTATTTCATTGTACACCAAAACTTTCTAGAAGTAGAAGAAGGGTGAAACAGGTAACTTACAAGGTTAACAGGTGACTTACAAGGTTAACAGGTGACTTACAAGGTTAACATGTGACTTACAAGGTTAACAGGTGACTTACAAGGTTAACAGGTAACTTACAAGGTTAACAGGTAACTTACAAGGTTAACAGGTGACTTACAAGGTTAACAAGATTACCTGACAGTTAAATTTTGACTTACAGGGTTATCTGACAGTTAAGTTTTGACTAACAAGGTTATCTGACAGTTAAGTTTTAACTAACAAGGTTATCTGACAGTTAAGTTTTGACTTACAAGGTTATCTGACAGTTAAGTTTTGACTAACAAGGTCTGACAGTTAAGTTTTAACTTACAAGGTTATCTGACAGTTAAGTTTTAACTAACAAGGTTACCTGACAGTTAAGTTTTGACTTACAAGGTTATCTGACAGTTAAGTTTTGACTCACAAGGTTATCTGACAGTTAAGTTTTGACTCACAAGGTTATCTGTAAAAGAGTCATGACGAAATGACTGTTACAGAACATAACATGTCTTTGAACCTTGTCATTAAATAAGTATTTGTAATCTCGTTGTTTTTTGTAAAAAGGCTGTTCATGCAAATCACTTGTAAATCTTTGATACTCTTCGTTAAAAACATAATAACATACCCGTTGTTTCTTGTTCATTCCTTCACCATCATATCCTTGTCTGGTGAATGTTTTCAGTTATGTGATCTGCATTTATTTCATCAATAATATTCAGTTATGAATGGATCAGTTATGATTGAGTGCTCTTCAATCAGAGGTAAACTGAACAGGTATAGCAGTACACCTTAACCTCTCATGCTAATGTGGTGTAAATCGTCCTGCTTCTATAATCAAAGAACTCAATTCCTAGGAGATAAATCATATGATGTCAGGTTTACTGTATGAACGGCATACCATGCTCTACCACAGGTAATGCTCTGTAGTGCTTATGTTAATTAAATGTCAAATTTACATAGCCAAAAACATTTAAACTAAAAGCCGTGTGCATAATTCACATATTACGGTATTAATGGAGTTGGATGGTTGGTATTAAGGTAAACGTGAACATTATACTAGGTATGATAAATGTTAGAGTAGTGACTGGTCCCTAAGTCGATGTCCAGAGTAGTGACTGGTCCCTAAGTCGATGTCCAGAGTAGTGACTGGTCCCTAAGTCAATGTCAGAGTAGTGACTGGTCCCTAAGTCGATGTCCAGAGTAGTGACTGGTCCCTAAGTCGATGTCAGAGTATTGACTGGTCCCTAAGTCAATGTCAGAGTAGTGACTGGTCCCTAAGTCGATGTAAGAGTAGTGACCGGTCCCTAAGTCATGACCGGTCCCTAGTCAATGTTAGAGTAGTGACCAGTCCCTAAGTCGATGTCAGAGTAGTGACCGGTCCCTAAGTCGATGTTAGAGTAGTGACTGGTCCCTAAGTAGATGTTAGAGTAGTGACCGGTCCCTAAGTCGATGTTAGAGTAGTGACTGGTCCCTACGATGTTAGAGTAGTGACTGGTCCCTAAGTAGATGTTAGAGTAGTGACCGGTCCCTAAGTCGATGTTAGAGTAGTGACTGGTCCCTAAGTCGATGTCAGAGTAGTGACTGGTTCCTAAGTTGATGTTAGAGTAGTGACCAGTCCCTAAGTCAATGTTAGAGTAGTGACCGGTCCCTAAGTCGATGTCAGAGTAGTGACTGGTCCCTAAGTCGATGTTAAGAGTAGTGACTGGTCCCGAAGTCAATGTCAGAGCAGTGACTGGTCCCTAAGTCAATGTCAGAGTAGTGACTGGTCCCTAAGTCGATGTTAGAGTAGTGACTGGTCCCTAAGTCAATGTCAGTGTAGTGACTGGTCCCTAAGTCAATGTTAGAGAAGTGACTGGTCCCTACATTGGCTATTCACTTATATCAATGTCATTTTGACACCACCATTTATTTTTACATCTACACCATCATATTATACATTTACTTCCTTTTGTTTCATTGACTAAGTCTTGGAGTCCCTGGGCTAAATAACCATTTTTTTTTGCACAAACCAAACATTAAAAATACTTTTCCATAATTGTTCTTTCTGAATTTAAACAAGGTAAAGAAGAATGTCAAGAAAACTGAGATACACATACTGTGAGTGGGTGATTTTTGTTTTAATAAAAACATAAAGGTTATCAAGATTGAACTTAATATAGATCTGGAGTTAACAGTACTGGCGAGGACAAGCAGAGTTACCTCCCCTCTATAAAGGACTAAGTTGGAACAGAATGTAACAAATATCAAGGAGTTATTTCCCTTTCATTGATAAAACCCAAGAGTGCAGAAAATGTCTGCACTGATAAAACTACCTAGAGAGCAGAAACTTATTTTAGACAAATAGGAATTAATTAGAAATCACGTTATTTGAGTAAATTTAAAACCACAGAAACAAAATAATTGATCTCTCATAGGTCATTCCCTTTCATCAGTGTATATTTACATTCCTAATGTGGTTTGCTGATATGAACATACCAAGTGAAAACAACAAACATATGACCATGAATACACTATGAAAACTGTATGAAAACATTGTCTCTCGTGCAAATCACCTGATTAATCGGGTCATATTAATATGCCATCAAAAAAATAGTCCGCCTTTCAATTATTAAAATATTGTGTTTTTGTTGCAATTTGTTCACATAAAATAAATATGATTTGAATTGAATGATTGTATTTAATATTATTTTTACTTTAATACTTCTTTTTTTTTTTTTATACAAAATTAAACAAAAAAGACCGGAAAATGCGGAACGACATTAAAACAATGGTGTGGTGCATAGGCGGGATCTCCCGGCTGTTCTAATAATTTGGCGTTTCGTCGTATACATGACAAATTTTTCTTTTAATAAAATTTCACGTTTTCTCGATATAAATTTTTTAAATCAAGGTTATGTAAATATATGAATTGAATAGATTTTTTAAATTTTCATTGCGGCTATGAATACCAGTAGCTAGCTACATATCCTCCGAGGTGCGCTACCGCGCGCCACGGGATATGTAGCTAGCTCAAAGTCATAGGTCATTCCCTATCATCAGTGTATAACAGTCAAAGTCATAGGTCATTCCCTTTCATCAGTGTATAACAGTCAAAGTCAGTCTATCTCAAATGATGTCAAAAATACCCATTACTGAATCCCTTGAGATTTGGTGACGATTTATCATAATTTTAAACCTTAAATTACTCGAAAGTTATAACATTAGTTATCACCAAAACCTTGTCTCTTGTTTTCTGATGATGAACAGATCAAAATAACTCCCATCTTAGTCTGATGAATAGTAGAAAATTTTAATCAGGTTTCCAACTAAATGCATGTCACATGACTTTGTTTTGTTCCCAAAATATGCCTGTTCAGTGGTTGGAGTCGGGGAAACACACTGGGTTTGTTTCTCAACAAAATGCCAAGAGAAAAATGTGTATACAATAAAACTTTTCTCATAACAAATATCCTTGGACCGGAGGAATTATTTTGTTGTATCCAAAAATGTCACAGGATTTTAAAATAAAGCAGATTTGGGCCAATTACGGGGTTTAATTAACTTTATTATAAGCAGAAATTTTGATAAAGCCTAAAGGTTAAATGACTGTAATTGTGATAAATCATGTCAAAATTCTACAGGATCTATGCAGTACCAGACTGTAAAATTCCTGAAATTTAGTTTTGAGACATCCCCTTAACAGCTCTCAGTACTCAATGAACAGCATATCACTGTAATAAATAGCTTGGTAGACATGAAATATGTTAAAGTCATCATGTTAGAACATCCCTGTACACTGGTAATAGCTTTGGTCCAGCAGCAGGCTCCATACCACCGACTGTACCACATGCAGTCTTTGTTGTACCAATAGAATAAACTCTAATCAATCATACAGTCCTTAGGTATTACTGTATCAATCCTGGGGAGGGGCCAAAACTTCCCAAACTTCAATCCAGCCTTTGCCTTTCATGCTGTGTCTCTTACTGCTGTTATATATAAATTGTCTTTACTGACATTTTATCATCTAAAGTTTTGATGTTTATTATTTCCTACACAAAAAACATCTCTTCGGGCCAAGTTTTTGCAGGCATGTCATAATCTCTGTACTTCTAGGAGTACATCACTGTGAAGTAGAAGTTTAGCATAAAATATGGTGAATAATCTTATATACAACTTATATATAAAGAGTGCAATCCTGTAAGGGGCTGGTACTGTATATTACATACACCCAAACAATGAGTTACTCCAGTAAGGGGTTGGTATACCCCAAATAATGAGTTACTCCAGTAAGGGGTTGGTATACCCCAAATAATGATTTACTCCAGTAAGGGGTTGGTACACCCCAAATATTGAATTACTCCAGTAAGGGGTTGGTACACCCCAAATAATGAGTTACTCCAGTAAGGGGTTGGTACACCCCAAATAATGAGTTACTCCAGTAAGGGGTTGGTACACCCCAAATATTGAATTACTCCAGTAAGGGGTTGGTACACCCCAAATATTGAATTACTCCAGTAAGGGGTTGGTACACCCCAAATAATGAGTTACTCCAGTAAGGGGTTGGTACACCCCAAATAATGAGTTACTCCAGTAAGGGGTTGGTACACCCCAAATAATGAGTTACTCCAGTAAGGGGTTGGTACACCCCAAATATTGAATTACTCCAGTAAGGGGTTGGTACACCCCAAATAATGAGTTACTCCAGTAAGGGGTTGGTACACCCCAAATATTGAATTACTCCAGTAAGGGGTTGGTACACCCCAAATATTGAATTACTCCAGTAAGGGGTTGGTACACCCCAAATAATGAGTTACTCCAGTAAGGGTACTCTATATTGTATACATTACAAATAAAACTTAAACAAGAGATTAGAACTTTCATATTTCTTCACTGTTGATGTGTCATCAAAAGCTAGTATATAACTACACTAATTAAGTACATTTAAGAACATCTAAGAATAACCTAATTAAGTACATTTAAGAACATCTAAGAATAACCTAAGAGATATTATATCCTATTAGTTTGGTGTATCATCTGTATGTCTATCAGAGGCGGCACTTCTTCCCCACACTTCACCGCCCATTAAATATTTGTAGTATTATTTGCAGATAAATTGTGGCAGCCATGTGGCCCATCTCAGCAGCTCAGAGTTACAGACAGTCTGAACCCCCGCCAAAATAAATCATCTTCCCCACATCACTGGATAAGTTTTGACCTTGAATACACGACCTTGACAGCAAACTTCAACAGTTGGATGTTTCCTTGTAGTACATGTGTTATGGGGGATGACTGTCACTTTAACAGGCCCTGATGAACTAAGACCTAGAATCTTGTCTGTTATTTCAGGAAACACATCATCATTTGTGTGAGCTATTCAGTAGGAATTTTGTATTTGTCAGACATCTCACCTAGGCGTGGAGAAGAAATATAAATGGGCCACTATCTGCTATTCTGGTCCTCCGAGGTGTAGGCACATAAACCAGATAATCACTACCACTGTAGAACCGAGCTTTTTTTTTTACCTCATTCTATTTTTGTCCAAAACAGAAGGTTAAATTGAACAGGGAGACAACTGTGTCTGACACAAATTTTACCCCATCATAGACGTAGAGTTTTTATAACAGCCCAATTTTAGGGGGAGGGGGAGTCTTCACACTTAATTATAACCTCTGATGTTACACATACATAAAGTCACACTACATCACAGGCTTAGTAATCACATGTAATTCGTCTGCACTTCCTTAATCAGGGATTCCTGTTAAAGTAAGTCAGGATCAAGCCTTTCTATCCTTAACAAGGGCAGGATCAAGGTCATGTTCTTCACAAGGGCAGTGTCAAGGTCATCTCCCATAGCTCTAAATGAATCTCTCTATTTCCCATCAAACACCTTTCTGTAGACCACTTCCTGTATTTAATCTGAAGCTTTAAAAGCCAATGTTTAACAGAACAGGATATAAACTTTAATAATAAAATTATCTTTAGACATCTTGTTTTTTGGCAAACAATGTATATTCACATAAAAAGAACCACGTTTAATGGAAATTCTGTGTACTTTTTAAGGAATTATTTTGAGTGATAAAGATTACATGAAAATTTATTTAAAACTTTTTTACTGAAGTATTATGACAAGGTTGTGTAATTGATATGTTAAGTTTTTAGAGACTTTATACATATATCTAATTTACAATGTATACACCTAACTGTAGTCTGATAATTCACAATACACACATCAAGGTAAATTTAACTTGTTATAATATACTCCATGAGAAGAATAAATGTTGCTCAGGGAACAAAATCGCTCCATGCGTTTCTGGATATGTTATTTACACCGTCAGTAAATACACAAATAGGACTGGGACTAAGATGTGACCAGACTAGGATGTTCAGTGTATATGACAGTGATTTGGTTCAAGTACTCCACAATTACACCATTGTGCAGTGGGGAAAGACAAATGACCTTGTGAACTTGAGCATGACCTTTGACCTATGACATCACCACCATGTGTAGAATAATGTGAATCTCTCCATTAAATCAGAGACATCTGGCACGAATTAACAAATCATAGAAATGTTCAAGTTAAAACTACCATGAAATTTGAAGTTTACTAATAAAACCACTAGCATGTGGCTTGGATAATATCGGACAAATGTCCGTACAAACTTTCCCTAAATAAACAAATTACCAAACCCAGCACATCATGATTCAATATGAAAAGCTGTTCTACTGTCTGTCAAGAGAAAATACAGACTATAGTATCAAGTCTTCAAAAATAATTTCAAGTGAAAGCAGAAAAGGAGAATAATCCTTTGTAAGGAAGCCACAGAGGATTTAAAACAACAATTGATATAGCATACACGACACTGCACAAAGGGTGATAACTCTATCAACACTTTTATACCTATTGTATCAGAGTCTTGAAATGACCCTACAGCTACGCCAGTGTAGACAACACTTTCCATATAGATTGGTTGAGATCTGAGTGAAGAGCTCCAAACAAGATAAAATAACAGGATGACAAGAAGTTGTTCATAATTCTTATATGGAACAATTTCATGTCAGGATTTAAAAGGCCACAAAGTTTTAAAACATAATCAGCAGTTTGTCATCGAGGTTTTGGACTTACGTGTTGTGATTTTTATACTATTTTCCAGGTATTTACCCACGGAAATCAGTGAACAATTTGATAAATTATTGATAAAATGTTAGTACCGAAGTAAAAATGCTTTGTTCTACATTTATTTAGAAAGAATTATGCATAGTTTTACATGAAACGGAAATTTTCTATTTTGATATAGCGATGGCCTGAAATAATGTGATATACAAACTACTGTGTCTCCCACCTGATAGACAATTGGTTGCTTAAGGACAATTATTTGTAAACTGTGATGTGTGAAATTTAAAAGTTTGTTCCAGTTGTAACTAGTACATGGTCACCTTAGGCCAGAAATGTTTGTCATTATAGATTTTTACAACAGTTTAAATTCACCACAACACATGTCATCTTAATTCTTCTCGGTCAATACGCCATAAATCAAAAGACCTGTCAGGTCAACAGGTAGTTTGTTCCACCATATTAACTAATGACTAACAGGGGACAAAGGGAGATAATCCACCATGATGCTGCCCACCTGGGCGTGACCTCATTGTACCATCAGGCATGTCGCTGTGTTTGTTTACAATGGGAAACAATGACGAACAACAGGTAAACATGATGTGTATTGTTGTATAACTGATACATGGTAGATTACATATGGTTTAGGTTATACACATGCTCAAACTTTTAGTATTGTTTACAAAACCTGGTACAATTAGTATTGTTTTAAGACCAGGTAACAATTGGTTTCCATTAATAAGGCCATAGCGAGACTATTTTATATACTAATCCAACCAGAATGGAATGATCATTGACGGAAATATTTCCATTTTCTTGCCAATCTTGCAAAACTTCAAGGTATGCTATTTTGGAAGGAATCAATGTCTCCCAAAACACACACTTATTTCAAATTACCTAAAATCCATGGCTGGTAACCTATTTGAGCTAAGAGACAACCTAAACTTCCTGAAAGAATATCTTCCATTTCAATCTAACCCTGTCACAGTTATAAAAAGTTTACAGTGATCATGTCTGTAGTAACAGGTAGCAGGTTACCTGCAGAGAAAACAAGCTCACCTTTCTATGGTCTCTGGTAACATAATATAGTTATATATACATTACAAAAAATAGCTAACATTCCTTTGCTTCAAAGATAAATGTATATCTATAATGTCCTAACCAATGTATAGTAGGTAGGATGTATCTCTACCACTCTGAATATTTCTGAACTACAGAGCCATTGATACATGCTGACAGGATTTAAAGATAATCTAACTTTCTCAGCAAAAATAAATCTTAAATTCAGACTTCATTAAGACACCAAAACTCTATTTTATTAGATTTTATTGAGATGCCAGTCTTCTGAATGACTCCAGTCTACCAAGCTGTTCGAATGGACAACATCTAAACTGATGATGAAATAGTACCAAATTGGAAGGGTTGAGATGTCTATCTGTAACTGTCAACACTCAAACTATAATACCTCTGTCAGTAATGTAGTCACTGAGAGTTAGATACACTACCTATCTGTGTGTGACATCACAATGACAGGAATGTCTAGATCTGTCTACATCATCATCCTACTAACTTACAGACCTTCAGGCAGTAAAAACAGAAAATTTGCCATGCTTCACTCCCCTTGTAATTCAACCACTTAAACTCACTTTTTCGTTTTCAATGAAAACACTTAGCAAACAATTTGAAGAGTAAAGTATTTGAGTATGTTCTTCTCACAAGAAGCTGTAATCCCACTTCGTGTTTCAAGTGTCTAAAGTTTGTTTTTGAGATGACCCCTCTATGTAATATTTCTATCCTACATGTACACCTGAATGAGCATGATTCTAACAGCTGACAATTTTTATACTGCAAACATGCTCTTGCATCAAACATTAACTTGACTTGTTCATAACATTAAGATTTTTTCCCTTTTAGTTGAAAAATTAAGAAAACAACTTTCAACAATTAGGTAAGTTAATTAAGGAAACTTTAGAGTTACGGACAAGGACGCTAAACAACTTAACAATTCAACATGACAAACAACATATTTTACTTAGAATTAAGGCCACCCCATGTTTTAACAGATCAGGGCCATAATCAGAAAGTAGAGATGTATATCACGGGTATATAAATCCAATCCCTTAGCTTTATCCCTATATCACATAAGATTACCACCAGATAACGATAAGGTGCTCTTTACATACCAGTAAAAGTTTGTATGAAATATTTCAATTTTCTATTAACAGCTCTTGTTATCAAGTTGAATATTTGAAATACAAGAATGATGCTTTTGTGATCCTGGTAAATACTTGTCCCAGTTTAATATAGTGCTCGGCTAGAGAGAACTTCTCTTTAGCTTGATCCATTTAATGTGAGACTAATAAGCCAGAGGTCCTTGGTTCGATCCCGAACAGAAGCTTTGAAATAAATGCAGTTGATCATGTGTTACATGTGTATACAAACAAACACTAGGGGGTCAACACTCCAACTTGAGGTAAGGTGGACTTATGTCGCAGGAGAGAAAATTCTATGTAGCATATGTTAGTATTTCTACCAAACTGCAAACAAGTATGGTGGACTTATTGCTAGACATTGGTTTATTTTGGTATACTTTTGTTTAATTTAAATCATTTTGAAATTAATGATCTCTGTCAATTACATTTGTTTAACTTGTAGACATTACATATCTCATGAATTGTCATTTTTGTTCATGAAAGAAAAGAAAAAAGAAAATTTCCATATTCGTGGGATTTTCAATAAAGATACATTTCAATTTTGTAGACATATTAATTTCTTTTAAACTATCTTAAAAAGATTGAACATTTTATAAGTGGTCATAAATGAGACACTCCAGTTATCATGGTTATGTACATAATGATTTAGAAGTTTCTGTAAAAAATCTGAAAAAACAAGCATACTAGGTATTAGGTTCTGCTAAAGCAACACATGTCACTGGTAGCTAGCTATAGGGGGCTAGTAAAGCCAGCAAATGTAGGCACTGATGCTCTAACTGGTAGCTTTGGGTAAATATAACTTGTCCCTGACAATAAATGCACCGGCTGGTGTCTATCCTACCTGTAAACTCTGATGTTGATTGCTACTTCAATGTGATCTCCCCCATAAACTATAAACAAGGGAACTTATCTCACACTCCAGGCATCTATAGACTATCACAAATATCACAAACTTATCTCACACTCCAGGTATCTATAGACTATCACAAATATCACAAACTTATCTCACACTCCAGACATCTATAGACTATCACAAATATCACAAACTTATCTCACACTCCAGGCATCTATAGACTATCACAAATATCACAAACTTCCAATCAACCAAATGACACACATGAAGTATGATAAGTCCATTTTTCCTACCATTAAATATCTTTATGTTACAACAGTTGGTTTTCAATGTATTGGCAAAATTGACAACCATTATAGAAGATTTACACACTGTTTTATCAGTCTGATCACCATGGGTACAGCAAATATTGTCAGTTTGATGAGATTAACAGGTGCTGACACTGATACAGATCGTATGATGGAGGCCTGTCAGCAGTCCTGATGGAGACTGATGGGAGACCCATGGCTCAGTGGTTTTGGAAGCAGGAGTAGGGGAGGGTTCAGGGAGTGGATGTGTAGACATCATACACTATAGGATACAACATTAGGCCTGTTTCCACTAACCTATCCATCCTATAGGATACAACATTAGGCCTGTTTCCACTAACCTATCGATCCTATAGGATCAACATTAGGCCTGTTTCCACTAACCTATCGATCCTATAGGATACAACATTAGGCCTGTTTCCACTAACCTATTGATCCTATATTTTTGTGCCAACCCTGAAGTTTTTTTTGGCAAATATCTAGGAAGGACTATTAAAATCAAAATTCCTTGTCTATAATTATAACCTTAGTAAAAACTATCTGGAAAATGTAAGATTTCCCCGCCTGCCTTCCTTATTTTTGTCTAGCATGTTAGTGGAAAGTATTATTTTTTTTGTATACCTGTATACACCCTTGTATTGGTGAGTTATGGAAGAAGGAGACAAAGGGTATTCTGAGAGTAGATCCAGACCAGCATCTGGTACAATAATGTTGGTGACAGGATGTGTGAGAATTTTACTGGTTCAATCAGTTAGTTCATCATTTATTGAATTGGGATCAGCTAATTACAATAGGATCAAATGGACAAAATGTGTAATAGGTTCTTCAGTCACACAGACGGATGAGTAGTAAAGTACAGGTTTAACTTATTCCTGAAGCTTTGTTTAAAATCATAAAACAGTTTCCTTAAAACTGCCGCGGTGGCCGAGTGGTTAAGGTGTCCCGACACTTTAACACTAGCCCTCCACCTCTGGGTTGCGAGTTCGAAACCTATGTGGGGCAGTTGCCAGGTACTGACCGTAGGCCGGTGGTTTTTCTCCGGGTACTCCGGCTTTCCTCCACCTCTAAATCCTGGCACGTCCTTAAATGACCCTGGCTGTTAATAGGACGTTAAACAAAAACAAACCAAATCTTAAAACTGCTATACCTCCCCCTCTTTATCAAAAAGGATTAAAACAAAAACAAACATTACACCCTACATAAGTACAGAGGTTTACAAATAGGGTCTAGATAATATTGGGAAGACTTTATTTACAAACATTATATAGAGGACATGAGGTTATCCCACAGTTAGTATACAGGGACTGACGAGGCTATCTGTGGAATGTCGGAAGGAAATGCCCTATTGAATGTAGTGTTTTATCTGTTCCCCTTTATTTATCTGTTTCAAGGTGTATGGTTTATCAACCATAAGACACGTGTGGAGATTCTAGTGTTAGGTGATAAGGTTGATGATATCTAGGGGTCTGGTTCATTGTCCGGTACCAACCGGAGTTCAGGTCCCTTATTCAGCTTCCTCTAGTTACTATAAATTGTTATCAGTAACATTTTTACAGCATAACAACAGATATGGTTGTTAATGGAAAAACATCATTTGCAACCTCTCATTCAAAATGATTTATGTTACCAATGTATTGTCAGTATTCCGTGACATAATAAGCTTGTGGAAGAAAACATGGGGAAGAGGGTGAGGGGAGGATTCTTACACCATTATATACTGATCTGACCACATTCCAAGGGACCATCAGCAGCTGATCTACCAACTTGTTTTTTCTGGTGGTCATTTATAACCTCAAACTTAAATCTAATCCATTATTTTATCATTGACGTGACCCTGCCCATGAACTGTAGAGGCCTATTTACAACAGGTTTCTAGTTTCTTTCCTCCGATGAATGAAGAGTTCCAATGCAGATTTCAAGTTATGACTCATGTTACACACATAATTATGTAACATTTTAGAAAAATTGAAATTTTGTATACTACAGCATGAGCATGTCAGGGAAATATTTCATTGCTTAGTGATTGAACCAGGTTTTAAATGTTAAAAACGCTTTGTGTCACAAAATGTGAAAACCTTTATATGCACATAGAGTTAAGGAGCGGCGATCATGAATCATCTCAACAAATTGCAATCATGTATTTCCATGTGTTTACATTGGACTCGACATAGGGATACTGGGAACAGAAAACGGACTGTTTTTCCAGCAATTGATCCAATTTAAGTTATTTAGGAAACAGATTACACCGATAATCGCTTATCGGTATATAGACACCAATGAGGAAAGGTTCACACCAATGAGAAAAACTCTTACATCATTCATTGAATGAAAAAAAAGCTTACTTTAAATTGCAAAAGGCTTGGCATATAGATTATTATGAGAAGGGGCCCTATGGTGTTAGAGAATATTGACACTTTAAATGATAGATTCTGATACAAGCTGATTTCTCAACAGAAATTCTACCTTAAGGTATGAACACAAGTTAATTATGAATGATAATTAAAAGTCTAAGTCACATGATAATCAGTCTACTTGGCCAGACGACAGCTATGACAAAATTTAGGTCATAATGGCTTGTCAACCATATGTACACATTAGCAACGCTGCATATTGGCAATTTATCTCCTGTTGACAGGCAGGTCGAGGTGACCTGGGTCATCTCAGGCGAACCTGTCTCGACCAAGACTTGTAGTCATCTGTATAACATTCTCGTCTAGCATAGACTATTGGCAGCCAGCTGTTAATAGCTAATTAGTCTTACTGGCAGTTAGCCTTGCAGTGATGATGGCGTTATAATTAGTGTAGCTATAGTTATGATAGTGTGATTGATGATACAGGACACTTTCAAATGTACATATTATTTCAGTTTTTTACATTGCACTGCAATTCAGAACCACAACCAAATAATAACCTCCTATAAGATATCTCCTTCAGACATGTTTCCCTCTAACTTGGAACGTTTATTTCTGACTAAAGGTGATTTCCCTTTAAAAAAAATATTCAGTCTTCATATTGATGCAATGCATTCAGAATCTCGGCAAAGCAACATTGATATGTGAAGTAGTATCCATTGTTTACTAGGTTGTACAAATGGACAACATCTAAACAACTGATGAAACATGTCAATTAAGTGCAAAATTGGAAGGGTGGAGATATCCATCTGTAGTAAGTGTCAACATTGCTCCAAAGCATGACATGACCGACATAGTTTGATGATTTTTCTCAATCAGAATGTCACAAACATTCTAAATATTATATAGGGCAATAGGTTTCATACATGGAATCACATATGACACAAACAGCTGCGATATGTTTCATACATGGAATCACATATATGACACAAACAGCTGCGATATGTTTCATACATGGAATCACATATATGACACAAACAGCTGCGATATGTTTCATACATGGAATCACATATATGACACAAACAGCTATCAAAACACAATTACCTATCATCACTGTATCATTTAGTGATGGTAATCGGTTTCACTTTAAGAATTGATAAGTGGAAACTTGAAATTGACTGGCAATTATCGATTATAATCAAGTTTTCTAAATTTAGCACAGAATTGCCCTTTTGTAAAAAATGTATGTACATCTCAAGTAAATTTATTATACGTCATAGCCTTTGTTATCAATATTGTAACCGGTAGTACTGATCACTAACATAGCATTTAACGTTTGTTGATTTATTTAAATCTTAATTAATGGCTTGTAAACAACCAATGAAATATCAGATAAACTACTTTTTGGTTCGGTAACATTACAAAAAACATGAAAAATTGTCATCGATGATCTGATTTTTTTCCCCTTGACTAATTTTCAATCCGCCTACCACTAGTATTATTACATGTATGTGAAAATTTCAGAGATCCACTATTACTATTCTTTATTTTTGAAATACTGAGATACAATTCTAGCATGTTACATCTTCATCTAATCTCTGGTATGTGATTTATTTTGTAGTTTCACACTGACTATATATTTATCTCCCTCTCCTCTAGCTGAAAAATGGGGGCCGCGGTGGCCGAGTGGTTAATGTGTCCCGACACTTTAACACTAGCCCTCCACCTCTGGGTTGCGAGTTCGAAACCTACGTGGGGCAGTTGCCAGGTACTGACCGTAGGCCGGTGGTTTTTCTCCGGGTACTCCGGCTTTCCTCCACCTCCAAAACCTGGCACGTCCTTAAATGACCCTGGCTGTTAATAGGACGTTAAACAAAAACAAACCAAATCTAGCTGAAATGACAATAAGTAGCTATTATTTTTACACTAGAGATGACAGAGCATGTTGTAACTATGGAGCATGCTCCATTCTTCATTGGATGTAACAAATTGTGAATGAGTCACCACCAAACCCTATGATAGATAACCTCAACAGCGGTTTAGCAATTCAGATCTAACCTCGACTCAATCTTTAGCCAGTACACCATTCTCCATTGAAATTAATAGATCTTCTTGGCTGGTATTGATCAACAAATTACGTATACCAAATTATTCAATTAAAACTTTTTTTTAGAAATAAATTGTTTGCACATGTTTCAAAAACAAGGATATGAACTAAAAGACAGAACATCTTCTAGAATCAGTATTTTTCTGTGAGTTGCTGACATGTTGAGATCTACATTTAGATCCATCTGGTTTTGACACCAATGTTCTATAAATAGATCACCCAGGATCTCCCTGGCACTCCATGACTAACATCCACACACAGATGTGCATTTGAGGTTATGGTACACTTAGTTCAAAATGCTCATTAAATCTATCTAATTTTGTTTTAAGTGTGGGAGGAGGTCTGTCATTTTACAGAGAAATTGTAGAGTAGGCAACACAAACATACAGCTTTTATGTTGTAACAATTGTAACTGTCCTGATGTCCCTGTTTATTACAGCACCCTCAGGCTACACTCAACAGTTCAACTGCCAAACCTGAGACAATTATCTGCTGGCAAGGTGACGCAGTGCATGTTACAATACATGGTGTACAGTGTTATAGCTTCTTTCTGTACATAATAACAGTGTAATATCCTATCTTATCAGTTATCTCCCTTTAATAAGTAATATTATCTACAATGAAAGAATGACTTCCCTCTTATCAGGTCAACTGACGTCCACTGTCAAACTGTTTTATTTTT
Source organism: Pecten maximus (assembly GCF_902652985.1). Lineage (NCBI taxonomy): Eukaryota > Metazoa > Mollusca > Bivalvia > Pectinida > Pectinidae > Pecten > Pecten maximus. The sequence goes on from NC_047022.1 coordinate 32,929,239, forward strand.
GCTACTTGACTCTCCATGTAAAAGTAATTAAATGTGTTTGACTATTTCCCAGGAAAACTGCTAAAAAATCATAACAAGCTGGTCAACAGCCAAAACTAGTGATTGACTTGGAACATTCCAACGTGCCTAAGCATTCAAATGATTATAGCATCTTTCTGATCGTGATTTCCAATGTAAACTGTATGGCAACTTAAAGATGGTTTGAATTAAAGCTTCTTGTTTCTTCAGACAATGATGATTTAATAGCTATGGTAACTTCTGGTTATGTATAGTTACCTCCCTTTAATAAGTAACTGCCCCGTGTAATTGTATCAGTAGCCCCTTGTTTAATTAACATATTCTGTCGGTCTTCAATGATAATATTCTCACAGTTATACCATATATATCTGAGTAAGATTTTGTTCTAGCTGTTTCTGGGTATAGCTGACTGGGTAGTGAAACCATCCACTAGACGTCTAAAGTACAGAGTTACCTAGAGGTGTAAGTAATGACAGGACCCCAGACCACTTTATGGCTCTGTCAGTGTTGACCCCTCGAGGCCGACATCACTATATAGGGTGGTCATTCAATAATGACCACACCACTAATAGGTGATCGTGTTTGGAGATGGTTCCCTAGGGCTGAAATAATAAAAGTGTGAAAATACTATCACTGATGATATGAGCCAGATAGGGACACATATATTTGGACAGTAAATACTATATATGTGTATTTAAAGGACTATATATTGCAATCTGGGTGGGAACAGTATCTACCTAATATCATTTGGCAATAAATGTCCATGTCTGAATTATAGAAGGACTTTGATAGCGATTGTTTCTGTGGAACAGATACCAGAAAATTGCCAAAATCCAATAAGATGAATCATTGAACATTACTACATACCTATAACACTGATCACTGTTTGAACAGATTTTTACACATATCCTATATTGTGTATATCAATTTGAAGAATGTTTTCATTGAGGATAAAGTCTCAACAGTCACCTGAATCCATTTAATCTCCATGGCTCAGTTGTATGAGTGTCCTTTATAAAGAGTAATAAATAAAATTGGTTACAATCTGTCACTTTAAAAGAACTTTAGACAATCACTCTACATGATAAGTTTGTTACAATCAGTAACATTTACAAATTCATCTATGGAAAGGGAAGACTAATTTCTTTCCTTACCAAATATTTGTAACACTTTATATAAAAAATTAGATGTTGCTATCATTTGTTGGCCGATCATCAATTATGAGTCAAAATTAATTAACTGGTAATAATTCTAGCAACATCAATCATAAAATACACTAATTTAACAGTTAAAAATCATCCTGAATTTTTCCATATTCTAGAATCGCTCTAAGTCGTTTGGTTTCTTCATAACTTATCATGTGATGGGGCCTTGCAGACACTTTAATAGCAGCCTACCCTATATAGCATTCAAGCATATCAACTGACCCGAACTGTCCAAACGGCAACAATTTGCATGATCATCCTGGTACAAGTTCTTTGAAAGATTGGCATTACTTTGGGATCAACAGTTCTTTTACTTCTTGATTATGATAAAACAAACAGAAATAATAGTACATAAATGTTGTATTTAACCTAAGAATAGTTTTCACAAAATTTACAATCAGGTAGCAAAATTTGATTATAATCGATAGTTGATCGGAAGAGGTCATCCAATTGTTCTCATTATTGGATTACAAAAATCTCATCCGATTCCCATTGCTAGTTGATATCAAGAGAGAAAATTAGTTATAACCAACAAAGCTAAATAAAATATCAATAGGATACCATTCCACTTCCAGTGTCATTACACTCAACAGACTTTATATACCAAACCTCACTCCCTGATCTGATCATCAACTCTCCCAGTGAACCTGTGGCTGGTATCTAACATTCAAGTCAATAAATAGTTTTATTTTTATCACTCTGATGTCAGTGTCTGTTTTGATCTGGAGGCTCAATGATATGCTGTCTATTTATATAGCAGTCATATAAATATTACAGATACATCATAAACATGGCGTCTAACACACACCCAAAATAACCCACAACTTTAACCATTACAAAGAGGATTTTATGTGGTAGTATATCGTAAATCCTTATCAACTACAGTATATGTTAGGTACATGTGTACTGATAAACTTCTAGTTCCTACATCAACATTTTATCCTACCCTACTAATTTACTGCTTCAACACAGTACAATGGAGTTACACTGTAAAACTTTGAAAATTTCATGCAAGATATTTCTCATATTAGTAAAAAAAAAATCAGTAAACTGCTCCAAATTCTTGAAGAAGCGATGTAATTTCATTATAAAAGATTCAACAGGTGACTAATCAATGTAAAAACTATTCTACAGAATCTGGTAAGACCAGTATAAATCATTAACATCACGGTCTTAATGCACATTCTATGTGATATATCACTTCAAAATACTCTGTCTTGGTGGCTGAATTAAGGAAATTAGATCTAGACAAGAAATCAATGTTGTGATAAGAACATTATTTCCTGGTATTTATGCTATGGACAATTAACAGGCAACTGATGAATAACTGTTATAGCTTGCTTCTCTTCTTAACTACTTCCTGTTTTATTCATACGATGGTCAGTCAAAACTTTGGTTAACAAACATTTACTGGTTTAGTTCCTTTTGTTGATTCTCACTGTAAATAAATCTTATTCTAAACTTCAGGAAAGAAGAAATGGTACCTAATATTGTATAATGTGAAAAAAAATCCATGACAAGTGTTGTTCTATAGTACTATCAAGGCTTTTTTCTTACTGGTTTGGATGGGGCCTTTTTGTCTCATTTTGGAAAGGAAATAGGTGAATTGGGAAAGATTTTTTTCTGGAGTAAAATGCAAATTTGGGGAATTTTCGCTTAAATATGAAATAACTTCAATTGGGAATGCCAGCAGAAAAAGCCTTGACCATAAATTCAACAACTCTGCCCTACTAAGTAACTCTTAATGATATAAGTATCCCATTTGTTTGTCAACTCAGTAAGCCTGAAAGCTTTTAACCAATTTAGTTACACATTATTTAATTTATTACAATGTTTATCACTTGGTACACCCTAGCAGTACTGTTTATATGAATATCTCTGGCTGTGTCTATACCTGGTCGACAGCTTGTGACACCTGGTCATCACGTCATAATCAATAGTTTTGTATCGTAGGTAGCTCAATGTAATCTTACCGTGATATTGATCTCATCAGATCAAATATTGTTACTGTGATGTCATTCTGTATTGTTAGGACAGGGTCGTGCAGCACCAAGGCAACATGTTATGCATTAATTCAATCATAAAACTATCAAATGGACTCATGTAAATAAAACCTGGGCATCTTTACAGCGAGGATAATTCAGGGCCTGGTTGAAAGTTCTCGTCTGAAGGGTTTTAAGAATGTACTCACCCCTTTCTTATGTCGAAAGCTGCCACTTCTCTTCAGTGTCCCTCCTTTGATCACTTCATCCTGTACCTCGATTGTCCCACCATCAGGCGCTGGACGGACACTGAGCTCGATCAGTTCCTGGATTGGCTGTACCTTGACTGATAGAGACTCATCCGATGATTTAATCAACTCAACAATTTCTTCTCGGCTAGTGTTTTCAACATTAGTGCCATTGACCTCAATGAGTTTGTCTCCCGGGATAAGTCCTGTTTGTAAGTTACGCACACCACTCCCAGGCTCAGCGAAAATAACGGTGTGTCTCGTTTCCTGGTTGTCACCCCCTCCTTTATCTACCAGCACAGCCTTTCTGAGAGTAAATCCGAAATCTCCAGCAGGCTGTCTCTTAAGAACTAGCTCCCGGATTCTCGGGGGCTGAGGAGGAATTATAGAAGGCAGTCTTAGCTTGGATTTATAGGACTTTTCTGGTTCTTTAGGTGGTTCCTGAACGGGTACATTTTCATAAGTCTGTTCATTGCCGTTGTTTACGATATGTGCTGTCAGCTGATTCAATCTTGTATTTTCTTTTAATATGATTGAGCTATCTATATCCTCTGCTATAGGCCCAGAATGTTTGGGCTTTAAGATACTCCTTGGTTTTGGTGAAGGTTTAGGTTTATCTGCTGCACCTTTACTTGGTACTCGCTCTGGTTTATTTAAGTCACGAATGTCAAATTTTCTATCCTTGGGTGGTATCTCTCGTACTGGACTTGGCCGTCCTGAGCTCAGACTGCTGTCACTGCTATCTCTGGGCACACCATCAGGAGAAGTTGCCCCCTTAACACTGCCAGATTTCCTTGAACGATCTCGGTCACTAAATCTCCGGAAAACACCTTTCTTTACCTCATCAAGTCGTTTCAAATCATCTTGTGTCATTGGCTCTCTTTCTTTACCTTTCTTCTCCTTGTCCTTTTTGTCTTTCTTTTCTTTCTTTTTGTCATCTTTCTCCCTTTTCTCTTTATCTTTCTGGTCTTTATCTTTTTTCATAAAACTAAACATGTTTGTGTTCTATGCTAGATAGTAATAAAAGGGTTGTTTATATTTATTGTTCAGTTTTAAATTACAAGCACTGTTAGGGTACTTGTCAGTTGTGAAGATAAAGTACGCCAACTTGCTATTTTATATATATCCAGGATTTCAACACATGGTAATGCAGAGGTGTATGTATCACTGTCTTCTGGCAATGGACATCTATGACACAATATACATTATCTCGTACAGTGACCGCTACGAAAGGAGATCGAGTTCAGAGAGGACCCCGCCTTCTCAAACCTACTTTCGTTTCCAACAGCGAACAATGCTTCCAGGCTAAGAAAATCCAAAATGTACACACGGAGCATAAGGAATCAAAATAAGTCGTTGTCAACAATTCTTCATGTCCCGTTTAAATGTCCCTACCAGGGCTTACCTTCTTCCTGTTTCCATCGACCAGCCGCACACCATCCAAAATGGTGACTATTCAGGAAATAAACTCGACCTGCTTCCGGTTGAAATTGAGGGGGCATCTCAAAACCAAAGACCTAGCAATTAGGCCTATGTTTTCTTTTGACAGGCTTCAGTTTCATTTTAATCTTTAAATGATAAAACGTCAAATAGAGAGCATAGGCTTAAATAGTCAGATTTTTTTTACATTACTGCAGATTATGAGGTATTGTTAACATAATAGATAAATAAGGTATAACATTATGTGGAAACATAATGACTCTTAAATGGAACAGGTTAAAACACTTCGGCTTAACAGGCGAAATTTTTCAACAATTTTCATGAATATTAATTTAGATAAGATAATCTTATTAATATGCGTATGAAATAAATTTTTTACATTAAATTTCGTTTCGCAGTTTTTCATATTCAGTTAAATGTATTGGTTCAATGCAAAAGAGTGAACAGTTTAGAAACATTCCGAAAACCGAAATTGGTAAACATTCTGATCACTTTCCATGCGGTTGCTACAACTGTCCTTGTATAATAGACCTACATCCTTTACTTATATGGTGATTTAGAGATTTTGAAATAGTTAAGTACCATGTCAGCTGCAGATTCCGTTTTAAATGGAATCTACAGACCTAACCTGGCCCACATTCTCCACCCGGTAACCCTACAGCACATGGTTCGAGAGTGGCTGAAGGAAGACGCCCCTAATTTTGACTATGGGGGATTTGTGGTTGGCGAGAAGGAGGAGACTGCAGTATTGTTAGTGAAAAGTGCCGGGGTCCTAGCTGGTAAACCTTTCTTTGATGCATTGTTTAAGGAGCTTGACTGCACTGTGACCTGGAGCAGCCAGGAGGGTGACTATGTGGAACCGGTAAGCAGAGTGGCCACTGTAACGGGCAAGGTGAGACAACTCTTGTTGGGAGAAAGAGTGGCCCTCAACTGCCTGTCCAGAGCAAGTGGTATTGCCAGTGCTGCAAGACGAATGCGTAAGATTGCAGAAACTGCAGGATGGTCTGGAGAAATCGCAGGAACACGGAAAACAACACCTGGCTTTCGACTAGTGGAAAAATATTCTCTTCTAGTTGGGGGAGTGTCTACACATCGGTATGACTTATCTTCAATGATAATGCTAAAAGACAACCATATATGGACTGCAGGAAACATAACAAAGGTAGAGGTTATTCACAAGCAAGAGTTTGTTCAAATTAGCTTATTGATAATGTAGCGATACTTGGTCTCTTTGATTGCTGGCGGCCAAGTTGCTCAATTAGTTCCAGAATATGTCTAAAGATCCCGTGTTCAAGTATGGGTGTGTGAATGATCATTGCATTCAATCGTTTGAGTCTGTTACAATTAACAATTACAATGCCAGTGATGAAACATGTATGTACAGCTATCAGTGGCTTAGGTTTACGATAAGGGATGCTCTACCCATTGAGCTACCTAGTCGCCGCCGTTCATCCCAGTCCAGTTCCGTTATAGTTAATCAAAGGGTATTTGAGGGAGAGTAGGATACTGTAAGTATGTGGTATCAAGTATAAATGAGAAAGTGACCAAAGGTAGTGTTGTTAGTCAGATATCAGTTGTCTTTGGGTTTATACCAATATCTCTTGATATCAAGGATATATATATACATAAACATATAATTTCAAACCACCAGAATTAGCTACCAAGCCCCACTCCAATTAATCCAGCCACCTCTGATCCATGGCCAGTTAGTGGAATGACTGGATTAAAGAAGCAGATTTTTGACAGGATTATTTCCCCTGAATCTTTGTTTACTACATATTATGTAAACGTACAAGCAAATTTACCAATGCCTACATATACCCATTGGTATGTCTAAGGTCATAATCAAATTTGTAATACCGTTTTGGTAGATTACATTTGTCTTTTGTTTTCAGGCTGTGAGTGATGCTCGTGTTGTCGGGGGATTCTCCACAAAAGTGGAGGTTGAGTGTCGATCAGTCAAGGATGCAGTAGAAGCTGCAGAGGCTGGAAGTGATGTTGTGATGCTGGATAACTTCTCTCCAGAGGTAGGCTCTCATTTGGTAGTAAAAAAATTATCATGAAACTGGAAGATTAGCAGCCACGTTTAGATGAAACCCTAATAAAAAACTTTTTTGTTTGTTACTTTTACAATTTTTTCAAAGGAAAGTTTCAAGATGCTACATCTCCGATAAAGAGTAACTATTATTATCTGTTATATTGTATATTTTGATATAGACCAAAAGATACATACATTAAACTATTACGATCATCCATCTCTACAACATTTGAATTTAAAAATCAAGTGAATATTGCAGAAAGTAATCAATTGCCTCCCAAAGAAATACTATCATGCTCTGCCTCTATTATTGTATGTACCAATTATATATAATATTTTCTGGACATGCCCCCCCCCCCCCCCAATTTAAGATATACATATTTCTATAGCATGGGTGCCATTTTATGCATATTTTGAGAAGTGATGTAAGCACAACATAACAACTTTGATTTATAATCAATGGTGTATGTATTGATATATAATTTTTTTCCCTTTTATAATACATCCTGATATATATATTTTTTTCTTTTATAATACATGTATCCTAATAGCTCAAGTATTGGTGTGCATACTGGATCATTGTTTGTTTTTTATGAAGTATCTACAAAATCTTGTATCATGCATGAAACTAATGAAACCTCAAAACTGCAGAATACAATTACACAATCATTTCCTGTCGCACAGTATTATTTAACTATCTACATTAATGGTACATAATTAAGTAGCCTTACCTTGATAATACCTACATATATTCCCATTTCATTATTGAAGGCCATACCTTCTGCAGCCAAACAGCTAAAGGAGAAGTTCCCAAACTTGATTGTGGAGGCAAGTGGTGGAATAACAGAGACGACTCTTCTGTCTTACCTGGATAAACATATAGATGTGGTGTCACTTAGTCGACTTACACAGGGCTACGAAACTGTGGACTTCTCACTGAAGATCTTAAAGGATGGTGTGGACCCTAGAAACTTGCAAGTGGAAACTGCATAGTATGTGTAATGTTGAATCAATGATTCATGGCAACCAGCATCACTGGACGTTACTTTCCTTGCCTATTTCTGGATGTATATACTGTAAAAGTCCCTCCTTAAAAATTGCTGGACGTAAAGTCGTTATACGACAGTCCCTCCTTAAAAATAGCTGGACGTTTTACGACAGTCCCTCCTTAAAACTTCGCTGGACATAACATGACAAATCTTTTTTTGGATTTGCTGGACATCACAGAAGTCTTTCTTCAACCTCTGCTGGATGTTATATCACAGTATCTCCTTGACCACAGCTGGACGTTCAATGGCAATCTCCTTGACCTTGCTGTACGTTACAGATGTTTCGCCTTTACTATAGCTGGACATCACACGAGTCTCTCCTTGACCATAACTGAAAGTTATACAAGTCTCTCCTTGACAATAGCTGCATGTTACATGACAATCTCTCCTTGACCTTACATGACAGTGTGTCTTTGACCATAGCTGGACATTACTTGTCTTTGACCATAGCTGGACATTACATGACCATCATTTGATGTTAGACAAGTGAAATCAATGATTGCGAAAGCTCACCGGTGGCAGCAATCATACTATGTATTCATTTTGAAATTGTATGTTACATAATATCACTCCTAGACCTCTAATGAAAATATAAACCAAATAAAAAGGGTGTGGATTTACAAGCTTTCCAAAACTTACCCCAAAATCTGTTAAAAGTGGCTTTTGTGGTGCCAAAGTCCACAAAATGGTAAAAAGCGAAAAAATCACAAATTCTTTCTGCATGATTTTGCCGTAACATCACTCCTAGACCTCTAATGAATGTATAAACCAAATTAGAAGGGTGTAAGGTGTATACTTTTCGACTTGGAAGCTTTCCAAAAACTGATCCCAAAAACCGGTGAGCTAAAAACAGTTTCTCCTTGACCATCACTGGAAGTTACACGACTTTCTCCCCTTGACCATCACTGGAAGTTACACGACTTTCTCCCCTTGACCATCACTGGAAGGTACATGACTTTCTCCCCTTGACCATCACTGGAAGTTACACGACTTTCTCCCCTTGACCATCACTGTAATATTTCTTAAATCAGACCTTGTACAATTGTTTCACATCTATGTAACGAAGAGTAACATGGGGTAGAACAATAAGTGCCGTTCGAATGCCATGAAAGAAGATTTGCATCACCTTACAAGAAGGTGGCATGCTATAATTCTCACCTTTCATTACAGGGTCAATTTATGGCGCCATACCATCATACTCCTGTCAAATTTGACGGCCAAAACAATCCTGCAATTTTCTTAGAGTCCAGTAGTTCATTCATTTAAAACATTTTAAGAAGTTCATGTGGCATAGATTTGGTCACCTGTCAGGGGAATTTTGATGAAGTTCTTGAAAAATTGTAAAATTATCAAAGCTCTCTAGCTATAGGAATATTTCCTTCCAGTTCAAGTTCAAGACACTGTTTACTTATACATATTTACATTTTAGTGGCAAAGCCAAGATATAAACTAAGTAAAAGGATTTGCAGTCTATGTGCAGCATAATTGACACCCAAAACGTGACATCAATCCATGCCGCGCATGAATATATTCACCCTACCGGAACTACTTGTAACTAACGTTAACAATCATGCCTCATCATCATGTAAAAAAAGCCTAGAACTACGTCGTTTTTCTATGTTAATTAAAAAGTATCAAAAAGAAATTTTATACAATATTGTTACACAAATAATTAAAAGAATGGAACAGACTGTTTTTTTTCCCGTATTATTTCAATGCACTTTTTTGTTTGCTAATCTGCACCTGACAAATGAATTTTGAAAAAATAGGCTGTTCCATTTGTCGAACCCCATTGACAAAGTCGCTGAATATAACCATTTTTTATGCTAACTCAATTTTTATTTTCAAAAATAACAAAAAAATATGTCGAGAATGTAAATACAAGAGGCCCAGAGGGCCTGTATTGCTCACTTGGTTTATTTGAGCAAACAAAAATAATGTTCATGTTATACAAATGTATTTGTTAATGTCTAACAATGCTACATTGTAAATGTATGATTATGGGCTGAAGATCTCAACTGCTTCAAAGATATAATCTAGAAACGAAGTCAAGATTCAACATGATTGTGTTTAAAGACACCAATTAAGTCCCTTGGGGTGGGGAAAGACCCCTGGGCTTATTTTTACATCAGGATTGTGTTCATCTTTTGATCTTAATTGTTTCAAAAATGCAATAAGTCCTTTATAGCAATATAGTCAAATTAATCCCTTTTGCCCCGCCCTTCAGGCCCCTAGGGGATTCAGCCCCATCATGTATAAATTTTAATCCCACCTACCTAGGGATGCTACTGCTAGAAATACCAATGTCATGCATTGCTTAGGTCCAGAGAAGAAGTTGTTAATATCAATATTGCAAAATGGACCCCTTTTGGCCCCGCCCTCAGGCCCCTGCAGGGTCAGCTTCATCATTTGTATAAATTTTAATCCCAGCCACCTAGTGATGCTACCACTTAAATATCAATGTCATACATTGCTTAGGTCCAGAGAAGAAGTCGTTAATATCAATATTGCCAAATGGACCCCTTTTGGCCCCTGCCCCTAAGGCCCCTGGGGGGTCAGCCCCATCATATGTATAAATTTGAATCCCACCCACCTAGGGATGCTTCCTACCAAATTTGGTTAAATTCTGATCAGTGGTTCACAAGAAGAAGTCAATTGTGTTGATGGACGGACGGACGCCCGACGCCACGGTATGGCATAAGCTCACCTTGGTCCTTTGGACCAGGTGAGCTAATAAGCATTAAACTGTCTTTTTTGCAAACAAACGTGTCATATTGTGCTAGTGCACAATATGACATTTGTTTGCAAAGCTCTGGCATCTATATCGACCAGACACCAAAAGACAGTTTAATGCTTATATTTACTCAGTTCAAAAACAACAGTACCAACACGATATGTAGTGGCTTAACAAACAAATGGCTCAATAAATTTAACCTACCAGTAAAAGGACTAGTTCAGCTGAATTTTGCCCACATTTTGAAGAAGCAATATTTTTTTTATATATGTATATTTTTTGTATTTGCAATGTAATAAGCAATACCATCCATGTTCATGATTCCAGTAGCCATGGTTATGTAAGTGCCTTCAAGGTAGACCGCAATAAGGCACAACTTTAGCTGCTTTTTTGCAGAAGCAATTTCATATTTTAAGTTTTCAAAATTATCTCCCTTTGTTAACTTCAGTTTAAAGAATTGAATTCAACATCTGTTGTTGTTTTTTATTGTCACCATGTGTTGCTACCTGTAACTTTTCTTCCAAAATATTGTAATGCCTGAATGCTTAGATGAAGATCAGACACAATATTGTAATGCATGAATGATTACATGGAAATCAGACTTATATATTACGAAATATATTGAGGGCAATTAATTTAAGAATAGCATAGTTATATTTGTAAAGCATGCAATTGTTTAAATTTTAGTTACTCAGGAATTTCCATCTGATGTTATAAACATTGTGCATGTATTACGAAGCAAGAAGTACTGGTAATATAGGGCCTTTTTAAACCTTCACAAACATTAGAGTTGGTTTATATTACAGTATTTACCTCGTGACTTTGTCCATACCATAAGATTTCCAGAGCATGAATTGTGTATTTCAGACTTACTGTGATGTAGATACAATGTATATCAAAAGGAGGTTGTGGTAGTGTGGTAAAGGTTTACTGAAAGCATGAATTGTGTATTTCAGACATATCAAAAGGAGGTTATGTATTGTGGTAAAGGTTTACTGAAAGCAGGAACTGTACATTTCAGACTTATGCTGTTTTTGGGTTTATAGGCAAAAAATACTGATGCAAGGAACGTGAATAAATCGGTGATAAGCAGCGATGTACAATGTATTTCTGAAAATGTTTGCAAGTTCAGGAGGAGCTAATTGAACATATCTTTTATTCCAAGTGTTTTGTTAATTATGTTGAATGAAGATGTTTTTGTTTTTTTTTCTTTTTAAGCATTTCTTTAGAAGCATTTTTGAGCTCTCTATATACACTTATGTATATTTTTATTTATATATACCATACTTTGTATGCAATAGGAACATGTACCTTTGAAAAAATAAATATATAATTTGTAGTGTTGTGATTTGTACTGGTTATACAATACATACTTCATATGCGACATCAGATGGACATCAGATGGTCAGCATGTGTTATTTCGTGAATTAAAGCCGACATCTTTTGTCACTTTTCATATTTTAAGATCTGCTTGAATTTCTCCCTATATTTGAATTCCTTCCTACAGCGGTAACCAATCTATTGAAATCTGTTGTGTACAAAACCTGTATGCCCTGTATTAAAAGTCATGTAATTTGAATCAAGTACGCTATACGTACTGAAATCATCTCTCTTTGTATTAGTACCTTTCCTCTTCTAGAATGTACAAAAATGAATGACCTGTTAAGTGTAACACTGAACTTGCTGTCCCTAACTAACCAAAGATATTTAATGCAATAGTGCTATATTACTGGCCACATTTACTCTTGTACATATTTATCTTTATTTCCAGAGTCCTCCTGTAGGATATACATTATACTGATATAGCCCTAATTTGCAGTTGCTGTGTGGAAATGGGATTTATTCATTACAACTGACAAAAACTCATCAAGACAAGACTTTCAATGTACTAAGTGACAGGTCATTCTTCTCTTAAAATTTCATATTTCTCGACAGAAAAATCAACACATCAAGATAGGTTTCTTTTTTTATTATTTTTTTTAAGTCTTTTTTTTGGTCTTTTTTTAAAGTTTTTTTTCTTTTAGTTTTTTAAGTCTTTTTTTTTTATTGCCTACAAAAAGTCGCCTCCGATTCCTGTTAAAATTTACTTTCTGCAATAGGCAGTTTTTTATTGTCCACAGGTTTGTCGTTAACTCCATCATATCCTTTGAATTTGTCACAGCTGGCCAGCTGTGTACCACGATGGGCTGTATAACCATGATCTGGCTCTGTCGGCCTGCAATCATTGTTGTCTTTATGCTCCCTCACAATGATCGGAGCTGTACAGCCATTTTGCACATGGCTTTATATCTATCTTGTGTACGCTACTGGCTTCACGATGTGGTCAGTCTGTCCCCGGGGGACACTTGGTCACATTACAGCCGTGTCAACGTCGTCACACCTACAACACACAAGTTGGTTTCATCATTACAACATGTATATCTTCTGTAATAGCATTCCTTTATAACTTTATTTTGACAAGTGCAAAACTACAACACTGATAAATACAGACATAACATATTAAATACATAGACATAACATATTAGGGCACTCCATAAACTTCTGTTTTTATAGTATATATCTGTTCTTAAAACATTTAGGTCTTCTCAAATTCTTGGTCCTCTTACAATCAATAACAATCTTGATTTAGTTTTTTTCTGAATGAAGCAACAAGCAAAATCTATATGTACTGTATATGACCTAATAAGGGCGTCTGCCCTAATAAGTGTGCCCCTACCTTTTTCCAAGGAAAAAAACTTTGACCTAGTGTTAAAATGGGGTTCAAAAGTAGTAATTCATGTGTTCAATTTTCTTCAGCAAATTAAGTCACTGGAACACAAGTTTTCACCAAATTTTGTCTTCCTACAGATGTCGGTGCAAAGTGCACTCGAAACTAAACACACGTGTATACAAGTAACTTCAAATCTTTATTTGAAGATAAAGTAAAAGACTTCATTGTTGTTATTAACAAACTGTTGTTCAGAACAGAAAGCTAGTAAAAGACATTGTAAATCAATTATTAGGTCAAAGAAAACGATGTCTGATATGATCTGAGAAATCACCTGTGTCTATAAATAGAACACAAAAGAGTTCCATTTGAACATAAATGGTGGAACACATGTTCTCTGGTCTAAAGAACAGATGGCATGGTTTACAAGTTTACAGGAATATTCAAGTGGTGTTTAAGCTTAATATATGATAATGAATAAATATCTTCATCTGGAATATTTTACCTTCCACAGCCTTGGGTATTCTGCTATAAGGTATAGTCTGTTTCATAAAACTTCAGAATAACAAATCTTAATAAGGGCACCCCCACTGTCAATTACCCGCGCCCTGCGCCCTTATTAGGTCATATACGGTACTTGGGGCATCCTCTGCAGTTCTCAATTTGTTTCCAGATGTTATTGCAACACATTTCTAAAAAATTTTGATTTCTCAAGCTGAAAGATACTTGTTAGACATGTGTGAATCTACAGAAATGAAACATTGAACCACTATCTACTTTCTACTATCGAATGGCATGCATTTTATCAACATATTTAATCCAGTAACAAAATAAACAAGTGTTATACCTAACCTTGTGCAGATCTTATTTATTCAATATCAGAAATTTATTTTAATTTGGTGGTTATAGAAAAGGGTAGGAAAGATACAATTACTATATCACATTCTTGTTATTTATCTTTTTCTCTTGGTTCAGATAATTTTTCAGACAAGGCTTTCTTGGTAAGACAAGATACTGTATCATTAAATGTGTTAATAAATATAGATGGCTCAACCCTAAACAAGTAACTACATATTATTTTTTAAAAACTTTTTAACTAAAATGTGGTTAATGGTTTTAAATGGAAATGGTTGAACTAGATTAATGATTGTTTCTAAACAGTGTTATTAAACATAAAGGTTACTACATGGGAATGTCTTATAGACACAAACTCACAGTGATAACAAAATCATTACACATTACTATTTCCCTTAAATCTTGTGCTAAACACTGAAGGTCCTATTTACTAAAATCTAATACTAACTATTGTCATTACACTCAGAATATGTTGCACTAAAATCCTGTCTCTATGTTATATCTTTATAATATTGCATATCCACATAAGTGTATTGGGAAAACTGGAACTGAAGGGTCATTGGATCACTGATTACATGTACAGTAAAACTCACTTGTGTCTAACACGCTTGAATCAAATACATCGGATGAGTCGAATGTTTCGTTCGGTCCCGATTTTTTCCCTTCTTTATCTTAGTAAATTAAACACGGATGATTCGAACACTGCGGTTGTGTCGAATATATTTTGTGGTCCCTCCCTTCTAAACTATACCAAAATTTCTATTTTTGTGTCAAACATCAAAGGCGTCATGCTTTCTCAGGTAAAATTTGCTGACATCGGCCTGATTGACCAAGTGTGACCGATCAGCCGTAACAGTGTTATCAGAGCCTATTGTTAGTTTCCGACTGTCGGTCGCACATCATCCTATTGTTTATACAGGTAAAGTAGAACGTTAGGGTATACATAACTTAGAATAAAATGTACACGTTTTAGTCTACAAACCATAACATCATGACCTACTGTGTTCTGTTTACTGTTTTGTTACACATATCCGCCAAAAAATTTAAGGAAAAAATAAACGATAAATTACATACAAAATGTATCTTGCACCCGAAAAATGCACAGTAAAAATACTGTCATTGATTTATTTATCTATGCCTAAATTCTGAATACACCGATGCGATAGTAACAATAATAGTATGCGGGATTGTTTTAATCTGTACAAAACATCATGGCAATGCATAATCATGCAGCCGATAAATACTGATCGCGGCCTTCACCTTTTACAAAATCTGCACGCGTACTGTTGATCAAATTTTCTTGAACTGTTTATTGTTTAATTGTAAAACAATATAAACGGATTTTAAGAGAAATAATGTGAGTACAATATATACATATAAACGAATAATTGTTATCATTTTTGTACAATTAATTTCTTTGTTATTATTTATTGCTTATTTTCGACCATATTATCAAGCATGTGTTCGGCATATAGCTGATGGTACTCGTATATTTTGTCTCCATATTCAATCGGACACGGATAAGTCGAACCATCGGATAAGTAGAATATTTTGCTTGGTCCCGTCGACTTCGACTTATCTGAGTTTTACTGTATATGTGAAGTCTACTGGGTAAATATACGATTGTGTATGCTGTTCACTATATAGTTTCTGCTTGGATCACAATTTCATTTCATCATATGAAATCCTAACTCTTGCGTAATATTGCTTTAAAGTTCAGGCTGTTTCTTTTCTTTGAGTTTAGTGTTTTTATTAGCTTTAATGGGAAGTATGGTTGATAAACAATTGGCCTGAATATCTTATTTCAATAAAGTTTTTTACAGGTATAACTTCACAATATCATCAATTAGGGACACAGAATTTGTTCTTAACAAAGTTTACAATTTATCATTAATTTGGGACAAAGAATTTATTCTAGGTAAACATAACAATTTTTCATCTGGGGGGGGGGGGGGGGGGGGGGGGGGGGGGGACACACACAAACCTGTTATTGATAAAAATATTACATAATTCATCATTAATATGCTCTATAATACAATCAACATTTTTACAGAAAACTGTAAAAATGCTGTGGACAGAGTGTAGCAAGGTTCCATTAGACATGACAACATCAAGCACAAGCCAGATCATGCTGTTACTGGGTACTTACACACAAATTAACACACTATTAAATGGTCCTGTTTAATGGTTTTGTGGATAGGACTGTACAGGACCTGGGGGACCTCCCTGTGAATGAACTGCAAAACAAAGGAAGCAGGCATAGATACAGGCAAGAAACAATACAGGGCTTACTCTGGCAACGGAATGCCTTGGTGAGCCCCGAGTAAAATGGGCAGGATAAAAAAAATAAACTCCACAGAAACACTTCTTCTTCTCTCATATCAGTAATATCTGCATTAACTCAAACAGAATAATCATTCCTAATCTCAGGTCTCATAATCGCTTCTATTTTGATGTCCAGTAAGACAGCAAGTACATTTAAATTCTATTGAATAGATAAACTATTTACTAGTCTTACATCTTTATAATTTTATAGATTTCCATGATAATAAAGTGCTATCATAGACGACATGCAATGGTAAGAGACAAAGGGACAAAATAACTGATTACCTATATAACTTAACATGCAAATGGGAAATGCATCTTCCATGCAAAAGCATGTTTAAGAGTTCCACATTAAACTATAGTCAATGTTTTGATGGGAATTTTTTTCAGAATGATAATATCAACCAGGAGAAAGGGGAATTTTTTTCAGTATGATAATGTCAACTAGGAGAAATACATTTGACAGACATGTCGATGAGAGATTTGAGTATTTCTGTGGAGTAAGTAAATTTAAGAGAAGCTGCAAAGTGAACACAATTGTCATCAGAATAAAAAAAAATAAAAATAATGCCTGGCATTATTGACATTATAGCAGTTGTTTGAATACTCAAGAAATCTGACAAAGCAATAAAACATAATAGCAAAGTTATCTTAAGCAGGTTTTAAAACACCATTAATTATAAATCTTGTAGCCAAGCAGGCATCATGTTGACTACAGAAATGTTTCAATGTAGAGCAAATAATACAGTTGATGTTGGATATCCTAAAATGATTTATTATGGTCAAAATAATATGTAGCCTACTACATGCACCAATGAAGCATGTACTTATCTGCCATGCAAATTATGATGTATTGCATGAATACTTTTATATATTCTATTGTCCGATACTGATATAGCGCATCACTGAAATATACACAAGCTAACTATATAGCAATAAAGTGACCAACTACAGTGTATGATTATACACTCCTACTTGTCTAGGTGGAGTTACTACCCCTTTGTTCTATAAAATCTTCAAGTTTGGATAAATTTTCTACTTGTAATACAACAGCTGAAATGTTTTGAAAGTTCCTTTTTTCTCTCCTTAATGCGAGTTCATTATGTATGGTGAAAATTTTAGAAGTTGTGGTTAATTGTCAGTAACAAAATATATAATGTAAAAATATATGAAGATATACAAATATAAAACATGTAATTTTCTATCAATATAAAGATTTTGACAAATGTTTGAGTGGAGTAAACCACCCTAATTCCATGCAACTTGACCTGTTATGTGCAGGTCAGATTCAACAAGCATGCAGTAACTTGCAGAACTTGGTGATAAGGTAATGAGTCGGGCGACTACTGTTTGTGGGGAGCATGCTGGTTCAAAGTTTCACTCAAGGACCTCTATCAGCTTGTCACTGACGATGGGGCAACATACACTAGACAATAACACTATCCAATTAGGCTTCAAATAAATCTACTTAACAATTGAAAAACATGACTTTCCCATAAGACTAAGTGATAATCAAGAATGCCTTTCATAAAACTTGTGGACAAAAACTGTTCCCAAAGATTCAGATATGTACAAATTGTTATCATCCAAGATATGAAGAAATCACAAACATAAATGACATAGATCAGATAAACATAAGCAATACCATATCAATTCTTAATTCCTTTCTTTAGATTGTTTTCAAAACTCATCATCGATCACATATATCAAATGAAACCATAGTTTGTTTTATACTAAAATGGCATCACTCAGCCATAACACACACCACGTACAAAATAGCCTAGTATTAGTAGAGAACATTCTGAGGGGGAGCAGCGTGTCCAAACAGGTTCAACAATGAAAAGTATGGAAGTGTTTTACTGCAGTACAGGTTTCCATACATTTCATGATAAATGATGATGCAGTAACAATTTACCGGCTTTGTATATCCATGCCTTTCTTGCCAGGTGTACCGGTACTACAATTTATTTCAAAAAGAGCGGCGGCATTAAATACAGATTGTGTATGATGTCAACAGGCCTGGTGTCAAAACTCATAGAGGTCCTCCAGTGTACTTCTACTGTTAATCCTACTACTTAACATGTTATCAAAAGTTTCTCTGCTAACATTGCAGCATTCAAATCTCAAATATAAACTATCTTTCAGGAAAAAAGAAAAAAGAAGAAAAATCCTTAACATAATTTCCTATTTCTTAAAATGGTTTCTTGATGAGTCTCGACTTCAAGGTTATGACATGCAAATTATCTTTTATAATCATTAGATACTTCATGATTTCAATATAGCTTATCCTAATTTTGAGGAGCTGTAGTTTCACATGAGGCTTTTAGACACTAGTATTCCCTGAATCTGATTGTTGGTAGATATGTGTGGGGATGGGGAACCTACCTTGAGGGACAAAGGGCGGTATCTGTTGATGTAAGTTTGTGTGGTTATTGGCCTGCATGGTTGGCATCCCTGCGGCTTGGTAATTCATGTGTCCTGCTTGTCCTGTTCAGAACAAATATCACCATGTTAACAGAAAAATTTACTTCACAACAATGTATTTGTATCAAAACAGCAATTATGAAAGTGAAAGTAATTTTGTTAATATTGATCAAGACTTGAAGAATGCAGTCACTAAATATAGTTGCTATTTATTTCAAAAACATATTCGCTGATGTTATTTGACATTTTCGAGACAAGTACTGCTTTGAGGCAAATAGGGGTAGAAGGAACTTTACAATGTTTACTGTAAAAAAAAAATAAAACCCCATTAATAACAAGAGGCCCAGAGGGCCTGTATCGCTCACCTGGATTTCATGAGATATGAAACAAGAATGATGATTAAGTATATTTGTCACTGGTATTGCTATGTCAATATATCATAGGCATTTTATATGGGTAGGTAAGGATTTGATGTCAAAAAATGCATTAATCCATGTAATAAAATTAACTTTTGGCACAACCCCATAGGGATGCTACCACACAAATGTGAGTGATATCCATTGCTTAGTTTCAGAAAAGAAGTTGTTTAAACCAATTGACCCCTTTTGACCCCGCCTTCTGCACCCCAGGGGTAGTGAGGGTCAGTTCCTTCCTTTATAAAATTTTGAATCCCTACCCAAAAGGATGCTACCAGGCAAATATGAGCGATATCTCTTGCTTAGTTTCAAAGAAGAAGTTGTTCATATCAATTCAGCCAAATTAACCCCTCTTGGCCCCGCCCCTCAGCCTCACCATTTGTACAATTTTGAATCCTCACTCCATAGGGATGCTACCAGGTAAATATGAGTGATATCCATTGCTTAGTTTCAGAGCAGAAGTCGTTTATATCAATTCTGTAAAACTGACCCCTTTTGGCCCCGCCCCTCAGACCCCAGGGGGTCAGCCCCGTCATTTGTACAATTTCGAATTCCTACCCCAAGGTGATGCTACCAGTAAAATATGAGATATCCATTGTTTGGTTCCAGAGAAGAAGTCAATTATATGAATATAGCCCGATAGACCACATTTGGCCCCGCCCCTCACGCCCTTGGGGGGTTAGTCCCATCATTTGTACAATTTTAAATCCCAACCCCATAGTGATGCTACCAGGCAAATATGAGTGACAGGCATTGCTGTCACCGCCAAGGGTTCGTGGAGTGTAACGTAATCAGAAGCCTTGGCTAGCGAAGATGCTGGGGGGTCAGCCCCATCATTTGTACAATTTTGAATCCCCACCCCATAGTGATGCTACCAGGCAAATATGAGTGATAGCCATTGCTTGGTTTCAGAGAATAAGTCGTTTATATCAATAGCGCAAAAATGACCCCTTTTGGCCCCGCCCCAGAGGCCCCCAGGGGGTCAGCCCCATCATTTGTACAATTCTGAGTCCCCTACCCATAGGGATGCTTCTGACCAAATTTGGTCAAATTCTGATGTGTGGTTATGAAGAAGTCAATTGTTGACGGACGGATGACAGGCGGACGGACGACGGACGCAACGGTATGGCATAAGCTCACCTTGGTCCTTCGGACCAGGTGAGCTAATAATATAAGGACTTGGGTGACAAAAATCTGATTCACAGGTGTGTTTTTTTGTAACAACAAGTCTCATGAAAACTGACCTGCCATGTGATGTGGCACTGCATGCTGCTGGAACTGGTGGCCATGTGCCTGTTGCTGAGGCTGTTGGGAGTTCTGTTGTACTTGTGGGTTTGGCATCATCACGATTTGGGCCTGACTGTGCATGTGAGGTGACTGACCGGGCATGTTGTGGGAGGAATTACCAGAATTATGGCCTTGGTTTAGTCCATACGGCTGATTGTTCTGCTGGGCATGTGCATTTGCCGTGTGGGGGTAGTGGTATGGTGCATGTGGCATCGTGTGCATGGTCTGAGGGGAGGTGGGATTGTGGGGGCTAGCCTGCAGTGGAGGGTGTTGGATTCCCATCTGTGGATAGTTAGGGTGAGGTTGGGGGGTGCCTGAGGAAGGCGGGTGTCCTTGGTTGTGTGATTGGCCCGTTGGACCCTGTTGTTGGACCGGGCTGGGTGCCGGATGATGGGTGTTTGACTGAGGGTTCATCTGACCACCAGGCTGGTTCTGCTGCGGCCCCATGTGTGCAGGCTGTGGATGCTGTGTGTGTGAAAACTGATGAATGTGTGCTGGTACTGGCCCTGTAGGTGGGTTCACTGTAATAAAAGTATGTATAAATATAACAACATGGTAATGACAGAAAACAGTTGATGTAAGCCATTAAGATACAATTCACGATAATTAAGATACAACTCCATGAAAAGGGATCATATTAACAAATGTTACTTTGATAATTATTTCCAATTGTTTTCTGTCTTGTCGTATTAATGGAAATCTGAAACTTAAGACAAAAATTATGGCAATACGATTTCATAATCTGAAGAGTTTTGGCCAATATTACAAACATATTTAACAAGAGGCCCAATAAACCTGCATCGCTCATCTGTTATATTTACAACTGCTTACAAATAAAATTCAAAAGTGATCAAGGCTAAATGACTATAATTATGTAGGAAACTATAGCTGAAGACTAAATACCATTTTTCTACAACTGAATATTACTTGTTGAAAATTCTATGAATTCTTATAATCAAGGGCCAGTTGAAACTTAAAAGGTAATTTTTAGTAATTTTAGTAAATACACATCCTATCCTGCTACAGAATTTAGATAACCTTACTCTAGGACTGAATGACTTAAAGACAGACTGGACTCATTTTATTCATCCAGAACTTTATCCCCGATACCAGCCAAATATGGGTATCGTTTCACAAAGCTTCATAACTTACACATTTTGTGTAAGTCATATTTACAAATTACTAAGAGTTTCACAAAAATTTTATAACTTACGAAACTTGGGAATTTTAAATCGTATGCAAGCATGCCCTTTTGAACAAAAAATGACGTAGTACTCAATTACAAATTAGCATAAGAGAACGGCTATGCCTTGTGAGCGATTGTTTCCAGGCAGAAATCGAGTTTGAATGTTGAGGAAGGATGCCGGCAAAATACTCCTTGTCATGCAACTAATTGTACGCATATTTGCAGACTGTGCCAACAGTTAGTCTATTTTAAGAGCATTACATATATCTGTGAGCAGTGAGCAAAATCTGGGAAAATCGCATTGCTACTGTTTGTTTTACCGCATGACAAACAACATCATATTGGAATTTTATAGAAATGTTTATCTTCTCTCAATAATACGGTTACTTTGATAGAACAAAATAAAGTTCATAGTCTGTGTACGGGACTCTGCAATAGGAGCGGCGTACAATTTTCACCTCAAAAGTGTCATCCTTTTTTACCTCAAAGTTAGAGAGTGGTATATTTTTACCGGTAGAAAGTACAATTTTGACTTAAGATACGAAAAAAGTTACAAAACCTTTGTGAAACGGACTTATGAACCTCGTAAGTTTTGCATAACTTTTTTGTAAATATTTACGAACGTTCATAAGTTACAAAGCTTTGTGAAATGATACCCTGGTCCCATAAGAAGCTGGAAGACGACAGATGCTTCACTATGGAATAAATAACAAATAGGACTGGGGTGGTATATAGTTAATCTAGCTAGCAATGTATAAATACTGTGAAGTGTTTTTATTTCATTCAGGAAGTTTTAATATAATCACACTAGATAATTTTATAATGCTCAATTTTCTACATTCATCCAAAAACATGTTAACTTCAGTGAAAGTAAATTTTGAATCTACCAAAATTTCAACCTGCAGAAATTCATCCACTTCACAGTATATAAGATTCCACCCTGGTTTGACTTACTATATATATGGCCTCCACTCTGCCCCGAGTGAGACTTACTAAATATGTGCCCCCCTCCACCCCCTGAGTGTGACACGCTGTTGTGGTCGATGGCCCCCGGGTGGGAGGTAGGCACCATGGGTAGTGATGTGGGCGTCACCATACGAGGGGGTGCTGCTGATGTCGTTGATGGCATTTGCATCACCTACAAGAAAAACAAGAATATCTTCTTAGTTAAACAAATACATTAATGTATGGTTAGGAATGCAAGCCAGAATTTAAATACATTTGCTCACCTTAGTGCATATTTACACCTACATATGATGTTACAGCTGTTGCATTTTTGCCCGAGTTATCTAGACACTTTTCAGAGCATTACCCATCAAACAAATGCTCAAATGAATCGGACTACATTAAGTACTTCAGCTTCCGTACGATCGCAAGATAATTAATTTGCAACAGCATCGTAATAAAGACAAAGGAATATATTTGCAGTCTAGATTGTTTCTTAGGTTAAAAACAGTTTTGCAAAAGTTGTAAAAATGCTGAATTATATTTTTATATTTAGTGATTACATTTCACTAAATGCGATCGATAGCATGAACACAGCCATCCAAGATGAACTGGCCGACTAGACTGATGAGTTTTGATACTGACCTGACTAATGGGGTAGCCTGTGTGTTGAGAAAGCATGCTCGGAGGCATCTGTAGGATGAACTGTGGGTGAGGTGTATGGACTGAATGAGCCGCCAAAAGTGGTTGTCCTGTTGCCTGGGCAGCAGAAATGTCTGGTCTGTGACCTTGAATTGACACAACAGCTGAAAAGATAAAAAAAAAAACAATTTAACTCCCTTTTCTGGTTTACTCTGTTCCAAATTTTGCATCTTCACAACAACCAATGTGATATCAAGACAATATCCAAAGGATGGTGCCACTTATCAAGACAATATCCAAAGGATGGTGCCACTTATCAAGAGCTATCTCATTGATAAATCAGGGCAGTTTGCATGAAACTTCCATCGGGCCATATTATTCTGATAAAAATGTTAACTAGAGGTCCCAAGGGAGAAACAATTTGAAAAGAACAGAGAAAACAGAAGATGGAGGCCCAAAGTAGCAGAGCAGAATCATTCAAGTTTCCTCAATGCCTCTTAATCAGAAGACAGAACAAGAGGCACATGGGGCCTGTATCGCTCACCTGGTTGGATTTGACCAAATGTCAAAATAATGTTCATGTTCAATTCCTTTTGTTTGTTAACCTCAAACAATGCTATTTATGGTTATAGCGTGGGGATCCCAACTGCTTTAAAGAAATAATGAAGTCCAGACTCTCTGAGTTTACAACATGCATTTATAACTTTATGACTAGTAGTGATTTAAAGGAATTACCTCTATTTCCCATATGGGGCCCCGCCCCTTTGGCCCCTTGGGGGTCAGAGTCACCATTTATGCAAAATCTGTTCCCCTTCCCCCAAGAATGCTTCTGACTAAATTGGGTTCAAATCCATTCATAACTTAATGACAAGTAGCGATTTGAAGGAATTACCTCTATTTCCCCATTAGGCCCCGCCCCTTTGGCCCCTTGGGGGTCAGAGTCACCATTTATGCAAAATCTATTCCCCATCCCCAAAGGATGTTTCTGACCAAATTGGGTTCAAATCCATTCATAACTTTATGACAAGTAGCGATTTAAAGGAATTGCCTCAATTTCCCCTATTGGGCCCCGCCCCTCAGGCCCCTTGGGGGTCAGAGTCACCATTTATGCAAAATCTGTTCCCCTTCCCCCAAGAATGTTTCTGACCAAATTGGGTTCAAATCCATTCATAACTTTATGACTAGTAGCGATTTGAAGGAATTACCTCTATTTCCCCATTAGGCCCCGCCCCTTTGGCCCCTTGGGGGTCAGAGTCACCATTTATGCAAAATCTGTTCCCCTTCCCTGAAGGATGTTTCTGACCAAATTGGGTTCAAATCCATTCATAACTTTAGGACTAGTAGCGATTTGAAGGAATTACCTCTATTTCTCCTAATGGGCCCCACCCTTTTGGCCCCTTGGGGGTCAGAGTAAACATTTATGCAAAATCTGTTCCCCTTCCCCAAAGGATGTTTCTGACCAAATTGGGTTCAAATCCATTCATAACTTTATGACTAGTAGCGATTTGAAGGAATTACCTCTATTTCCCCATTAGGCCCCGCCCCTTTGGCCCCTTGGGGGTCAGAGTCACCATTTATGCAAAATCTGTTCCCCTTCCCCAAAGGATGTTTCTGACCAAATTGGGTTCAAATCCATTCATAACTTTATGACTAGTAGCAATTTAAAGGAATTGCCTCAATTTCCCCTATTGGGCCCTGCCCCTCAGGCCCCTTGGGGGTCAGAGTCACCATTTATGCAAAATCTGTTCCCCTTCCCCAAAGGATGTTTCTGACCAAATTGGGTTCAAATCCATTCATAACTTTATGACTAGTAGCGATTTGAAGGAATTACCTCTATTTCCCCATTAGGCCCCGCCCCTTTGGCCCCTTGGGGGTCAGAGTCACCATTTATGCAAAATCTGTTCCCCTTCCCCAAAGGATGTTTCTGACCAAATTGGGTTCAAATCCATTCATAACTTTATGACTAGTAGCGATTTAAAGGAATTGCCTTAATTTCCCCTATTGGGCCCTGCCCCTCAGGCCCCTTGGGGGTCAGAGTCACCATTTCTGCAAAATCTGTTCCCCTTCCCCAAAGAATGTTTCTGACCAAATCGGGTTCAAATCCATTCATAACTTTATGACTAGTAGTGATTTGAAGGAATTACCTCTATTTCTCCTAATGGGCCCCGCCCCTTTGGCCCCTTGGGGGTCAGAGTCACCATTTATGCAAAATCTGTTCCCCTTCCCCCAAGGATGTTTCTGACCAAATTGGGTTCAAATCCATTCATAACTTTATGACTAGTAGCGATTTAAAGGAATTGCCTCAATTTCCCCTATTGGGCCCCGCCCCTCAGGCCCCTTGGGGTTCAGAGTCACCATTTATGCAAAATCTGATCCCCTACTGCCAAGGATGTTTCTGACCAAATTTGGTCAAAATCCAATAAGAACTTGATGACTAGTAGCGATTTGAAGCAAATGACGACGGACGACGGACGCTGCACCATGGCATAAGCTCACCGGACCTTCGGTCCAGGTGAGCTAAAAAGCCTCATCATTTTGCAATGTGAAAGCATGGGAGACAAGTTTTTTTCTAGAACTTCATCAAAAATTACTACATGTAAACAGTATATGTATAATATTTCTATCTAGTTGAAGTCACTCATTCAGGAGGCCCTCAGTGCCTGTATCACTAACCTAAATATTTCAGTGATTATAACAATACACTTCACATTTCTACAGAAGATAAATTTCAAACAAGTTAGTTGCTAGGGAGGTCAGACCCACATTTTAAACAAAATTCATTCCCTTTTGCCAAAGATGCTATAATGCACCAACTTTAGACAAAAATCCTGTTGTGACTACCGAGAAAGGATTTTGAGGATGGGGGATTGCCCACTGTTTATACCAAATTTGTTCCTCTTTACCCAAGGATGCTTCAGACCAAATTTGGTAACAAGAGGCCCATGGGCCTTAACGGTCATCTGACAAACACTTACACTTACAGCAGGGACACACACCCCAATCCAGCATTATTACCATAAATTATTTATCGCAGCCAGTTATGTTTTAGATCAAATTTGGTTTTTATCCATTTAGCTTGTCCAGGAAGAGCAGCATCATAAAGCAAAATTTTAGCCAAGTTCCCATTTTTGGGGCATGCCCCTCTGTCCCAATGGGTCAGACAAGACTCATTTATATCAATTAGGATTGCCTTTCCCCAATGATGTTTCATACTAAATATGGTTGTAATCAATTCAGGCATTAAGGAGGAATTGCATTTTTAAGAAATGTTTAACCTAAGCGCTCCTTTTGCCCCATCTTTTTTCCCCAGGGGTCAAACCTGTCTCATTAAAAAATATGATTGCCGTCACCTTATGTTTCACATCAAATTTGGTTGTAATCCACCAAAAGGTTAGGGAGGATTAGGATTTAACAGCAAATATTCACCAAAGTTCCCCTTTTGGGGCCCTGCCCCTCAGGCCCCAGGGGTCACACTAGCCTCGTTTATATAAAATATGACCACCCTTCCCAAAGGATGTTTCACACCATATTTCGTATTAATCCACCCAAGGGTTAGAGAGAAGTAGGATTTATAGCAAAAATTCACCAAAGTTCCCCTTTTGGGGCCCCGCCCCTCTGGCCCTAGGGGTCAAACCAGCCTCATTTATATAAAATATGATTGTCCTCCTCCAATGATGTTTCACACCAAATTTGGTAATAATTCACTATGGGTGTTAGGAGGAGTAGGATTTTATAGCAAAATTTCATCAAAGTTCCCCTTTTGGGGCCCCGCCCCTCTGGCCCCAGGGGCCACACCAGCCTCATTTATATAAAATATGACCACCCTCCACCAATGATGTTTCACACAATATCTGGTTGAAATCCACCAAAGGGTTAAGGACGAGTAGGATTTTACAGCAAAATTTCATCAAAGTTCCCTTTTTTGGGCCCGTCACTCTGGCCCCAGGGCTCACACCAGCCTCATTTATATAAAATATGACCACCCTCCCCCAATGATGTTTCACAACATATCTGGTTGAAATCTACTAAAGGGTTAAGGAGGAGTAGGATTTTATAGCAAAATTTCATCAAAGTTCCCCATTTGGGGCCCCACCCCTCAGGCCCCAGGGGTCACACTAGCCTCATTTATATAAAATATGACCGCCCTCCCCAAATGATATTTCACAACATATCTGGTTGAAATCCACTAAAGGGTTAAGGAGGAGTAGGATTTTATAGCAAAATTTCATCAAAGTTCCCCATTTGGGGCCCCGCCCCTCAGGCCCTAGTGGTCACACCAGCCTCATTTATATACAAGAGATCCCAGAGGGATCTTGGCGCCCACCATTGAATGATCTTTATAGGTTCCATGTCAGATTGATCTTTTCTCTACTTTTCCCTTCCTCTAAGTCTTACTAATCTGTGTAAATTCAGAAACAGCCCTCTAGTACTTTTCAAACAAGGGGAACCTATATATAAAATTTAAGATTTTGCGATAATGGCTGTCTGTTGTTTTCGGATTGGTCCCAAAATGCAACACCAGGGACCAAGGGGAACCTACATATGAAATTTGAGAAAGATCCCTTCAGCACCTTCTGTAAAATAGCGATAACAAACTTCAATTGGACCTAAATACGAAAATTTGAGAAAGATCCCTTCAGTACTTTCTGAGAAATAGCGATAACAAACTTCAATTGTCAAAATCTAAGATGGCTGCCTGTCGGCCATGTTGTTTTCTGATAGGTCTCAAAATGTAATATGCATAACTAGGCACCAAGGGGAACCTAGATATGAAATTTGAGAAAGATCCCTTCAGTACTTTCTCAGAAATAGCGATAACAAACTTCAATTGTCAAAATCCAAGATGGCTGCCTGTCGGCCATGTTTGTTTTCCAATCGGTCTCAATATGCAATATGCATAACTAGGCACCAAGGGAAATCTACATATGAAATTTGAGAAAGATCCCTTCAGTACTTTCTCAGAAATAGCGATATTAAACTTCAATTGTCAAAATCCAAGATGGCTGCCTGTCGGCCATGTTGTTTTCCGATAGGTCTCAAAATGCAATATGCATAACTAGGCACCAAGGGAAACATACATATGAAATTTGAGAAAGATCCCTTCATAACTTTCTCAGAAATAGCGAAAACAAACTTCAATTGTCAAAATCCAAGATGGCTGCCTGTCGGCCATGTTGTTTTCCGATTGGTCTCAAAATGCAATATGCATAACTAGGCACCAAGGGGAATCTACATATGAAATTTGAGAAAGATCCCTTCAGTACTTTCTCAGAAATAGCGATAACAAACTTCAATTGTCAAAATCCAAGATGGCTGCCTGTCGGCCATGTTGTTTTCCGATTGGTCTCAAAATGCAATTTGCATAACTAGGCACCATGGGGAACCTATATATGAAATTTGAGAAAGATCCCTTCAGTACTTTCTCAGAAATAGCGATAACAAATTTCAATTATCAAAATCCAAGATGGCTGCCTGTTGGCCATGTTGTTTTCCGATTGGTCTCAAAATGTAATATGCATAGCTAGGCACCAGGGGGAGCCTACATATGAAATTTGAGAAAGATCCCTTCAGTACTTTCTCAGAAATAGCGATAACAAACTTCAATTATCAAAATCCAAGATGGCTGCCTATCGGCCATGTTGTTTTCCGATTGGTCTCAAAATGCAATATGCATAACTAGGCACCAAGGGGAGCCTACATATGAAATTTGAGAAAGATCCCTTCAGTACTTTCTCAGAAATAGCGATAACAAACTTCAATTGTCAAAATCCAAGATGGCTGCCTGTCGGCCATGTTGTTTTCCGATTGGTCTCAAAATGCAATATGCATAACTAGGCCCCAAGGGGAGCCTACATATGAAATTTGAGAAAGATCTCTTCAGCACTTTCTCAGAAATAGCGATAACAAACTTCAATTGTCAAAATCCAAGATGGCTGCCTGTCGGCCATGTTGTTTTCCGATTGGTCTCAAAATGCAATATGCATAACTAGGCACCAAGGGGAACCCACATATGAAATTTGAGAAAGATCCCTTCAGTACTTTCTGAGGATTAGCGATAACAAGAATTGTTTACGGACGGACGGAGGGACGGACGGACGGAGGGACGGACGGACGGACGGACGACGGACCACGGACGCAGGGCGATTTGAATAGCCCACCATCTGATGATGGTGGGCTAAAAATATGACCGCCCTCCCCAAATGATGTTTCACAACATATCTGGTTGAAATCCACTAAAGGGTTAAGGAGGAGTAGGATTTTATAGCAAAATTTCATCAAAGTTCCCCTTTTGGGGCCCCGCCCCTCAGGCCCCAGGGGTCACACCAACTTCATTTATATAAAATATGACCGCCCTCCCCCAATGATGTTTCACACCAAATTTAGTTGTAATCCACCCAAGGGTAAAGGAGGAGTAGGATTTTATAGCAATATTCACCTAAGTTCCCTTTTTGGGGCCCCGCCCTTCTGGCCCCAGGGGTCAGACCAGCCTCATTTATATAAAATATGATTGCCCTCCCCCAATGATGCTTCAAACCAAATTTGGAAGTAATCCACCCAAGCGTTAAGGAGGAGTAGCGTTTTGAAAGAAAAAGTTTACGGACGGCGCACGGCGCACGGCGGACGGCGGACGACGACGGACGAAGCACGATGACTATAGGTCATCCTGACCCTTTGGGTCAGATGACCTAAAAATCCATTGAAATGTTAATTTTTAGGAAAAGTTGATAGATGGACGACAGATGTCCAACCATGACATACCGTGTGCTCCTTTATCAGGTTCGTACTAGTTGTACCTTTACCAATCTGTTGTACTCATAACGGAACACGCTGTACCAGCAGAACCGAACCTATTCTAATGCATTATTTTTTCAAATGTACCACTTGGATCCAAGATGGCAGAACTGTGATTCTGCGCTTGTAATTCAGTGTACTTTTTGTTAAAAACGAGATGGGGACTCCATTTGCAATGAAATATTAAGAATTATATATATCAGTGTTTGATGAAACTATTTAAGTATTGCTTTTACATCCTTTATGCTGTAAAAAAGGAAAATGATCGTTTTTATGTTCGAAGCGAGCTATGGCTGCCATCTTGGGAACTTAGGAGATTCAATTGCATTCCATTATATGATACCGTACCGATCTTGTACAGCTGGTACGAACTCGATAAAAGAACACAAGGATAAGCTCACAGGTCATTCAGACCAAATGAGCTGATGAATTAGATAATGTAGCGCACATTTAAAGAATGCAAATCAAATTCCATACTCTTTGATCTGAAATGATTTGTTACTGAAATGAATAGTTATAGGAATCCTATATCTATCTCAATGTCTAAAACGAAAGTGTGATTGCAACACTCAACAACCTATTTCATAGCAGAATTTTTGCTTCAACAAAAGTTACTGAAACGGACAATTATGGTATAACCTGATCATCCCAAGAATTTTTTCTGCAGTGTTGAATGTATATAGACAACAATAAGCTAACCTGATCTGTATAAAGATATTACAGGTACAAATCAAAGATAAATGACAATAATTACCAAATGACAAGTAAAACAAAAACTCAATAAAGTTTGTGTAGCATCTGTGCCTTATGTCTGCTTTCAGGGAAATGGAGCTGAACACAGAGTGTCACTAAGAACTCTGTCTGTATATTTTTGGCTCAAGGACAACTTCGCAATATAATCATTAGCTGTATTTGGCTACTTGTTTTTGAGAGATCATTCTAGTCCTGATTAGTGAAAAGCGGATGTGAAAATAACTGGTATCCTTAAGACTGTGAAACACCTGAATACAATGTCTATTTAGTGTGATCGACAGGACAGGGGCATATTAAAGAAGTGAAATTAATTGTTATCACTAGGAGACAGTAAAATTATATATCTATCAGTGTAAAATTGGTGTGCAATATCTGTAGTGCAATACCTGTGGTTAAGACAGTTAACAAAATCAGCAATGTAAATATCTTAAGATTCAAACTTATTTACAGTAAAAATGGTATTTCTTCAGTGGGGGAAGGGCAATAGCCATACCTGGCATTGTTGGGTTAGAAAACCCCAAATTCAGTCGCTTCTACTACAGAGATTTGAAAACCACACATTAGGAAATGAACATTAGGCACTCAATTATACAATATCAATCACGCCAAAAACACATGTGTCTGTTATCTCACCTGGGGGAATATCTCGTCCTGAAACAGTAACAGTTTCTGAAAAATCACGTAGCACTGATACTCGGCCGTGCATTACTCGAGTTTCTAACTTATAAATCTTCTTCCTTACACTAGTAATGCCCCGTAAACAAAAGCACAAGATACAAGCATATTTCTAATGAATTTGTGTAATGAGTATAACTGGTTTTTATGTTAATTCAAAAGCATACACAAATGTTGACATAAATAATTAAGCAATATATTCATTAAGCACCATTAGAAAAATACTATAGATGTCCTTCCATACATGACATGGCATCATATGAACACTTCCGGTCACATTCAGACTTATGTGGTTTGACATACCTCGTTTTGCTGGCCGAAGCTGTGGTGACGATGTTGGCGCCTGTGTTGGCATAGAGACCACTGCTGGTGGCAACATGAATGTTGGCTGCTGTTGCTGATGGAACATACCAGTGTGGGCAGTTTGCATGGCAGCTGGCATAGCCATGGGGCTTTGGGTGTGAGGCCGCGGTGGCGTCGGGATCTGTTGGCGGATCTGTTTCTGTATCAAATACAAGTTCACAGACACAAATTTTCACAAAATTTAATCATTTTTTTTGTAACTATGAAATCCGGCCTTAATGTAAGACAGATTCAAACCCTTTAGTGTTTTTTTTTTATCTTCTGATAATTATACAACATGTAATACCGGACGTTAGTGTTGAAAATGTTACAACATTCACTTTTATAGACCTAATTTTGGTACTTACTGGTTGGAAAACTTGAGCTAGTGGATTGAGTTCTGACTTTTTCACAAGACTACAAAGACAAAGAAAAAACATACTTTTTTTTAAACAGAAAAAAATTCAACTGTACTTTGCTGATACAAATGCTACTCGCTTCAACAGGTAAAATTCTACAAGCTAAAAATTACTTTAAACTTTACGCCAGTGGATATTCAGCAATCTTACCAGTAGATATTGTATTACTTCACATTAAACATAAGAGTAGATATTATTCAGTAGGTTAGTTTTTGTTTAGATTAAACTGACAGGTGTTCAGATTACAGCAAATCCAGATTTACTTTTTTAGAGTTTGAGGCTGTAAAAACCCTCTGATTAACACAACTGCTCTAGTACAATACATACTCATTAGATATTTCACTAGTATCTTTCTTTTTCTCCTCCTGTTTGTCAGGTTCATGTGTTGTGCTATCTTCTAGTTTTTCTGGAGCCACTTCTGTTGACACTTCTTGATTTTCTTTCACATCTTCTCTATCCTTTGATTCCTCTAACTATTTTGTGTTAAAAGTTAAAACAATGATAATAATCACTAAATCCATTTTTTTTTTTGGTAATGTTTGATATACAGTACTGTCAATATATATAAGACATGCCTATTACATTCAGTGAAGCTTGGATTTTTTTATTTTTTTTTTACTACCAATATATCAAGAACACTGATTAATCTGCAATAACATCCCATTTTACAGTATCAGTGGTATCAGAAAATAGGAAAGGATAACATATATTAAGGTAGTTTATATCTGTTTGCTTTTATCATGCTTGCCAAGTAACTACCATAAAATATTATACAGTTTTCAGATACATTTTGTTTTTGTCAGAAATTTGTCTTGACACTGCACAAACAAGAAAAGAAATCTGCAATTATCATCACACAGGGCCATAGCTGACGTCTAGTAAAGAATATTTAGATTTAATCCAGCCCTAGTCATATCAATTCTACTTCATGTGTATATTTTTAATCAAATTAAGTTTTCTTTAGTTTCACTCACCTTAAATTGTTTCTTAAAACCTTTCAATTCTTCAATTATAGCATCCCTTGCTGTAAACAGAAACAGTAAAACATTAAAAGGGATTTAAAACATCAATATATATAGCCTAAATAGTAAATACACCTTAATATACAACAATACACCTACTGTTTACATGTGCACTTCAAACTAAAATGTTCCACTTTAAAGTATGGCTAGTTCTGTAAAGTTTAATATTAGGATTCCTTCATCAAAGTAATAAAACAAACTGGTCAATATTTCATAATGACTTCGGAAAAAAGCAAATCATGAAATGATCGTAAGATTTCAACATAGAATCATAATTATAATTTGAAGTACTTGTGTATAACTAAAGTCATCTGAGGTTAAAAGACCTATTGTTACCAAACAGCTTTGTTTTCATCTCTGGACAACATAAGCCAGAGCATGCATTTAGCACGAATAGTAATCTCCTGTCTGTACTGTAACTATTAGGAGTGGAGTCCCCCCTGTCTACTTTGTAACTCTATCAGTCTCCTGTCTGTACTGTAACTATTAAGAGTGGAGTCCCCCCTGTCTACTTTGTAACTCTATCAGTCTCCTGTCTGTACTGTAACTATTAGGAGTGGCGTCCCTCCTGTCTACTTTGTAACTCTGACAGTCTCCTGTCTGTACTGTAACTATTAGGAGTGGAGTCCCTCCTGTCTACTTTGTAACTCTGACAGTCTCCTGTCTGTACTGTAACTATTAGGAGTGGAGTCCCCCCTGTCTACTTTGTAACTCTATCAGTCTCCTGTCTGTACTGTAACTATTAGGAGTGGCGTCCCTCCTGTCTACTTTGTAACTCTATCAGTCTCCTGTCTGTACTGTAACTATTAGGAGTGGAGTCCCTCCTGTCTACTTTGTAACTCTATCAGTCTCCTGTCTGTACTGTAACTACTAGGAGTGGAGTCCCTCCTGTCTACTTTGTAACTCTGACAGTCTCCTGTCTGTACTGTAACTATTAGGAGTGGAGTCCCTCCTGTCTACTTTGTAACTCTATCAGTCTCCTGTCTGTACTGTAACTATTAGGAGTGGCGTCCCTCCTGTCTACTTTGTAACTCTATCAGTCTCCTGTCTGTACTGTAACTATTAGGAGTGGAGTCCCCCCCTGTCTACTTTGTAACTCTATCAGTCTCCTGTCTGTACTGTAACTATTAGGAGTGGAGTCCCTCCTGTCTACTTTGTAACTCTGACAGTCTCCTGTCTGTACTGTAACTATTAGGAGTGGCGTCCCCCCTGTCTACTTTGTAACTCTGACAGTCTCCTGTCTGTACTGTAACTATTAGGAGTGGCGTCCCCCCTGTCTACTTTGTAACTCTATCAGTCTCCTGTCTGTACTGTAACTATTAGGAGTGGAGTCCCTCCTGTCTACTTTGTAACTCTGACAGTCTCCTGTCTGTACTGTAACTATTAGGAGTGGAGTCCCCCCTGTCTACTTTGTAACTCTGACAGTCTCCTGTCTGTACTGTAACTATTAAGAGTGGAGTCCCCCCTGTCTACTTTGTAACTCTATCAGTCTCCTGTCTGTACTGTAACTATTAGGAGTGGCGTCCCTCCTGTCTACTTTGTAACTCTGACAGTCTCCTGTCTGTACTGTAACTATTAGGAGTGGAGTCCCTCCTGTCTACTTTGTAACTCTGACAGTCTCCTGTCTGTACTGTAACTATTAGGAGTGGAGTCCCCCCTGTCTACTTTGTAACTCTGACAGTCTCCTGTCTGTACTGTAACTATTAGGAGTGGAGTCCCCTCCTGTCTACTTTGTAACTCTGACAGTCTCCTGTCTGTACTGTAACTATTAGGAGTGGAGTCCCTCCTGTCTACTTTGTAACTCTATCAGTCTCCAGTCTATACCGTAACTTGTCCATTATTTACCTTTAGGAGTGGAGTTCCTCCGGTCTACTTTGTTTGACACTGGTGATGTATGTACAGGTGGTGGTTGTTGTCTATCTTGTTTATCTATTGATTCCGGGACTGGACTAGCTTTTGTAGACTGTTCTGAGTTATCTCCCCATCTATTTTCTTCTTTTTCTATTCAGACATATATTGCAGATTATTAATAATACATTTTTGTGTTGGTAGTTTTAGAATGAAAAATTAATTGCAATTGTGCATATACCTGAAATACTGATGATGTGTACGAAGATTTCATAAAAACTGTTTGAAAGAACATGAAGTACAGTACACGTACACATTTTATTGGTAATCTTATTTTAGCGATTTTCATGCAAGAGGCATAACACTACATTATGATTGTGCTAATAGCACATTCAATATGTTGTTTTTATTACAATAATTTTGCTTGCCAATTCATTAATGCGCTAATCTGCTAAAATTCAGATATGTGCTCAAATTTAAGTGTGCTATATAAAGTACTTTTACAGTATTACCGTAATGTATTTGAAAATGTAAAAGTTATATCCAATGCAAAGATAATTAAATAGTTTCTGCACAATCTATAAAAAGTTATGTCCAATGCAAAGATAATTTAATAGTTTCTGCACAATCTATAAATAATTATGACTATATAACACTGATGATAAAGAGACTGCTTGTGCAGTAGGTGGGTATTAAAGGCTGTAAATATCTATCATAACAAAGCGAAGTCATTCACTACTCGACCAATGAAAGTTGATGTTATCTTTCCTTACTACTAGAGCCAAAGTAAAGATTGTGATGGCCATTCCTTGGAGTAATGCTGGTTCTTACCTATATGATTATGTTTAGTTTCTTCTATCACTGGTGGAGGAGGATTATGCACTGGTACAGTTTGAGGAGGAGACGTTATCCTTTGTGGTAGTGGTGCCCCTCCTCGGTTTGGCAAGCTGTGGTATTGGTGATTTTGTACTGTTCCTCTTGGTATATTCCTGTTGGGCGGGTGTGGATGTTGACTTCGTTTATTTGGAGGTATATATCTGTAAAGAAGGCTTTGTTATCAGCATACAATTGTTAGAAGGTTGATGAATCTTTACTCATTCTTTATGTCTATGAAACAGTGCAAGTGCATGAAAAAATAGTAATTCAAACTTAGAAGGTAAAATCTGTAATATATCTTTGACATAAAAAGTACTGAAAACAGAACAGTAAATGTCATATAGCAAAATAATTAGTTATCAATGATGTTAAACTATGAATAAATATAGAAAATTTCCTGTTTGTGTAGAGCTGGCTTAAATCATGTAAATCCAAATGATAGAATGACCCCTTTGGGCAGTCACACAGACCATCAACACATGATCACACAACTACACTGAGGCTTTAGTTAGCCTATATACGGTGTACAGTGGAACCAGCTTTATGTGGTTACTCACTTTCCAGACTGGGAAGAGTTATTATCTTGTGTCCGTTTCACAGAACTAAATTTATCCTCCTCGTTCATTTCATCACCATTTTCTAATGCGTTTCTAATCTTGTACTGATCACTTTTTTCAATCTCAGATGCTATTTTTGCTGCTTTTTCTTCTCGCGCTTTGTACTCCGTAGAATCTGTCTTGTCAAGTGGGGTCCTGAAAAAGAAAGTTAACATGCATAAAACTGAGAAAAAAATATATCACTGTATCATATTTATCATGAGTACCAGAGTAATGAAAGCCACAAGAGATTTTTTGAGGTGTGAAGGAAGGTATTTGAGTAGTGGGAAATATGACTCTCACATAAACGAAGACAGAAAATCAGAAAAAGTCCTTCAAGTGTTTGGAGTGGCAAAATGAACAGTTAACTCTTTCCGTACTCACGGCGACGACACACGTCACAAAAACGTGCTCTTGTATCCTTCATG
This sequence comes from Pecten maximus, assembly GCF_902652985.1. Classification (NCBI taxonomy): domain Eukaryota; kingdom Metazoa; phylum Mollusca; class Bivalvia; order Pectinida; family Pectinidae; genus Pecten; species Pecten maximus. Next base: position 32,966,491 of record NC_047022.1, read on the forward strand.
ATGACTACACACGTCGCAATTAACATGCCTTCCATCCTTTGTGATGACTTAAATCGTCGGAAAACATCGTGAAAGATGTTGATATTACTTGCTGGTTCAGCATAGTCATATGAAGGAATTGACACGGAAATGATGTTTTTTTTAGAAATAATAAGCAATGTAAATATTGTATGGATGAATTATTTTATGTACCAGAAGCATATTCAGCGTTAAGATTGTCTATTTCAAAGAATTCCGCCGGTTTTTGCCATGTTGTTTACATAGCTACAAAATGGCGGCCTCAAATTTACTTTCGTTTTCTGGGAGATTTTGGAGGTGTTCAACACAATAAAACTATTAAAAACGATAGAATATATATAATTGAGTAACGTTTATCATCAAAATAAATAAGAAATACGTAAAATATTTTTACACAACTAAAAAATGAAATTTTGGCTGCGTGATTACTTGCACACATGCGACACGTCATTTCCTGCGATTCTGCCTGGTGATTTAGTCGTATTTCAAAGGAAAAATTGGGTAAAAGAGTTTCCGTACCCAGTACTCGTTCCATACGATAAACTTCATTTAATATTAAGCATCACACAACAGTACAAAATAGTTTTATCGACGTTTGATGTGATAGCCATATGCTTCAATACACAAAGGACCTACCCAGCATTCACTTCCGGTAGTGACGGCGAACTTTGAATGAGTACGTAAAGAGTTAAGGTTATGCCGTCACACCTTGTAACATGTAGCTACTGTTAATGAAAAAAATTGGTCTCTCGTTTCTTGGGGATCATGAACTTTTTTTCTCACCTAGATCAAATTGGCTTATAGGAATAATCATATTTTTAAAATGATATCCTGAGATACTGAATCATTCCATGTTACTTACGTGTACATTTTTAATGTATCATCATAAGTTGACTTGACATTAAACTGCTCTGCATTGGTTCTAAACATTTCATTTGCATCCCAGCCATTCTGTAAAATAAATCAGAGGGGATTTGAAGATAATACATAAATATATATATATATATATAAATATATAGCTTAGTTGAAGTCTGGACAGACAAATTAATCAATATCGACTAAAGGTTATCACAGAATTACCAATACTGAATACATTGGACAGGATATCACCAATACCAAGAGCAGGTCATTCAGGATTGTCAATATCATGTATAGGTCAGTCAGGATTACCAATACCAAGTATAGGTGAGACAGGATTGTCAATACCAAGTACTGGTCGGACAGGTTTGTCAATATCAAGTACTGGTCAGACAGGATTACCAATACCAAGTATAGGTCACACAGATTTACCAATACCAAGTACTGGTCAGACAGGATTACCAATACCAAGTACTGGTCAGACAGGATATTATCAATACCAAGTACTGGTCAGTCAGGATATTACCAATACCAAGTACTGGTCAGTCAGGATATTACCAATACCAAGTACAGGTCAGACAGGAATACCAATACCAAGTACTGGTCAGACAGGATTACCAATACCAAGTACAGGTCAGACAAGATTACCAATACCAAATACAGGTCAGACAGGATTACCAATACCAAGTACAGGTCAGACAAGATTACCAATACCAAATACAGGTCAGACAGGATTACCAATACCAAATACAGGTCAGACAAGATTACCAATACCAAGTACTGGTCAGACAAGATTACCAATACCAAATACAGGTCAGACAGGAATACCAATATCAAGTATAGGTCAGACAAGATTACCAATACCAAATACAGGTCAGACAGGAATACCAATACCAAATATAGGTCAGACTAGATTACCAATACCAAGTACTGGTCAGACAAGATTGCCAATACCAAGTACTGGTCAGTCAGGATATTACCAATACCAAATACTGGTCAGACAGGATTACCAATACCAAATACAGGTCAGACAGGATTACCAATACCAAATACAGGTCAGACAAGATTACCAATACCATATACAGGTCAGACAGGATTATCAATAGGAAGAATAGGTCAGGCAGAATCACTAATTACCAAGTACAGGTTATCAAAGATTTATTAATACCCAGAACAGGTAATCAAGAGATTTGTCAATAATGACTATAGGTCAGAGATTGTACAGGTCAGTCATAATATCTCTAACCTAGAGACCCCTCAAAGTTCCTCAGGCATAGGACTGCTTATTTATTCCCTATCACAATCTACATGAAGAATGACTTACTGCTGGGTCGCCACCTTCTAGACCCCCAAGTTCTTCACCGTCCTCACCCTCCCAGGGCTGTAGTTCACGTAGAGGACTTTCTCCCGTCTGTCCATTGTGTTTACTGATGGCACTGTCTGTAAATGCATCTGTAAAACAAGTTATATGATAGTTTGCATTATATGTTGTTGTGTGTAATCTAATATTATAAATTAACAATCAATTAAAAAAGTTCAAATTAAATAAGAATTTCAAAAGCCGAGAAAATACCTAGATATGTTTTGTGAACAAAACTTTTGAAAATCTTTTGTTTTACATACTTGAGATAGTCTGCAGATCACATTTGAAGTAATGTGTACATCATTAAACAATTAATCATACATAAAACTTCAGTTTATTTTATATTCAGAATCTCAGGTCTTGACACAAATTCTTTATTTATGCATCAAACTGATTTCTCAAGACCAAGTCCAAGATTACGGACTTAATCTAAGTTAAAGTGATGCAAAACTGATATCTGATTGCAGCTGGAACACATCTGATGTGATTAGGCTGGTGTAGAAGCCATTATGAAATGACTGGGAGAAGCCATTATGAAATGACTGGGTGGAAGAGACCAAATGTAACAGGATACCAACACAACCTAGATTGTCATCATGGGTGGTACCTTTCACGGAATACTCCATATCCACATCCATAGCACAAATAGTTAAAATGTCTCCAACACTAAAAAGTATTTTCTCTATAAGTCGTTCCCGCGAGGGTACACTAGATACAGCATTCTGATTGTTATTTCCGAGGTCTTCACACTTGTGGGCCATCTCCAGTACAACATCCATCTGAAAACAAACATTACATCAGCGGGTGAGCATCAATCCAAACTTTCATATCAGTTTAGTTGGCTTCGTTCCAAACTTAAGAAACTCGCATCCTGTAAACTTATTCATGCTAGCACTGAAACTTTACTTGTTTAGAATGAAAATTAGCACTGAAACTTTACTTGTTTAGAATGAAAATATTCTAATCAGTCAGGTTCAAATGTATCCTGAATGTTACACATTTTCTTATGTTACAGGATATCTTCATCATGATAGTAGTAGATAAGCTGACTGCAATAAGAATGCAGCAGGTAGTAGCAGCATCTGCCACTGATGGAGGAATAGCCGTCACCACTAACAAACAATACACAACAATGGACAGCAGTGTGGCAAATCACTCACTCCTGACAGTCCACCAGGCATTCTTGAAACATTAGGTCCAGATGCCCATACAACAGAAATTATTCTCTCACTGAATTCATACCCAAGGAATAGAACAGTCACATTTTAGAATGTAACAGGTTGGTACAAATTTATAATACTCAATTCTCTGGGAGTTAGTGTTCTTTTAATAAATTACAGCAAAATTTTGTGGTATATATATATACTGAAGTATTTTATATCACAAACTTATTTTGTTTTTTTGGGTATATATATATATATAGTAATAATAATAAAAAACACAAACCAGAAATTCACACTAGTGCTTTCACATGCTTTGAGAGCAAGCTCTTCAGGTGTAATGAAAGGATTTATTTGTGACGTCATCACTGTGTGTCATGGTTATATAGCATGTGAATCCTTTCATTACACCTGAAGAGCTTGCTCTCAAAGCATGTGAAAGCGCTAGTGTGAATTTCTGGTTTGTGTTTTTTTTTTTTATTATTACTATGTATATCCATCACAAGGACATTATATATTTTTAATTATATATATATATATATATACATACTGAAGTATTTTATATCACAAACTTATTTTGTTAAAAACAATCATAAGAAGTTTTGTTATCCACTCAGTAGAAATCATGTGTTTTCAAATATGAATAGTAACTGAAATTGTTTGACCCAAAAACCCTGCAACTCGAACTTGTCGGAGATATTATGATCCTTTATATCATTGTATGAAGTTTGATCAAAAACCCTGAAGGAATAAAGTTGCTAGAGCACCAACAAACGTTAGGTGTTATGTACACATGAACTAGCGGACGGAGAAGAAACCTGTAGTCCCCCGGGTTCACCAGTAGGGGATTACAGACTAATATATATAAAGTATCAGACATCACCAGAGATTTTCTTTTTATAATTTTATCTCTCATGCTATCTCAGAAAACAAATATAAAGGATCAATATCAAAGAAGTTGCAGAGCACTATCATCAACAATTCAAAAGAGGTAATGCAAATCAATTACCTTGAAGCAAAGCACATCTTGTTGTACATCATGAATATTCATGCAGCACAACTTTGTGTCATATACCATAAAACAGACTGGGAATTTTATGGGTTTTTTCCCCCCATGATCTTGAAATCTCTGGTATCAGCTAGATAATATTGTCTCAACTACTGATACACATTTAGCATTATGTTGAAATACCAAACAAAAACAGGGTCGTCTACAATGTATAAAGACACTAGACATGTGAAGCTAGATCTGGATAGGATGTACCTTTGCTATGTGGAGCATGCTAATTAGTTAGCTCCATATGCTATTGGAGAACCAAGCACACATTAACTGTACATTATGGCTGTAAACATAACACATACCACTGCCCCATTAAATGATAAACACTTGATGAAATCATTATACACCAATACATGGCATATTGCACAAGTGTCTCAACTTTCACCTATAAATACTACCAGTACCTGTCTTATCTCATTTATTTTTATCTAGAACAGAGTTCACACTTCAGAAAAAATGAAGTACTTACCTTTGGACTAAAAGTTTTCAGAATGCCTTCATAAATGCCTCCATTTTTCACTTGTAACCGTACAACACAACCCTGTGATAGAGATAAAGTTGTTGCAATCATTCCTATACAGAGACTGGTAAACATTAATGTCAATGGCATATATTAGTAAACTTGATAAATGGATCAGACATATAACAAAAACCACTGATCCCTAATAAAAACTGGGGTGTAGATGTCAGAATTTCACCAGTCTGCAGAACAATAGAAAGTCATAATACTGTTCCTCCATTCATAATAAAGTTGGTTTGAAAACTGGACTGATAGCATCAGACTGCCAATATTACATACATCACAATTAGTCCTGGAGGGGAGCCAGCCCAAAAATGGCCTGCCAATAACTTTCTACTATTGCGAAGTAACAGGGATTTTGCGTTGTATATGTTATGATTGGACTATGGGAGATTTTGTCTGTGCAAGATGTGGTGTCTATAAGGCTTGTGTAGATAAAAGATAAACAGTGTACTACCTGTCTGTCCCACAAAGCAGACAGGAGAGGGGCTTTCCCAGAACAACCAGTGCATTAAGTCTATAAACCCCACAACAACTGTTGCTGTTTGTGTTGTGTGGTTCATAGGATATGACTTTATAGCTAACATCACAGTACCTAGACAATGGCTATCAATCAAAATAATCATTATTTGGAGGACATCTGTCCTCATCACATCCCCAACATTTGTAGTTTCACTGAATACATTGGATTCAGTCAGTCCTTGGTGATTTTAAAAGCCTGTCCATTTAGTAGTTATAAGCTTTAAAAGCATGTTTCCTTCATACTACATTGTCAATACCTTTCTTTAAAAAAATATTCATACTATTCCTTTTTGTCTCATAAGACATATGGCATGTTATATTTCAAACATCTGTTTTTTCAATTCATTTTTTTTTTTTTTTAAATATCTTCCTTTGTAAGATTGCATATCATAATGCAGAACATCCCTAATGTAAAGTTTTTGTTTGCTGTGAAATGGGTGCAGAACATGTACGCAAGTAGTCCTCCTCCTTGAAGCAGCAGAGACTGGATGTAATTAGCAAATACAGGACTATTGAGAATTCTATAAACCAAACACAAATACTGCTTGGGGATTTTCTCTTTTATTATCTCTTCCTAGACATTCTCCTCCCAACACATGTCTACATCCGGATGTAAGGTCATCAGATGTTATCATAAATCAATAGAATCCAAGTTTTTAACAAGAAGCAACCAGTGCTGTTCAACTTAATCTGTATCTCCAGACAGGAATAATAATAAAATTTCACAACTGCACAGTTCAACCATCAAATTGAATGTATTTTGTGATGACTGTTAATGTATGATATATGTAAATCATGAAAAAATCTAACGCTGTGTTTATTTCCATTCTGAAAGGATTGACATTTTTTTTTATATAAAGTGATTGCTGTCGTCAGCATGCATATTAGAAACAGAAATCTAACAGTTTTAAAGAACCACAAACCAGGTTTGTAATACACCCAGCCCTTCCTTCATTTTATGATAGATTTTATGATGATTTATAATTAGATAATCACCTGAACACATGTTTTTAGCGGGTTTGTAGAATTATTTTGATGAATTTGGTATTTATGTTTGACTACATAATTAGGCATGATAAACAAAGGTAACATTAAAATCATAATACGCATAAATAATAAAATTAATCACCGATGTTCATTTAAAGATATATAAAAATCTTTTGAAAAGGGGTATAGAGCCAACGCCAGTGAGTTTATTAGTGGCTGGAGTACTGGGTTCCTGGGTCCCTGAGCTGGATATCCGGAGATATGCAGGGTGATTGAAGTAAGGTATAATGCAAAGTAGGTAGGGTCAATCACAACAGGCAAAGGAGACCTCAATGGTTCATCTTTATTGGTCTCCCGGTTTCGCCTTTTTGAGGCTTCATCAGGACACAAATTAGAATTTTTAGGTTCCTAACGTACTAGAATTGAGGAGACCTATTTTACCTTGATTGACTTTTGTGGTTTTAGAATATAATATACCAAAACCACAAAATTCTATGAAGATTTTTTAATATCTTGAAACGAATGTCAGTGATCAATTTGATTAACAACTTTTTTGATAAGGAAACAGGTCTCCTAACCCCTTATCTATGGACAATGTTGTCCAACAGAAAGGTTTTAGTGCTTAAGTCCTAATAATTAAGATGGAGGTACAGCCCGTTTACTTGTCTGACCATGAAATATTGACAATGATATGTTATATAAAATAATAACTTGATATGGATTTTTTTTATTTCCTTGGAAATGATAGAGGTCATGTTTGTTAACTTGAAAATACTCCCTTCTGGCTGAGATGCACTCCCAGATTTTTTTCACTCGATTAGGAAGGGTCTTTTTTGCCCAATTTTTAAAAGAAAAGTAGTGAATTGGGAAGGAAATTGTCAGAAATAAACTGCTGTTTTTTTTGGTGAATTTGGCTTAAAAGATAAAATAATTTCAATTGGATATGCTGCCCATTATCAATCTGAAAATTTTTAAAAAAAATCATGTTTCCCCATCCTACTAAACTAATGAGGTGAATGAGTCTTTTCCACTTGTCCTCTTGGCTTAGTTTATGTGCAATGTTGACATAACATAGTCATGATGCATTGTTGATGTGATGTCATACAACTATAGTAAATGTCACAGAGCAATTATCTTAATTAAGAAAGAGAAAAGTATATCTCGGTTCTCACCAAAATGTTATATCTATATCTAGAACTCTTGAATCCTTAGCAAAGTGAAGCCCAATCAACTCATATGCTGTCAAACTCCTTTCAGTTTTTCACTATGGTGTCTATGATCCTCAATACAAAGAAATGGCAATACTCTACATATATCTAAATTACAACCAACTGAACGAGAGATATAGTGTAGTATGGTGGCTGAGGTCTATGGGTACACCTGTTGTACAACAGATGTGGGCACACACACCGGTCTTACAACGCCATCTATATACTTTCCCCCATAAACTCTCAGATCAATGCTAGCTCTACACACAGGCATACTACATGTCTTCATCAACATAACACAATATGGATTTTTCCTATCACAATATTGTACTGCTGGTGGTGGTAGTGCCCAGTAAAACACTATTGGTTTTTGTTCAATGAATAAAGACAGACCAATTTAAGAGTTAAAAGTCTGTGCATATTTGTTCTGTCTAACGATGGATTGCAGACCACCAGTGATATCCTTTACTACCGTGAATATTTAAAATACAGTCTACCAAGACATCTTCCACTATTGCAAATACTTGTTACAGGCTCTCAAAGACATATTTCATCACACCAAAGAGTAAAACACATGTTTGTTATTTCTCGAATCCAGATTGTCTTTTTACCTTGAAGTGATCTAAGTAGATCAGCTTTACTTTTTGTCTAGTTTGATATCAATGTGGGAAGGAAGATTAACATGTCCATCCTCATATAACGTTTGTAATGTCTTTACTAACTGCTTTATGTGGATCTTTATTCTAGTGTAGATCACATATGAATACCTTATTAAACATAAAATATTCTCCTCCAAAGTAGATTTTAATATATTTGTTTTGCTTCAGTCAATTCTTCCTGGTTTGAAAATTACTCCATCTATTTTTAGATGTCAGGGACTGCATATTATCTTTGGATCAATAAAGACTGGTGATTCTGTATGAAATTCCATTATATGTAGTGACTAGTATTTTATCTGACTGGTGATCAAATGCAATGTATGTTACCAAGTACAGGTTTGCTTGCCCTATATTTCATGATTAGAAATTCTCATTATGTAACAGAAAGAGGAACAGGTGCTGGGAAAAGTGATTATCAGTCAAGAATACTTACAATTAATGATGTTGTAAAATGGGTAAACCTATGGTTGGCAAAAACACCTTCATTCGTCTGAAAAGAAACAAATATACATGAACAGAGTGATTACCTACACCCTCCTGTGGTGTTTGAAGTTGCGACTTCTTCTGTCATTGGCATGTTAATCATGTTGGAGGCACCACAACATATACCCTACTTTGCAGAATAACCTATAGTTAGTCCTTCATGTCAGACAATAGTTATAGTACACAACACCTACATTGTACAGCAGATAGCTCTACTTTCAACAAGATCCTTTTTTCAAATTTCAATAACTTTTTAATTTCCAGACAAGATTTTTTTTCATGTTATTTTTGGTATTAATGCCATTTTTAATCTTGAAATTTTTGTTTTGATGTTGGATGACATAAAACCAAGATTTAATATTGGTATTGGTAAATCTGACATGAAGAACAGCAACACATTGGTATATATATATAGCAATGCATACAAGTTACAAGATCATTACCTCATCGGCCTGTTTCCCTCTGGTCATTGTTCGTGATACTGGCTCCCTGACCTAAGATAACAAAATCAACTTTTTGGCTACTTTCATCTGCTTTCTGTATATATATAGCATTATATATATAATAGTCTTTTCACAACTCAATGCATTTAAAATGTATTCAAGCAGATCTCCTTGGCCTGGGCTGATACAGACTTGACAGTTTGCCAGGAATGGCTGTCAAGCCGGCATGCACAGATCTTGAGCAACTCTACCAGTGGGTTATAACACATTGGCTATACACTGCTCACACAATATCATACTCTGGTTTTATTTACTATTTCAAATGCATCAACTGCATATCTGCAATATATACATGTTTCAGAAATAGTAAATCAATTGATAATAATCCATTGCAGTATTATGATGATAAATGAACACTTCTGACAGTCAATGTTAAAGCTAATGTGGACTGGCATGTCTACTGATCGTAAAACAAAATGAACAATGTTCACCAAAATTACAGCATGCTGATATTAACTGGATCAGGTTACAACAGCAACTACATCATGAATATCAGCAACAGTACCAAAAATCAAATAAGCGTGTTTTATTGGGGTATAAATAATTATAGTACTAGTTTCCAAAAATAGTGTAAAGCATGTGGTTTCTTTGGATAGTCAACATCGGGATAGCAACTGGCATCAGTGTGCATGTACATAGACAGGCTGACAATAATAACATCAGATAATGCTGATGTCAGCTATCCCTACACACAACTGGTACAATCAATATGTATTATTTACAAATATAGGAATTCTGACTTTTATCTTGATCCTTTAGTATTTCAAGGATTAAATTTTGTGTGTGTTTCTCACATATTTGTGTACCAATGTCTAACATCTATCGACAATGACATAACCGGTATTATACATGCAACCACATGACAAGTTGACCCGTCATTGTTTTATGAATTTTTTCATGTTATGAAGTAAAACATGCACCTTCATTATCATATGAATAACTGAACACTATCTATACTAGCACATACCTAACAAGAGGCCCAATAGGCCTGTATCGAACACCTGGCTCTACCGCAACTTTGAAGTTGATTGACGTCATTTCTACACATACTATGCTGATTACCTCTTTATTCAAATATCAGTGTATGCTGGGTTTTTCATATCAATAAATTTTCTAGTCTTTCATTCCAGCATAATATTTGCCTAATATCAGGTTTCAGAGAATCTTGGCTATCGCAAAATTATTGTTTATAGATTTAAGCCTATTTGACCCATGTGACCTTGAATGGAGGTAAAGATCATTTATTTGAACCAACTTGGTAGCCCTTCACCCCAGCATGCTACAGGCCCAATATCAAGTCCCTGGGCCTCTTGGTTATTGAGAAGAAGTTGTTAAATGAAAAGTTGACGCCGGATGGACGGCCGACGCCACACCACGGCATAAGCTCACTTGCCCTTCAGGCAGGTGAGCTAAAAATGACTTGTAAGCCCAGGACTCCTTACGCATGATATCAAATTGACTCAAAATAACTATACTCCATTAAATGTGTGAATGTAATGTTAAAATTTCCTTTTCTGAGTGATCCTCCCTATTTATACCACTTAAGTGTGATGTGTAACAAATTTGATTTAAATCTTAAGTGTCAAATTCTCAGAAGTAAACATCACAAAACTTAATATCTTACATGTTGGTCTAAATTTCAAGCAAAGTAACATTGCCTATATCAATTTGCCATCAATTACATTTAAATCCTTTTTTTTAAAGAACATATTTTATTCCATTAAGTAATACAAATGGATTACCTAACAGGCAATGCCTATATTTTAATCCTTTATGTCCAATTCTAATATAATAATTATACTCATTTCTATGTCTTAAATATTGGATGAAATTGATCTGCCTTATTTGAAAAAAGCATTTTAACACATGTACACTACCTTTTTCTTCTAATGAAGATTTTCTAGCTAATAAAAGTCACTTAGTTTTCTTTAAGCTTGCCTTGACACGCATAACTTATCATTCAAGTAAGTTATCGTAGAATTTACAATGAACTTTTATTGTATTTTCCTGCATTGAATTACAGTAAAACAAACCCTATGTGCGATATGATCCTGGACCAAACATTGAGCCTCGACTAAAATTGAGAAATGCACTGCATGAAAAAATGACTATCCTCCAAATTCATAATGTGCTTTTTGGTAATGACATACAAAAAAGAGCTGATTTTTTTTCTTTTTCAATTTACTATGTACCTGTTTAAGAATCTTTTTCCAAGACACACTATTAAACTCAGGACTTTGACCAGAAAGTAACAATAATAAATATTTATTAATGTAAAATTATTATACAAATGTAATTACTATTTTTTATCTAATTTTTAGAAATAAGCTAATCTGTCAAAATAAAAAAAAGAAGAAACACAAATCATGCAAGAAGCTAACTATATATATATTATATCCTATGAGTATGAACAAGTGAGCTATGTTTGTCTTTTACAAATGAACAGTAATACTGCTGATATCATTGCATAGTTCCTTTATAAATCATTGATTTTTGATGATACAAGACATGACTTACTGACAACAGAAATATGACCAGTTGATACATATGAATGGCATATGAATGGCAAATAAAAGCTTTTTCAAAGTTGAAATCTGAATTTTGATTGTCAAAGTCACATAATTGAGCTCAGGTTATGCAAGATAAGGAAACAACATTCCTGTTTAATTTTCACTCTTTGTTAGAGTATGATAACATAGAGTGGAATTCCCAGACGTCCAGATTTGACTTGATAGCATGTCAGAAGGGACTTGTGGAATATCATGGCAACTTGACAATCATTGATTTTTGTTCATATACAATCAACAATGCTGTCCTTCTGCACATGGTCGCAGTGGCCCCATGTCTGACACACAGCACAATCACATGGGTCTAAGTCTCTGCACAGTAGTGTTTTCTCCTGATCAATACACTGGCTAAACATGTAGGTTACACACCACACAGAGCTTTATATCCTCAGTATAGAACACAATATTTCCAATAGTTTTGATCATGTGTTAATTAATTTGTTTAATAGTAACTAGTTTCCAAACAAAGTTAGCCCCCCCCCCCCCTCCATGATGGGTCAGTACATTATTTCTGTCAATATAATATGACAGCCTATATATGGGTTTGTCACTGTCAAGACTTTACACTTTTCCAAGGTAAATGATTATACCTTTCCAAGTTGACCTTCAATGTTATGAGTAAGATGATTCTGACTTAGTTAAACAGTGATCACATTGGGTGACCCTGTTTTTGAACTATAACAGCACCAACATTTTGTACTACATACCTTGATTCACAGGGAATACAGGAGTTGTGTAGGAGTGAAGTTAGCAAACTATTACTCATACTTTTGAAAGTATTGCATATACACAGCTGATCACTCTAGCAATCTTGGCATAAACATTACAGGGCCAATAAAATCTATCTACATCCATTCTTGATGGAGTTTTTATTGTTCGTTACATTTATCTTTCATCATTGAAAAGGATTAAATGAAGTTGAAGTTACAATCTGATTTCATTGCTAAATCAGCATGGGTTATTTCCCCATATCTTCATCATATACCGTATTTGACCTAATAAGGGCGCCCCTACCTTTTTTTAAGGCAATAAATCTTTGACTGAGTGTCAAAATGGTGTTCAAAAGTAATAATTCATGTGAAATGTTTTGCTACTTTATGTGTTCAATTTTCTTCAGCAAATTAAGTAACTGGAACACAAGTTTTCGCCACATTTTGTCTATTCCTACAGATGACATGTCAATGCAAAGAGACATGAAACTAAACACACATACAAATAATAACTTACCATCTTTATTTGAAGATAAAGTAAAAGACTTCATTCTTGTTGATAAATAACTTTTGTTCAGAACAGAAAGCTAGTAAAAGACATCGTTAATCAATTATCAGGTCAAAGAAAACGATGTCTGATATGATCTGGGAAATCACCTGTGTCTATGAATAGAACACAAAAGAGTTTCATTTGAACATTAATGGTGGAACACACATTCTCTGGTCTGAAGATCAGCTGGTATGGTTTACAAGTTTACAGGAATATTCAAGTCATGTTTAAGCTTAATATATGATAATGAATAGATATCTTCATCTGGAATATTTTTATGACTGAATATTTTACCGTTTCCACAGCCTTGGGTATTCTGCTATAAGGTATAGTCTGTTTCATAAACTTCAGAATAACTAATCTTAATAAGGACACCCCCACTGCCAATTACCCATGCCCTGCGCCCTTATTAGGTCAAATACGGTACATACAGTATTTTTAAGTCTCCTAGAACCTAATTTAGGGAAATTTACAAAAAACATCTTCCACCTAATTTTGTGTTCAATGCCAGTTTTCAGCCTATTCTATAAATTAATTTATGGTTTCTTTCTGTTTTTCAATTTGGATATTTGTGCAAAATTGGTCACCAAATCCTAAAATTAATACTGTAATGTTTCCAGATTCAATATAACAAAAACAATTTAAATCTGATTAGACTTTTAACAATGTTGAAGAGCAATTTAGAAACATGCAAGAAAATCGTGCATAGAAATCAATGAACAGTTAACCATAGTCTTTTCAAGAAAAGCTGAACACAACCATATTTCAACATGCAATATGTAACCTGTATGTATTTTTTTATCATTATCTTAACAATTGATAGAAGAAAATTTTGATCTATAAATGCAGGGCTTTTCTGAGGGCTTTTTGGTGCCGTTAATGGGCCCCATTCCCAATTGAAATTATTTCATATTTAAGCCAAATTCCCAAAATTTGCAGTTAACTCCTGAAAAAATCTTTCCCAATTCACCAATTTACTTCCCAAAATGAGACAAAAAGGTCCTTTCCCAAACCAGTGAGAAAAAGCCCAGAAATGTCCATGCTCCCATTTACTTTCAAAGGAAATAATGTCATATATGATTAATTTCTGTATGATAAATCTGTTTATAAATGAAATCAATGAAGAGATGACGATGAATCAGGATTGGACTAGTACTGCTGGCAAACATGTAATACTACTAGTACTAATACACTAATATATATAATCCCACATCCATAGATTGGCATGGTCTTATGAAGAGCTAAGAAAAGATTTCTGGATTGCTCTATTGTGAACATGTGCTATTAACACAATACAATTATAAAATAGCATTCAAGTTGCATGTTCTGAACAAGAAAAAACTTACAATGATGTTCTTGTCAAATCCACTTCTTTGTCTTCCACCCCTACAAAATGCAAAAAACATATATGGATGAAACAAATTATTTACCTAGTTAGTAGTGGGGCTGTCACAAGTAAGGAATTTCACCCTGGGTACCCAAATTTAACACCTGACCTGTACCCCGGTACAAGACATGTACCTCTCAGAAAAGAGGTTATAAAATCAACATATTTTAACCACACTTCATTGGTGGTAATTGTATTCTTTTCCTAGCATTAATCGAACCCATGTAACTTTAAACTATACATAAAATTTGTTCAAAACATTGTGGTACTGTTAACTTTGGTGGCTTATAACATGTGTAAATGTTGACTACACATGCACAGCAAGAAGCATGGCATTATCTCTTTCGGACTGCCTCTTGTGTTATCTATACCTTGTGAAAGCTTTCAAATATGGTTTAAGAAATTAGAATTTATATAACTATGCTGTAAAGAGATTGATAAAGCATATCATCGGCAAGTGAAAATGAAATACATAACTGAGACATTGTATTCTTTTTCACCATTTGGATTGTTGACATGTGGTTTCCCAATTTGACAGGTATACGTACCCAGATGCAATTTTTTGAACTCGGTTTATCATCAAACCTAAGCAGTATTTGGCTATTGGTAACATCCTAGTTAGTATACAGTATAAACATGTTATATTTGTTATATTTAATATACGGTAAACTTCCGGTTAGAACGAACAAAATTAAATAAATATTGACGAACCTGTTCGAATTATTCGAAATTATGCTTCAGAAAATAAGCGCGAGTTCGAACTATACGAGACGATATCGCCGAAAATCTTGACAGAGTAAAATCATTAGACACAAACACATTCAATGTAAATCTGATATGTAACAATGGCACATTTATAAATAAGTAAAATGATAGTATTTTATTTAATTCAATGTTAATTGATCATTAAACGTTCTTCATTTCGCGATAATTATGATGGTTATTGCGCAAAGCCGCTTGGGCAATTCGTAGCTATAGACCCCAAAACAGTACAGTACACGTTTCATTTATGACACCAAAGTTAAATTAACATTTGTACAGTATCTAGTCTCCACATGGTTATATTTTTTATTTGAATCAGAAACTATCGCTATATTATTATATTTAATGCATTGAAAGCAATTTTAACCTGTTGCGTTTACGAAAGCACTACTGTAAAAATAGGTGATATATAATATGCTGATAAAATTAGGTCAGAACATCAACGTGTCTGCTTTCAAATATGCCGTGTCGACCAATGACGCAGCAAAATTTAATTTGACGCACGACTAAGGCATGTAGTGCAAGAATGATATCGTAAGCAGGCTAGTTTGCAGCATGCCAACACAGCTGGCAGCCATTTTGTTGTTAACCTGAATAACCTTTCATGTACATGACCTCTGCAGTGCTAGACAGGGTGGGAAGCGTAAATCATTCATGTTACACTTTGGCGGCAAATATGAAAACAACAAGATGCCCAGAGGGCCTGTATCGCTCACCTGGTTTCATGAGATATGAAACAAGAATGATGCTTAAGTATATTTGTCACTGGTATTGCTATGTCAATATATCATAAGCATTTTATATGGGTACATGAACATTGCTTTTATTGAAATTCTAAAAATGTCAATTTGGCCAAATTGATCCGTTTTGGCCCCGCCCCTCAGCCCCCGGGGTGTCAGCCCCACCATTTGTACAATTTTGAATCCCTACCCCAAGGGTGTGCTACCAGACGAATATCAGCGATATCCACTGCTTAGTTTCAGAGAAGTTGTTTATATTAATTTAGCCAAATTGACCCCGTTTGGCCCCGCCCCTCAGCCCTACGGGGGGTCAGCCCCAACATTTGCACTATTTTGAATCCCTACCCCAAGGGGATGCTACAAGGCGAATATGAACGTTATCCATTGCTTAGTTTCAGAGAAGAAGTTGTTTATATCAATTTACCCAAATTGACCCCGTTTGGCCCCATCCCTCAGCCCCCCTGGGGGTCAGCCCCAAAATTTGTACAATTTTGAATCCCTACCCCAAGGGGATGCTACCAGGCGAATATGAGCGATATCTATTGCTAAGTTTCAGAGAAGAAGTTGTTTATATCAATTTAGCCAAATTGAACCTGTTTGGCCCTGCCCCTCAGCCCCCCGGGGGTCCAGCCCCAACATTTGTACAATTTGAATCCCTACCCCAAGGGGATGCTACCAGGCGAATATGAGCGTTATCCATTGCTTAGTTTCAGAGAAGAAGTTGTTTATATCAATTTAGCCAAATTGACCCTGTTTGGGCCGCCTGTCACCCCCCTGGGGGGTCAGCCCCAACAATTGTACAATTTTTAATCCCTACCTCAAGAGGATGCTACCAGGCGAATATGAGCAATATCCATTGCTTAGTTTCAGAGGAGAAGTTGTTTATATCCATTTAGCCAAACTGGCCCCTTTTAGCCCCGCCCCTCAGCCCTCGCTATTTGTACAATTTTAAATCCTTATCCCATGGGGGTGCTATCAGGCAAATATAAGCGATATCCATTGTTTAGTTTCAGAGAAGAAGTTGTTTATATCAATTTAGCCAAATTGACACTGTTTGGGCCGCCCCTCAGCCCCCTGGGGGGTCAGCCCCAACATTTGTACAATTTTTAATCCCTACCTCAAGAGGATGCTACCAGGCGAATATGAGCGATATCCATTGCTTAGTTTCAGAGGAGAAGTTGTTTATATCAATTTAGCCAAATTGACAATGTTTGGCCCCGATTCTCAGCCCCACCATTTGTACAATTTTGAATCCCTACCCCAAGGGGATGCTACCAGGCAAATATGAGCGATGTCCATTGCTTAGTTTCAGAGAGGAAGTTGTTTATATCAATTTAGCCAAATTGACAATGTTTGGCCCCGTCCCTCAGCCCCACCATTTGTACAATTTTGAATCCCTACCCCAAGGGGATGCTACCAGGCAAATATGAGCAATATCCATTGCTTAGTTTCAGAGGAGAAGTCGTTTATATCAATTTAGCCAAATTGACACTGTTTGGCCCCGTCCCTCAGCCCCTCCATTTGTACAATTTTGAATCCCTACCCCAAGGGGATGCTACCAGGCAAATATGAGCACTATCCATTGCTTAGTTTCATCAGAGAAGTTGTTTATATCAATTTAGCCAAACTGGCCCCTTTTAGCCCCGTCATTTGTACAATTTTAAATCCTTATCCCATGGGGGTGCTACCAGGCAAATATGAGTGATATCCATTGCTTAGTTTCAGAGAAGAAGTTGTTTATATCAATTTAGCCAAATTGACACTGTTTGGCCCCGTCCCTTAGCCCCCCCAGGGGATCAGCCCCAACATTTGTACAATTTTGATCCCTACCCCAAGGGGATGCTACCAGGCAAATATGAGCAATATCCATTGAGGAGAAGTCGTTTATATCAATTTAGCCAAATTGACCCCTTTTGTCCCCGCCCCTAAGACCCCTGGGGGGGAGGGGGGTGGGGTCAGCCTCACCATTTGTACAATTTTGAGTCCCCACCCCATAGGGATGCTTTTGACCAAATTTTGTCAAATTCCAATCTGTGGTTATGAAGAAGAAGTCAATTGTTGACGGACGGACGGACGACACGGTATGGCATAAGCTCACCTTGGTTCTTCGGACTAGGTGAGCTAATAAGTTATGTGAACTTGACTAGAGTTAACATACATGTATGAACTACATTTTACAATATTATAATTTATAAGGAAGTGCCTAAAGCTTACTGAATTGAGTTCCATCATCCTCAACGTGTTAATTAATTAGCGATGTTTGATTATAATCCATATGTCAAGCTTGACTGCTTGTTCCCATGACCCCCCTTGGCCAGTTGACCTGTGTAATTAATAGGAGACAGGCTCACTAGTAAAACTGCTGAAGCAGGAACAATATCTGGTTGAACAAGAGATAAAATTTTACTCGGAAGCAGAAGGTTGAAACTATTGAAACTACAGTGGAACTTCGTTAACTCGAAGTCGACGGGACCACGAAAAAACTTCGAGTTATCCGAGTGTTCGAACTAAGCGAGTTATCATTTTTGGTGAAACGTTTGGTCAATATTTGTCAACATTATATAATCATTATAACTTCGCTCTGTCGCTCATCAGTTTAGTGTGAAGACTGGTCAATACATGTAAATATATATGTAATGTTTTGTTATGTCACTTGTAATTTGGTGTAGTTTTGCCGATATACAGTCACGATAAAGTTTCACTTAGTCACTTCAATAACGTTCTGATGTGCAAGTCATGTTTGCAAAAGGTAAACGATAAAACAAACGGAATTCGACAAAATAACAAGTTATTCATGTCAAATCAAATAAACGTTTAAGTTTAACACAGATTGCATGCAAAACGTAACAGAACCATTACCTTTTATTGGACATATAAAATACTGTTTGATCGGCCTACTTACTTTTTATTGATAACCACGCCGTATCCATGTGTATTAGCACCGGAAGTTGGGCTGCGCATGTGCGTATAAAATGTTACTGTAACTGAGTTGGTGTTTTATCCGATTTAATAGACAGCACTGACCGTTACAGTTGTACTCTGAACACCTCGGCAGTAATTACGCTATTATTTCAGCAGTTTAAAAAAATGTAATAGGCGCCAATGACCGTTTCATTTCTTCACCTGTAAAAACATCAGCCGGGTAGATCTACCGGTGTGTCAGAGATTAGTTCCGCTTTAGCGAGCGGGTAGATGAGTTGTTGACTATTGTGTGTACTAATATCGGCGACCGCCTTAGGAAATTACCTGATGTAAGTAAAGCAGTACTTTTTATCACCAAGACTTGTTGTTATAAGATACAACCGACAATTTCTTTTATGAATTTATGAAACACTTTTAATAGCATGTAGGTTAGTAGTGCCGATATGTTCAGTATTACAAACAGAATTTAGCTCTTAAACAAGAGATCCCAGAGGGATCTTGGCGCCCACCATTGAATGATCTTTATAGGTTCCATGTCAGATTGATCTTTTCTCTACTTTTCCGTTCCTCTAAGTCTTACTAATCTGTGTAAATTCAGAAACAGCCCTCTAGTACTTTTCAAACAAGGGGAACCTATATGTAAAATTTAAGATTTAGCGATAATGGCTGTTTGTCGGCCATGTTGCTTTCGGATTGGTTGCAAAATGCAACACCAGGGACCAAGGGGAACCTACATATGAAATTTGAGAAAGATCCCTTCAGTACCTTCTGTAAAATAGCGTTAACAAACTTCAATTGTCAAAATACAAGATGGCTGCCTGTCGGCCATGTTGTTTTCCGATTGGTCTCAAAATGCAATATGCATAACTAGGCACCAAGGGGAACCTATATATGAAATTTGAGAAAGATCCCTTCATTAGTTTCTGAGAAATAGCGATAACAAACTTCAATTGTCAAAATCTAAGATGGCTACCTGTTGGCCATGTTGTTTTCCGATTAGTCTCAAAATGCAATATGCATAACTAGGAACTGAGGGGAACCTACATATGAAATTTGAGAAAGATCCCTTGAGTGCTTTCTGAGAAATAGCGATAACAAACTTCAATTGTCGAAATCCAAGATGGCTGCCTGTCGGCTATGTTGTTTTCCGATTGGTCTCAAAATGCAATATACATAACTAGGCACCAAGGGGAACCTATATATGAAATTTGAGAAAAATCCCTTCATTGGTTTCAGAGAAATAGCGATAACAAACTTCAATTGTCAAAATCCAAGATGGCTGCCTGTCGACCATTTTGTTTTCCGATTATTCTCAAAATGCAATATGCATAACTAGGCACCGAGGGGAACCTACATATGACATTTCAGAAAGATCCCTTCATTACCTTCTGAGAAATAGCGATAACAAACTTCCAATTGTCAAAATCCAAGATGGCTGCCTGTCGGCCATGTTGTTTTCCGATTGGTCTCAAAATGCAATATGCATAACTAGGCACCAAGAGGAACCTACATATGAAATTTGAGATAGATCCCTTCAGTGCTTTCTGAGAAATAGCGATAACAAACTTCAATTGTCAAAATCCAAGATGGCTGCCTGTCGGCCATGTTGTTTTCCGATTGGTCTCAAAATGCGTTATGCATAACTAGGCACCGAGGGGAACCTACATATGAAATTTGAGAAAGATCCCTTCATTAGTTCCTGAGAAATAGCGATAACAAACTTCAATTGTCAAAATCCAAGATTGCTGCCTGTCGGCCATGTTGTTTTCCGATTAGTCTCAAAATGCAATATGCATAACTAGGCACCAAGGGGAACCTACATATGAAATTTGAGAAAGATCCCTTCGGCACTTTCTGAGAAATAGCGATAACAAACTTCAATTGTCAAAATCCAAGATGGCTGCCTGTCGGCCATGTTGTTTTCCGATTGGTCTCAAAATGCAATATGCATAACTAGGCACCAAGGGGAACCTATATATGAAATTTGAGAAAGATCCCTTCAATACTTTCTGAGAAATAGCGATAACAAGAATTGTTTACGGACGGAGGGACGGACGGAGGGACGGACGACGGACCACGGACGCAGGGCGATTTGAATAGCCCACCATCTGATGATGGTGGGCTAAAAATGTCTACGTTTACCACCGATCGACGATAATTATACTTCGAGTTATTCGATCATTTCAAATAGGATTTTTATTGTTGGGACCAAATTTTCACTCCGTATTATCCAAGTTTTTCGAGCTTTCTTTACTAAGAAAGCGGGGTATTCAAGTTTTCCGAGTTTGAGTTAACGAAGTTCCACTGTACTTGTATTGGTTTAAATTGTTTGGCAGACGTTCTTCTTTTTGTGCCTTATTTCCAACTTTTGGGTCACATCAGGTCATCTGTCATTCGAAAAATTGAGAGAGGCGAGTGCGTTTTTGGAGGCTGGGGTAGTTTGTGCCTGTCTTCGTGTGATAACGAGCAACAAATACCAACTTTTAAAGTGCTACCTCACTGAACATACGGCCAAAGACAACCAGCAGGACATCCCACCAAGTAAAATAACATGGACAACAGATGAACCAGACAAAATACTCTAATACATGATGTCTATAGTTTTTTATACAGTTAGAGGCATAGTAATAATGGTGGTCTAGAATTTGAGTCTGACGGCCTTGCATTTTCCTTCGGTTACGAAGATTGGTTAATAATACTCTGACATCAAACAGACTTGTTTTCCACCTTCGGCTGGCATATCAACTGACATTAATTTGATTGCACAAATTTGTCTGTTTCTTTTTTTTATTAATAGAAACTGTCTATGCATAGGTACTATTTACTCCATAAGGTTAAACATTTTTAAGCTGTCGTTAAAATTGAGTTATCAATTGAAAACTTGTCTTTACTCAATACCTGCTTTGCATATCGGTTAACCACCAATCAAAATTCCTAAAGCTGTTGAATGCTGCCTGAAATATTTCCCAATTGGTGGTCTTGTGACAACTTCCCATATTATAGACCTGATATTTGAATCTAGAACCTGACAATAGCATTATAAAAACAAAGCTACTACATTTTGTATGTTTGTGCACACGTCTAAAGTGAATTGTTAATTACTCCAAAAACATAACTCACTGAAATAAATGAAAATAATACATAGCAATAGAATGTAAGGACTGGAAAATGTTAGCAGCAAGACATCCTGGACACTGATGACACTATCAAAAGTAGCAATGAAAATGCTTCATCTACACGATATAAATGATCGTCATGTCAGCACTACAAACGCGCAAAAAAGAAAGGTAAAAAACCGTGTAAAACTGATAAATGCAAATAAGTTATAGCCTACTCATAAAACATGCTATAATGAGTGAGGAATATCAGCTTCCTGTGCCTCACAGATTTTGGTAAACCCCATCATGGTGCATCATCTCGACCCCGATCTAAAAATTCACCTGAAATGAACTTCCGAGAATTTGTGTCTAAACATGTTCGATCAACCGCGTGAGCATTTCCGACAATGGGGAAACTTAGCATTTTGTGAAAAGAATGCGGAGAAATCGTTCCAATAAACAACAATTATCTACAAACCTTGCTGCACCAGGGGTTTGCCCTCGCTTATTTTTCTTCTGTGTACTCATCATGTAGCCTTTGGAGGACAGGCTGTCAAGAATGTTTGAGAGTGAATAAAGTTGATCAGGTGCGGGTCATACTGACACCGTTACGGCAAACGTTTTGTTTCCTATCTGATGTTTGTCCTGAACAACAAAACAAATGTTCAATTCACTCGAACGATGGTTAAAACGTCGATTTTTCAGTATTCACGGTCCTACTTCAGAATGTAGAAGGCGCTGTGATATCCTACCGGAGGAGACGGGGACTATTTTTCAACACAGGAAATGAGATAAATTTCATATATTACAGGATTTTGTTTTAAAAAATATTAACATCATAATGATATTTGATTTGAATTGTAGTATCTACATGTAAATAGACAAAATAAAACAAATGATTGGGCTAAATCTATGAACTACTTTTTGCAGCGAGCCCTTAATTTGTCATGCGATGTAATTAGGTTCGGTGGTCATCACACACGAACCTGCCGCAACACCGCAAACGTGTTATGCAGAAAAGCAAAATGAGAAAAATAAAATTTTATTGCCCAATTGATTATGGATATTTTCTTGAAATCTAAGACAAATTAAGTTACAATTTGATGATTGATTATGTAATTTTGACATAAAATTCGATGGTTTCATATTACTGGGCATGCGCTACCAAAAAATGGTAAACTTCCGGAATCTGGACTGCTTCTTCCGGAAAAGAAGAAGAACCTCCCAGGAAATCTGTCAGAAATGGATTATATGAAACGATATGTGAATTGTCAGACGATAAATACATATGTCCACTCTGATGATTATTTACGAAGATAGTTGACCATGTGACCGTATGTTAACCTAGATCCGTTCCTCAACATTCCTCTGGATATCTAGCCACTGACCTGAGAAATCATGATCAAGACAGCTTTGATACTTTTTTCTGTTATGATGAAAAGCGAAAATACTTGTAATGGTGAACATGACTAATGAGTACAAAATTACCTTTTATGTGTCCATATTTTGATGTCAATGGTGTACGCTTTCTTTGAATGAGTTTTTAAATCGGCGTCATGGCAAATGCTGACCCGGGCCGTTATTACTCTGATGATGAAGATGAGGACGCTGCCATGAGCCAGGCCACTGCCCCAGTGGAGGAAAATCATGTACAACCCAGTCCCGGCTCCAGTAAACAAAATGGAAATGCAATGAGCCATGTTGATCGTTATGGTTTCATTGGTGGCTCTCAATACACGGATCCTGATGAGTATGTCACTGTAGCAGAACGTTGAATGTTCATATTAGTATTATGTTCTAAAACAAATATACTGATAGTGATATGTCCTGTCTGTTGTCCATGGTACTTAGCTATGTTTAGATTGTTATCATTCAGTTAGTATTTTTTCTTTTCATAGTTTTATGTTCTAATACATTTTTTTTTGTAATTGAGCCAAGAGGCTCATGATCAAACCAAACTTGTGGGCTTTTTTTCAGACAAATTTAAATCCTAAACATATTATCTTTTCAAAATGCTGTTAAGTCATGTTACTCCAAGATATTATAACATGTATATAAGCATGATCAGGTTTCAAAATTTAGGGAAGAACGTTAACCACTGCACATGTACAGGAAAAGCAAGACTCCAGGACTTCAGTGTCTTTAGATTTATATAATTTGCCTGTGCCTCTCACCTGACTGAAGAACATGTATACCAGTATTAAAGATTATTATTATTTTATTTTTTTTGTTATGTCTTAGAATTCAATTATTTTGTGTTTCTCCCGTTTGTGCCCAATCGATAATTTACTCTGGAATATATTACATAAAAATGAAAATGAATACCGGTACATCAATTTTGTCACATAAATAGCTTAACTGAGTGGGGATATTTTGTTTGTATACATTGCTTATTGTGATATTCATTCATTATTTTCAGTGAAAGGCGATTGCCACCAGAAATTTTAAGAAAACGAGAACTGAAATGGTTAGATATGTTTGAAAATTGGGAGAAATGGATGAGTAAGCGGTTTAAAAAGGTATGTACCTGGTAAAATCATGCATCAAATTCTACATACATTGCCTGATGTTCGTAGTAATGTCATCATTTCATATATATATATATACTGTACTTTGTAAACAGCCTTAACCTTACTCTCATTTGAATTCTCGGTTTTAAAGCTTTTCATCAATGCTTTTTTTTTTGGTACAAAAGACAAATGGCTTTGAATGACTGGTAGCTGTATGGCTTTCTGTTGACCCTTGTCATTTAGCAAAATTAGAAGTCAAATTGTCTTTGTTAGAATCTGAAGTATCCAAAAATTAATTTTCTGGAGTCAAAAACACTGTCAAATACCGATATGTAATGTATTTTTTATATATGTGGTCTTATGAGTTAATACTTATCATAAAAAATACAATGTATGTTCTTGTTTAATTAGCCCAGTAATTTTTTAAGGATTTTTTTCAAGTCCAGAACACCATTTCCAAAATTATATGTAGTGGGTATACTCAAGATTGGATCGAGTCCTACAGGAAAAGCATTCTGAAAACTTACCAGCTCTGATAAACAATAAGAAATATTGTTTTAATGAGACAATTGAAGAAATCATAATTTGTGAAATCCTCTCTTCAATATTATAGATAAAAGAAAGATGTCGTAAAGGCATTCCCCCCTCACTACGCTCCAGAGCTTGGCAGTACCTGTGTGGTAGTAGGTTCCTCATGGAGAATAACAAAGGCAGGTTTGAGGTAAGACTATATTTTCCATTACTGACATCCTTTAATTGGAGAAAAAGGCATCAAATACTCTTCAAGACGATGCTTCAGATTTTGACTAGTGACTCTTTGTATTTAGCCTATTTCAGGTCTACATTAATTGCCCAAGCTACTCCATCAACATACTAAAAATAACCCTGTTGACACTTAGATGATCACCTAACTATGATAGGCTTTACTGCTTTTGGGTTAATAACATAACAGGTCTCGACAGTCTACATAGATTATGCTGTTATATCTTTTATAGTTATCAGAAAGTTCGTTAACAAGTGACAAATGTTAACACAACTTTGTGTCCATGTTAACTGACATAAGAAGCAATTTTGATAACCTGCTCTATAATATAAAAATAAAAAATGAAAATATATTGGAAGCTACATTGATAATCTGATCAATAATATCACATGGTTTTGGAAGCTACTCCATTTGACTCCTGAAAGATGCAGTTATTACATTTAAACTTTAAGTCATGTATAACTGTAAGCAAGTAGTGTGCAATTCTCATGGAATATAAACCCACAACTCTTGACATGCCTACAACCCTTGATTTGCTCACAACCCTTGACTTGACCACAATCCTTGACATGCCCACAACCTTTGATTTGCCCACAACCTTTGGCTTTGATTTGCCCACAATCCACGACCCTTGATTTGCTCACAACCCTTGACTTGCCCACAACCCTTGACATGCCCACAACCTTTGATTTGCCCACAACCCTTGACATGCCCACAACCTTTGATTTGCCCACAACCCTTGACTTGCCCACAATCCACAACCCTTGATTTGCCCACAACCCTTTACTTGTCCACAACCATTTACATGCCCACAGCCCTTGACTTGACAAAAATTGTTGTTTTTAGATAAATTCATTATTTATTATTAAATTTCCCTGTAAGTTCTGTTTGTTTTCTCAACTGGATTTTAATGTTAAGTGTCCAACGTCCTTATCGGGATGTTTTCGTCGGTCCTCGTGTTCTCGCATGGTCACGTGACCGCAGCGAAGGACTACATTAACACTTAGTAGGTAAATATGACCAGAGCACCTGACTAACGTATTTTGCCGTACAAACAAACATGACACACTTGTTCATCGTACTTAGAAACCGAGAAAAAGTGCTGAACATTCTTCTATTTATTCATGTACAGTTACATAACGGCGTTATAAACTGGTAATAATTTTGACGATATTTGCCATTTTCGTAAGAATGTACAGCACTTTTTGTTGTTCTCGTACAAATACCTTCACGCTCTTATCTTATCATAAGTATTGATTTTGGGTAGTCTGGTGCTCTAGGACAATTTATAGAGCAAGTGTTAATGTTCATGCTTCATTATTGGAACTTTTCAGTGTTTTAAGATATAGAAACGAACAGACGTTGATAGGCGAATGCAATGGATTAATTCAATTAATTATGTACAGATGATTTCTAAAGACATAAGGTATACATGAAGTTAGAAGTTTTTGGTTGTACATGCAAGTTTGTAGATTCAACACTGTGGTAAAATCACCATTCTCCTCGTTGACATGACAGCCGATCCAAGCTGCGATCACGAATGCACTGACAAAGTGAAAGTTGAAGTCTTATTCGTAACATGCCATTTTTTCTTAAAACTACATTCAGACCTCATATTGATTGAGGTTGTTTTACTATACCTAATCAATTGAAATATAAGAAAACCAACAAATACACTAAAAAAACACAGAAAGAAGCCTTTGTGTCAGGCAGTGCAGACACAACGCGGGATCTGTAAACAATGTGATGTCATCAGAATGTACAAGTTGCAACTTATATAGCGAGTCAAATTGGCTTGATTATGGTTCGATAGTGATAGTAGTTGATTATATGTGCTACAATGCTATTCAATCTAGTGGAAAATAGGTGCGAGGTGTTGATTTTTGTCTCAAAATATCACGTTAACTGCTCAATAACTTCTAAACCATATACTGTCAGCAAATATATCATACATGATTGGAAACTGCAAACATTTTGTCACCGAAACGCAATCTCCATTAATCTGTCATATTCTATGTTAACGAAATATCAAGGATTTTGTACTCACCGGTCGGGGTCTGAAGCGGTGTTTGTCAGCCATATTGATCTTCTCATACCAAAATACGCGCTCATCATACCAAACACGTTGGACCCCTTGATTATAAAGTCATCGGTATCAAAATGCCAAATATTCCAGCACCGTTTTCTGAATCAGTAGCTATAGTTAGGTAATGTGGCTTTAATTCTGTGAAAACAAGAGCACTTTCCATCAGTGTATTTGCATAGAATGTGCCGTTTTTTCATTCTTTAATCAAGGTATGGTTCCTAAAATTTGTGTTAATAATGTTTGTACTTTGTTAACTTTCATTTTAAATGATGATTGTGTAAACATGTAAATTGAGTACCATGCTTCTCAAATGTACGTGGCTCAGGTAAGTTTGCAAGGTTTCTAGCTTTTTGTATTATAAAAATCAGGTTAGTCATTTGTATGGGTTACAGTAGATATCACGGTCTGTAAAACCCTATGACTTCAAAAAGTAACGCCATGGGACAACGATAAAAACTTCAACGGCACCCAGCTGGGCAAAACAATTTTATCTTCAGCTCAGATGGCAGAAGTCAATATTGCAACAAAAACGTCAGAATACACCAAAAATTTACACATGGTTGACAGAAAAACCAAATTTCGACACACCGAAATATAGTTGTGGCAAAAAAACGACAAAATTGCAAAATCTGAAATATGATCGGATGCCCATGCATAGATATAAGTATATACCAGATTTGACATACATGTACTTGGAGAAAAGTTAAGCTCAAACCCCAGCTAAACATAAAATGTTACCATTGTTCAATTAATTAACACAGTCAAATTAATTTGAAGTATATGCTAAAACCCTTATAGAAACCATGCATGTTCTGAAAAGACTATAACACAGATTTTGTGAAAAATTACACACAGCTTGAACCATAATCTGTCTAGTCACCAATCCACAAGCCTGGCTACAGTAGAACTTATATCTGTCTAGTTACCAATCCACAAGCCTGGATACAGTAGAAACTGTATCTGTCTAGTTACCAATCCACAAGCCTGGCTACAGTAGAACCTATATCTGTCTAGTTACCAATCCACAAGCCTGGATACAGTAAAACCATAATCTGTCTAGTTACCAATCCACAACCCTGGATACAGTAGAACCTATATCTGTCTAGTTACCAATCCACAGCCCTGGACAATAGAACCTATATCTGTCTAGTTACCAATCCACAAGCCTGGATACAGTAGAACCTGTATCTGTCTAGTTACCAATCCACAACCCTGGATACAGTAAAACCTATATCTGTCTAGTTACCAATCCACAGCCCTGGACAATAGAACCTGTATCTGTCTAGTTACCAATCCACAACCCTGGATACAGTAGAACCTGTATCTGTCTAGTTACCAATCCACAACCCTGGATACAGTAAAACCTATATCTGTCTAGTTACCAATCCGCAACCCTGGACAGTGGAACCTATATCTGTCTTGTTACCGATCCGCAACCCTGGATACAGTAGAACATTTGTAATGTATTTGACAGTAATTAGCAGTGTCTATCAAGACGCCTTATACCCAGACAGAACATGATGCTGGCTCTGATATCTCACCGGAAAAAAATAATCAAAATTTGCATATTGTTCTTCAATTATGAACTGACATTACAATTGAAAAGTTATTTTTGAATTTCTGGAATTAAAAATATCCTTACAGAGGTTAAATATGTTCTTACCATAGCAAGCAAGGTATTATTCTCACCTGTGATTTGTTATTCTCACCTGTGATTTGTTATTGATCTTCTATATGTTGATCAACTACACAGAAAAATAACAGTACAGTGGTCCCCCTCTTATGAGACCACCTATGGGACAGGCATCAGGTGGTCTTATAACGGGGGTGGTCCTTGTTGAGAGTTTTGTCATCTGAGTGATGTCAGTGAGGTCAATGATCACACAAGCTACTACATATTACATTATATACATAGACAATTCATTGTGTTAAGTCAGAGACTTGTAATATACAAGTCTCTGGTTAAGTTGAAATGTGTTTTTCAATGTTCTCTGTCAGTAATGTTTTGAATTTGGTTTACTTGTTGCATGTGTAAATTATTTCACAAAATTAAAGTGTAACGTTATATCTCGAATAATAACAAAAAACGTAAATAGGCACGCTTGAGTGCAGGATACACAAAATTACCCCCCTAATCCCTGAAAAACGTCGATCTCTAATGTTAAAATACAGAAAATTTGCAGGTACGAATAGCTGAAAAGCAACAACAAAACTAGTTATAGAAAAAAATACTTTAATATGTTATTGTAAGTCCGAATTTTCTGACGATCTTACTACGTAGATACAATTAACATCAGAACCCTTGGATTATTTAAGCCGTTGAAGAGAAAATAAAAAGTAATCCAAGCTCGGGATCTGACCTCGGCGTTTTACCGACATTGGTTCCGATGCAATCTTTCTTGCATTACCACCATTGTGAATCATTTCTAAAACACCGATCTTTTGTTTAAGTGTAAAAAAATTTCGTTTCTTGCTGGCTGCTGAGGATGTTCAGCCATCTTTGTAATAAATTGTTTTCATTACCGACAACGATGCGCACGCATACAGGTAACAGGGTAGGGAGGTCACTCTAATGGAATTTCATCACATTGTCGTATACTGTAGGCCTACGTTGTACGTACAATTTAATAATAGCTTTGTTTAATGGATACATCGTCTACAAATTCCACAATATATTAAATTTGTGAAAATCACAACAAACCATTTGTCTACAAAAGGTAGGAGTAACTATCTTGTTTGTAAAAACATTGGTGGACAAAACAGCTCACTAGCTGGCTATCGCAGTGTAAACAACCTGTCAATCCAATGTGTCAAATTTTACCTGGGTCCATGAATTTCAATGAGCTGGACGTTACATGCTTTTATTATTAATTATTCTATAATTTGAATGTCTTAATGAAACGTTGCAAAAATCTTGGTCGTTCACGAGAGGGATACCAAAGTACATTTCCCGTTTTTGGGAGTGGTCGTAAATAGGGGGACCACTGTATATCAGTTGTATGGTAAATCCTCAAAAGGAGGATGCTTCAGAACTCCACCAAGAAATCCATCTACTTCTCTACATTGGTAATAATTTGATAAGCAGATTATTTGTTATATTTATCCTGTAATATGCCCAGGGGACCAATGCTTCATCTCTGACTCAAACGAGGGCTGTACATTACAAAACAATGACATTACATGTATTGGCATTTCTACGAATCTGTGAAATATAAGGGTGGGCTTCTTACTAGACAGGGGCTTATTGTCTGAGAAATATGGTATCAGAAGCATGTTCTTATCAGGCTAAACATAATCATACATAACGGCCACACCTATTAACATCCATTCACAAATAGTAAAGATCTGCGAAGAACCACAACTTTCTGTTACTGAGCCCTATGAAAACTTTGAAAACTTAACTCCAGACTGATAGCCATCATGCTTCGTTCAACGTCATCCACCTCGTGCAATATGCCGTCCTTAAACTTTTAACATGTAAAACCTCTTTGCAAATGGGATTCGAACATTCCTGGAATTGAGATGGTCCTGACCAAGTGTTGCTGTTTTCCGGGTTGATCCAATAGCTATGGTTGCCATCTTGAAAAACACATTTTAAGCTTCTTCTCCAGTTCCGCAGGTGCCATTGAGCTGGGAATGGGTGGGAATGTTAAGGAAGGGAAGCCAACAAAGTGTTGTTATTTTTAGCCCACCATCATCAGATGGTGGGCTATTCAAATCGCCTTGCGTCCGTGGTCCGTGGTCCGTCCCTCCATCTGTCCCTCCATAAACAATTCTTGTTATCGCTATTTCCCAGAAAGGACTGAAGGGATCTTTCTAAATTTCATATGTAGGTTCCCCTTGATCCCTTGTTATGCATATTGCATTTTGGGACCAGTCGGAAAACAACATGGCCGACAGGCAGCCATCTTGGATTTTGACAATTGAATTTTGTTATCGCTATTTCTCAAAAAGTACTGAATGGATCTTTCTGAAATTTCATCTGTAGGTTCCCCTTGATCCCTAGTAATGCATATTGCATTTTAGGACCAGTCAGAAAACAACATGGCCGACAGGCAGCTATCTTGGATTTTGACAATTGAATTTTGTTATCGCTATTTCTCAAAAAGTACTGAAGGAATCTTTATAAAATTGCATATGTAGGTTCTCCTTGGTCCCTAGTTATGCATATTGCATTTTAGGACCAGTCGGAAAACAACATGGCCGACAGGCAGCCATCTTTGATTTTGACCATTGAAGTTTGTTATTGCTACAGAAGGTACTGAAGGGATCTTGCTAAAATTGACATGGAACCTATAAAGATCATTCATTGGTGGGTGCCAAGATCCCTCTGGGATCTCTTGTTTGGAATCTTAAAAGATTCGACATAGCAGCCATAACTGCTGAACAACCCCTATTTTAGACTTTGTCTCAAGTTCCACCCCTGGGATTCAGCTTTTAGGAAATTATCCTGAGATGTTTCTGACCAAGTGTTGTTATTTTTCTGTTTGCTCAGTAGCATATGGGTCAGTAATCCAAGATGGCTGTCATGGCCAACATACAAATTGTTGTCAATACCACTGTACTGCTACTGAATATGTATACTACAATAGTACTGTGGTCTGTTAAATCTCTCTATGTTTTTTCTTTGTAAATATAGAACTTCATTAATCAAGACTTCATAATTTTCTATAGTTATATCTTTATCTATTTCCATTATATCTGCTCAGTTACGTCAACAATTCATAAGCTATGTATGTAATTAACGTCAGGATGCCTTTGGCACCTGCCGTTATAGTCGTGGTGGGTAAATTTTGTTAGTCACACTTTTGTTTCCGGCTAACAACTTCTCTTTTCTGTAATACACAAATGATATACATTGCAGCCTAATATAGTTCTTATTTTGACAGCAATTATTGACACGATTTAACTGAGGGTTCCCGTGTTTACTGCAATTATTTAAAATGAAATATGAATGTTTGGTGTTCTAGACTATTTTAGATTATAAATGTAAACAATTCCTCACCAGTATATACAATTTTGTTGGCGTAGGATTACTTAGTTCTGTCTCAATCCTGCCTCGAAAATGAAAGAAAAAAATTCAGTTTGATCGTCGTGGAAATTTACATGCGTCCACAGAGAAACTGTCCACATGTCTTGGACTCATATGGTCATCCTGAGTTCATATGCATGAACATTTCATATAAGCCTAAAACCAACCGTCTTTACGTAGTGTTTACAATTCTATAAATAGCTTTGCAGCCAAACATTCCACGGAATAACTTCAGCTGTCACGTGACTAATCACGTGATCATCACTAATCGGCCAAAATGGCGGTTATGTCTAATGTAACTAAACCAGAGACCGTTTGGAGTTTCATATTTATTTGTATGTCACTAGAATATGCAACAAATATCAACAGGAATTAAAGGCAAGTTGTAACCAACTACATTGCCGTTTTTCATGAGGATTTTATCAAATAAGATTATTATTTGTTTATTTGAAAGGAATCTAACGATTATGACCAGTGACTGATATGTACTGGAGTCTTTGTCAAAACTGTAGGCCTATATATGTCTCGTCGGACAGCGTGACCGACAGCGCAACCACAGTTTTCTACGGGAGGTAAAATATTTGCATTTTCGATGTAACTAGGGGTCATAAAATAGATGCTTGCTAGGCCTAATTAACATCTTATAGTATAAATAAAAAAGACTTAGGCTGTGTACATCTTGGATTTTATCTCTTGTTGTACATGTAACTGTTGATAGACCGATTTGTCTTTCAGTTGATTTTTTTTTCAAGTTTACAAGCAGCTTTACTGATTCAGAAGTATATCAATAATTTTCCACAAGCATTAAAGAAATAGGGAAAGAACTATACTCAGCTATTGGAAAGTTATCAGCAGATAAATATATGTTATACATGTTTTCTTGAATATGTATAGAATAGGAATAACCAGATTAAGACATTTCATCTTATAAAAATGTAGCTGTCTGACTATAAAATCAAATTTTAGATTTATTATTATATGACCTCAGACCCTGATGTTTCTCAGGGCTTTGATTAAGATCTAAAAATAGACCATGACCCAACAGAAAAACATGGGTTTGTTCATCATATGCTGAGAAGATTCACTGCCAATTCATGGTGGCTTTTTTTTTTTGTTTAATCTATCTTTTATTTTGTCTGACTGACTCAAGTTGACTGTATGTCGTAGGTGATGATGTGTTATTGTCCACTTTTATTTGCCTTCTCGGCATCAACCAGTCTGATCAACGTTTGGCCTCTGGTGCATGTCTTTGATGGCCACTTCACCATTCTTCAAAACAAACCAGATTTCACATGCATGTATGACATATTTTCCTTGGCTCATTTACATATAGAGAGTGGAGCACCACATCAGAGATTCCCCTTAATCAATGGATAGTTTCCTAGTTTTAATTGCAAGTATGAAAAAATACAGTATTGATTCTCACATAATGTCATCATTAGGGTATACACTATGCATATTCTATCTTTCAACATATCTTTGTCATAATTTTTTGCTACGAAAAAAAATATAGAGAGGCTTTAAAGTCAGATAACACTTAAAACCCATGGGCCTCTTGTTCTTCATAAAACATCTGCCACCAACTCTCTTTTAAAATTAGGGTAGAAACATGTTTACCTTTAGATATGTCATTAAAGATGCGCCTTTATTTAAATATTGATACACCCTCTAGAATGCAGCACTTCCTGTACCTGTATCGTTATTAAAAGTAATTAGATAGGAATTAACTTTGTTTTCAATATTTGGTAGGTTTTTAAGTGACTGAACTATGCACTGTTCATAAACATTCTGTTTCATTTTGATTTAAAAAAAGAAAACGGTAGTATTTTGTGACTGAAACCAACAATCATAAACTGGGTTCATGTATGACAGTGGTGTGTTCATTTTAACTTTCCTTGGTTTCTCAACACATTTATCTCAGACCGTATTTTTACCTTGCCGAAAATCATTTCATTTCTGTATGTTTGAAGGTCGAAAGTTACATAAAATATGCACTTTATATGTTGATGTGTAGGTGTATATATAGTGATTACAAACAGCTGCATGCATCATCGCATTTTTAGCAAGTGCAGGGCCAAAAACAGATTAAAGAAAGTTATTTAAATAAACTGCAGATTTTTAGCTCTCATAGCACAAAGTGCCACTGAGCTTATGGTATGGTACATGAGTGGGCGTCGGTTGTTCGTCCTTTCATTCATCAACTTTTAACTTCTTCTAGTAAACTATAAGCAACTGAGAACTGATAATTTACCAGGAGGTACAGGGGGAAGAGTACATTACAGTTTCCTTATATAAATTACCTTGACCTATTTCTAAGGTCACAGGGGTCAAGTATGTAAAGAACTTCAAGAATCTTCTTCTTAAGTTCCAGGAGACCGTGAGGCCTGATACTATGCCAGCAGGTATCTAGGAAAGAGTGGTATAATGTTTCCTCATATAAATTACCTTGACCTATTTTCAACATACTTTGTGAATCTGCTGCTAATGTTCTTAAAGACACGGCGTGCTCATTTGTGGCCAGTAAGTACCTGCTGTGGAGTGCTATGAATTTCCTCATACTAATGAACTGGACATATTTTCAAGGTCACAGAGGTCAAATAATTAAAAATTCTTAGTGAACCTTCTGCCCATCTTTTTAAAAACTCTAGATACTCATGTTTGGCCAGTAAGTACCTGCTAGGGAGTGCTATGAAATTTCCTCATCCCAATGATCTTGACCCATTTTCAAGGTAACAGGGGTCAAGTATATTGAAAACTTTGAGGATCGATCTTCTTAAGTTCTAAAAGACCCAATGGCCTGATATTTGCTAGCATGTACCTTGGACAGATTGGTATATAGTTTCCTTGTTTAAATGACCGTTACCTATTCACAAGGTAACAGGGGTCAATTAGTTAAAAGTTAATTTGAAAGTATTATTCTCAAGTTCTAAAAGGCCAGGGTACTGGTCTTAAACCTGTAGGTACCTGCTATGGACTGATACAACATTTCCTCTTATCAATGACCTTGACCTGTTTTCAAAGTCATCAGGGTTAGATGTGGTAAACCTTTGGTCAATCAGTGACTACAATGGAATTAGACCAGATTTTGTGAAGGTCATTGCTGTAGCTTCCCTTGTGACTGGGGAAAATGGCAGACACTTCTATAACCTTGATACATACATAACTTACTGCTGTTTTGTAAAATCAATAGATGTTTCAATAAAAGAAATATTATTTCTGTAATGCCAAAAGTATCAGGTCTTGTCTTGTTTAATGGCAGAATTCCAAGGAAATGATAACACATTTACTTTGGAGTGTTATTTTGGAGGCAGAGTTACTCATGATCTCAGGTCAGTGACTTTACTGAGAAGGCAGTGGTTGTTAATCTGTAGTGTTGAAATATTGAATTACCAAAATAATTATATTTAAGCAATTCTAGAACAAACTTTAAAGATTAATCACTGATGTCATTGACCTCCAATATCAAGGCCATCATAAGACTAGACAGGAAATAATCAACTTTTAATTATATAGATTTGGATAATTTTTTAAATGGACATTTCTTGAGTTTCGTTATTTTGTCAGTAGCTATCAAAAGATACACGTATATATAATTTCTGAAAATTCCTTTAAAAGTAAACAGTTGTTTAATCTATCAGTAAAAATGGAGTAAGTCTGTTTCTTTTCTTTACTGAGCCACCTGTTCCATTGTGGTACAGACACCTTACTGAAGTACTATATGTTATTTGATGACCCATACTGCTTCTTATGTTTGTACAAATTCAAATCACATGTGTCAGATTTGGACTTGTGACTCATATGTAGTGTGGAGAGTACAGGTGGTTACAATATCCAGCTCTTCGGCCTCAGAGGAATGGCATAGCCGGGATCCTGACAATGTTGAATAAACATTTTATTAATTAAATTTGTCCCCAGATAAATGATATCTAAAATGCTCTGTTTGTTGATGGTCTACAACCATTTAATTCTCAAAGTCAGAATGTGTATTTCATAACAAAAAGTTTATACCAAAGTTAATTACAACAAGTTGATGTGTTTTTGCCTAAGAGATCAGTGGCCTGTGGTAGGTGGCCCTCAATACACTACAGCCCGGTGACACCTTATGACTCTCCATTCCTAGATAAGATTATGAAACCCTGTATTATTGTGTGGAGGGTATAATCTGTCTCTTGTGTCCCGTGCGTCTAAATATTACATGTAGCAAGTGTTTTACTGGTGACGTAACTGGAGGATCAATGAGTTTGTGTACAGTACAGTATAGACAGTTGTCACTGGGTCTTATCAGTAGGGATACTGTACAGACAGTTGTCACTGGGTCTTATCAGTAGGGATAATTATACTGTACAGACAGTTGTCACTGGGTCTTAATCAGTAGGGATATAATACTGTACAGACAGTTGTCACTGGGTCTTATCAATAGGGATGTATACTGTACAGACAGTTGTCACTGGGTCTTATCAGTAGGGATGTATACTGTACAGACAGTTGTCACTGGGTCTTATCAGTAGGGATATATACTGTACAGACAGTTGTCACTGGGTCTTATCAATAGGGATGTATACTGTACAGACAGTTGTCACTGGGTCTTATCAGTGGGGATGTATACTGTACAGACAGTTGTCACTGGGCCTTATCAGTAGGGATATATACTGTACAGACAGTTGTCACTGGGTCTTATCAGTAGGGATGTATACTGTACAGACAGTTGTCACTGGGTCTTATCAGTGGGGATGTATACTGTACAGACAGTTGTCACTGGGTCTTATCAGTAGGGATACTGTACAGACAGTTGTCACTGGGTCTTATCAGTAGGGATGTATACTGTACAGACAGTTGTCACTGGGTCTTATCAGTGGGGATGTATACTGTACAGACAGTTGTCACTGGGCCTTATCAGTAGGGATATATACTGTACAGACAGTTGTCACTGGGTCTTACCAGTAGGGATGTATACTGTACAGACAGTTGTCACTGGGTCTTATCAGTGGGGATGTATACTGTACAGACAGTTGTCACTGGGCCTTATCAGTAGGGATATATACGGTACAGACAGTTGTCACTGGGTCTTATCAGTTGGGATGTATACTGTACGGACAGTTGTCACTGGGTCTTATCAGTAGGGATGTATACTGTACAGACAGTTGTCACTGGGTCTAATCAATGGGGATGTATACTGTACAGACAGTTGTCACTGGGTCTTATCAGTGGGGATGTATACTGTACAGACAGTTGTCACTGGGTCTTATCAGTGGGGATATATACTGTACAGACAGTTGTCACTGGGTCTTATCATTTGGGATGTATACTGTACAGACAGTTGTCACTGGGTCTTATCAGTGGGGATATATACTGTACAGACAGTTGTCACTGGGTCTTATCAGTAGGGAGGTATACTGTACAGACAGTTGTCACTGGGTCTTATCAGTTGGGATGTATACTGTACAGACAGTTGTCACTGGGTCTTATCAGTTGGGATGTATACTGTACGGACAGTTGTCACTGGGTCTTATCAGTTGGGATGTATACTGTACGGACAGTTGTCACTGGGTCTTATCAGTTGGGATGTATACTGTACAGACAGTTGTCACTGGGGCTTATCAGTGGGGATATATACTGTACAGACAGTTGTCACTGGGTCTTATCAGTTGGGACGTATACTGTACAGACAGTTGTCACTGGGTCTTATCAGTGGGGATATATACTGTACAGACAGTTGTCACTGGGTCTTATTAGTAGGGAGGTATACTGTACAGACAGTTGTCACTGGGTCTTATCAGTTGGGATGTATACTGTACAGATAGTTGTCACTGGGTCTTATCAGTTGGGATGTATACTGTACGGACAGTTGTCACTGGGTCTTATCAGTTGGGATGTATACTGTACGGACAGTTGTCACTGGGTCTTATCAGTTGGGATGTATACTGTACAGACAGTTGTCACTGGGTCTTATCAGTAGGGATGTATACTGTACAGACAGTTGTCACTGGGTCTTATCAGTTGGGATGTAAACTGTACGGACAGTTGTCACTGGGTCTTATCAGTTGGGATGTATACTGTACGGACAGTTGTCACTGGGTCTTATCAGTTCGGATGTATACTGTACAGACAGTTGTCACTGGGTCTTATCAGTTGGGATGTATACTGTACAGACAGTTGTCACTGGGTCTTATCAATAGGGATGTATACTGTACAGACAGTTGTCACTGGGTCTTATCAGTAGGGATACTGTACAGACAGTTGTCACTGGGTCTTATCAGTAGAGATATATACTGTACAGACAGTTGTCACTGGGTCTTATCAGTTGGGATGTATACTGTACAGACAGTTGTCACTGGATCTTATCAATGGGGATGTATACTGTACAGACAGTTGTCACTGGGTCTTATCAGTAGGGATATATACTGTACAGACAGTTGTCACTGGGTCTTATCAGTAGGGATGTATACTGTACAGACAGTTGTCACTGGGTCTTATCAATGGGGATGTATAGTATACTGTACAGACAGTTGTCACTGGGTCTTATCAATGGGGATGTATAGTATACTGTACAGACAGTTGTCACTGGGTCTTATCAGTTGGGATATATACTGTACAGACAGTTGTCACTGGGTCTTATCAATGGGGATGTATAGTATACTGTACAGACAGTTGTCACTGGGTCTTATCAATGGGGATGTATAGTATACTGTACAGACAGTTGTCACTGGGTCTTATCAGTAGGGATGTATACTGTACAGACAGTTGTCACTGGGTCTTATCAGTAGGGATATATACTGTACAGACAGTTGTCACTGGGTCTTATCAGTAGGGATGTATACTGTACAGACAGTTGTCACTGGGCCTTATCAATGGGGATGTATAGTATACTGTACAGATAGTTGTCACTGGGTCTTATCAGTAGGAATGTATACTGTACAGACAGTTGTCACTGGGTCTTATCAGTAGGGATGTATACTGTACAGACAGTTGTCACTGGGCCTTATCAGTAGGAATGTATACTGTACAGACAGTTGTCACTGGGTCTTATCAGTGGGGATGTATACTGTACAGACAGTTGTCACTGGGCCTTATCAATGGGGATGTATAGTATACTGTACAGATAGTTGTCACTGGGTCTTATCAGTAGGGATGTATACTGTACAGACAGTTGTCACTGGGTCTTATCAGTAGGGATGTATACTGTACAGACAGTTGTCACTGGGTCTTGACAGTAGGGATGTATACTGTACAGACAGTTGTCACTGGGTCTTATCAGTAGGGATAATTATACTGTACGGACAGGTGTCACTGGGTCTTATCAGTAGGAATGTATACTGTACAGACAGTTGTCACTGGGTCTTATCAGTAGGGATGTATACTGTACAGACAGTTGTCACTGGGTCTTATCAGTAGGGATGTATACTGTACAGACAGTTGTCACTGGGTCTTATCAGTTGGGATGTATACTGTACAGACAGTTGTCACTGGGTCTTGTCAGTAGGGATATATACTGCACAGACAGTTGTCACTGGGCCTTATCAGTAGGGATACTGTATAGACAGTTGTCACTGGGTCTTATCAGTAGGGATACTGTACAGGCAGTTGTCACTGGATCTTATCAGTAGGGATACTGTACAGACAGTTGTCACTGAGTCTTATCAGTAGGGATACTGTATAGACAGTTGTCACTGGGTCTTATCAGTAGGGATACTGCACAGACAGTTGTCACTGGGTCTTATCAGTAGGGATACTGTACAGACAGTTGTCACTGAGTCTTATCAGTAGGGATACTGTACAGACAGTTGTCACTGAGTCTTATCAGTTGGGATATATACTGTACAGACAGTTGTCACTGGGTCTTATCAGTAGGGATATATACTGTACAGACAGTTGTCACTGGGTCTTATCAATAGGGATGTATACTGTACAGACAGTTGTCACTGGGTCTTATCAGTAGGGATATATACTGTACAGACAGTTGTCACTGGGTCTTATCAGTTGGGATGTATACTGTACGGACAGTTGTCACTGGGTTTTATCAGTTGGGATGTATACTGTACAGACAGTTGTCACTGGGTCTTATCAATGGGGATGTATACTGTACAGACAGTTGTCACTGGGTCTTATCAATGGGGATGTATACTGTACAGACAGTTGTCACTAAGTCTTATCAGTTGGGATGTATACTGTACAGACAGTTGTCACTGGGTCTTATCAGTAGGGATGTATATCGACAGACAGTTGTCACTGGGTCTTGTCATTAGGGATGTATACTGTACAGACAGTTGTCACTGGTTCTTATCAGTAGGGATAATTATACTGTACGGACAGTTGTCACTGGATCTTATCAGTAGGGATATATACTGTACAGACAGTTGTCACTGGGTCTTATCAGAAGGGATGTATATTGTACAGACAGTTGTCACTGGGTCTTATCAATAGGGATGTATACTGTACAGACAGTTGTCACTGGGTCTTATCAGTAGGGATGTATACTGTACAGACAGTTGTCACTGGGTCTTGTCAGTAGGGATGTATACTGTACAGATAGTTGTCACTGGGTCTTGTCAGTAGGGATGTATACTGTACAGACAGTTGTCACTGGGTCTTATCAGGAATTATTGGTATGCACTTACCTGTAAATTCTACCCCGACATAAGGAATTATTGGTATGCACTTACCTTTAAATTTATTTTTACATGTAATATATCAAACAATTTCAAAAGCATGACCAAGGGCAAATTTTGTGTTTATTACCTGATGTGTCATAAAATATACATTTTGTTCTATTTATAAAATAGGATATCTTTAGGATGGGAGACACTATATGTACAGTCAAACCTGTCGATGTCTATAACAACCACCCAAGAGAGATGTCAAAATAGTCTTTATAGACAGATTAGAAACTTGGCAAAATTATGAAGTTTGTTTATATCTAAGTAGATTATTTCTGACATTTCATTTGTAAAAACATAATGAAATATATTATATAAAACATAGCATTTGAAGATAAAGGTGGCTGTATTATATAAAACATAGCATTGGAAGATAAAGTTGGCTATAAATTCAAGTCTGATTAGTTGTCTTTCATTTATTGTCTTTATATAGAAGTGTTTCCATATATAAATACAGCATAGCTTTGTGTGATACCTGAAATGGAAACACATCAAAATCAATTATCATTATTTTCCATATTGTATTCTTAGTTGTTGTATTCTAATTATATAAGTTGTCATTATTTGAGTAGTAAATTAATATAAGTGCCCTCATATAGAGGTGTTCCTTACTAAAATTGCTTGCTGGAGATTAATTTTGAGTCTGAGTGTTGAAAGGTTTTCCTAATCAACATGTACATATGGCCATCATATCAACAGAAATTGTAATCTTCTGAGCCGGAGTTAAGGATAGTCAAATTTATAATGTAATATTTTACCGTTTATATCTCACAATATTCTACAGTTTATATCTGACAATATTTTACAGTTTTTATCTCACAATATTTTACAGTTTATATCTGACAATATTTTACAGTTTTTATCTCACAATATTCTACAGTTTATATCTCACAATATTCTACAGTTTATATCTCACAATATTCTACAGTTTATATCTCACAATATTCTACAGTTTATATCTCACAATATTTTACCGTTTATATCTCACAATATTCTACAGTTTATATCTCACAATATTCTAGAGTTTATATCTCACAATATTCTACAGTTTATATCTCACAATATTTTACCGTTTATATCTCACAATATTCTACAGTTTATATCTCACAATATTCTACAGTTTATATCTCACAATATTTTACCGTTTATATCTCACAATATTCTACAGTTTATATCTCACAATATTCTACAGTTTATATCTCACAATATTTTACCGTTTATATCTCACAATATTCTACAGTTTATATCTCACAATATTCTACAGTTTATATCTTATAATATTCTACAGTTTATATCTCACAATATTCTACAGTTTATATCTCACAATATTCTACAGTTTATATCTCACAATATTTTACCGTTTATATCTCACAATATTCTACAGTTTATATCTCACAATATTCTACAGTTTATATCTCACAATATTTTACAGTTTATATCTCACAATATTCTAGTTTATATCTCACAATATTTTACAGTTTATATCTCACAATATTCTACAGTTTATATCTCACAATATTTTACCGTTTATATTTTATATCTCACAATATTCTACAGTTTATATCTCTCAATATTTTACCGTTTATATCTCACAATATTCTACAGTTTATATCTCACAATATTCTAGAGTTTATATCTCACAATATTCTACAGTTTATATCTCACAATATTCTACAGTTTATATCTCACAATATTTTACCGTTTATATCTCACAATATTCTACAGTTTATATCTCACAATATTCTAAAATTTATATCTCACAATATTCTACAGTTTATATCTCACAATATTTTACCGTTTATATCTCACAATATTCTACAGTTTATATCTCACAATATTCTACAGTTTATATCTTATAATATTCTACAGTTTATATCTCACAATATTCTACAGTTTATATCTCACAATATTCTAAAGTTTATATCTCACAATATTCTACAGTTTATATCTCACAATATTTTACCGTTTATATCTCACAATATTCTACAGTTTATATCTCACAATATTCTACAGTTTATATCTTATAATATTCTACAGTTTATATCTCACAATATTCTACAGTTTATATCTCACAATATTCTACAGTTTATATCTCACAATATTTTACCGTTTATATCTCACAATATTCTACAGTTTATATCTCACAATATTCTACAGTTTATATCTCACAATATTTTACAGTTTATATCTCACAATATTCTAGTTTATATCTCACAATATTTTACAGTTTATATCTCACAATATTCTACAGTTTATATCTCACAATATTTTACCGTTTATATTTTATATCTCACAATATTCTACAGTTTATATCTCTCAATATTTTACCGTTTATATCTCACAATATTCTACAGTTTATATCTCACAATATTCTACAGTTTATATCTCACAATATTTTACCGTTTATTAGCTCACCTGCCCGAAGGGCAAGTGAGCTTATGCCGTGGCGCGGCGTCCGTCGTCCGTCCGGCCGTCCGGCCGTCCGGCCGTCCGTCCGGCGTCAACTTTTCCATTCAAGCAACTTCTTCTCAATAACCAAAAGGCCCAGAGACCTAATATTGGGCCTGTAGCATGCTGGGGTGAAGGGCTACCAAGTTTGTTCAAATGAAGAACGTTGACCTTCATTCAAGGTCACAGGGGTCAAAAAGGCTAAAATCTTTAAACGACTTCTTCTCAATAACCAAGAGTCCCAGGGAGTTGATATTAGGTCTGTAGCATGCTGGGGTGAAGGGCTACCAAGTTTGTTCAAATGAATGACCTTGACTTTCATTCAAGGTCACAGGGGTCAAATATGCT
This sequence comes from Pecten maximus, assembly GCF_902652985.1. Classification (NCBI taxonomy): domain Eukaryota; kingdom Metazoa; phylum Mollusca; class Bivalvia; order Pectinida; family Pectinidae; genus Pecten; species Pecten maximus. The sequence goes on from NC_047022.1 coordinate 33,010,409, forward strand.
AAAAAAAAATAAACGACTTCTTCTAAATAGCCAAAAGACCCAGGGACTTGATATTGGGTCTGTAGCATGCTGGGGTGAAGGTCTACCAAGTTTGTTCAAATGAATGACCTTGACCTTCATTCAAGGTCACAGGAGTCAAAAAGGCTAAAATCTTTAAACGACTTCTTCTCAATAACCAACAGATCCAGAGACCTAATATTTGGCCTGCAGCATGCTAGGATGAAGGGCTCCCAAGTTTGTTCAAATGAATGACCTTGACCTTCATTCAAGGTCACAGGAGTCAAAAAGGCTAAAATCTTTAAACGACTTCTTCTCAATAACCAACAGATCCAGAGACCTAATATTTGGCCTGCAGCATGCTAGGATGAAGGGCTCCCAAGTTTGTTCAAATGAATGACCTTGACCTTCATTCAAGGTCACAGGAGTCAAAAAGGCTAAAATCTTTAAATGACTTCTTCTCAATAACCAAGAGGCCCAGGGAGTTGATATTGGGTCTGTAGCATGCTGGGGTAAAGGGCTCCCAAGTTTGTTCAAATGAATGACCTTGATCTTCATTCAAGGTCACAGGAGTCAAAAAGGCTGAAATCTTTAAACGACTTCTTCTCAATAACCAAGAGGCCCAGGGAGTTGATATTGGGTCTGTAGTATGCTGGGGTAAAGGGCTACCAAGTTTGTTCAAATGAATGACCTTGATCTTTATTCAAGGTCACAGGAGTCAAAAAGGCTAAAATCTTTAAACGACTTCTTCTCAATAACCAACAGTCCCAGGGAGTTGGTATTGGGTCTGTAGCATGCTGGGGTGAAGGGCTACCTAGTTTGTTCAAATGAATGACCTTGACCTTCATTCAATGTCACAGGGACCAAACAGGCTAAAATCTTTAAACGACTTCTTCTCAATAACCAAAAGTCCCAGGGAGTTGATATTGGGTTTGTAGCATGCTGCGGTAAAGGGCTACCAAATTTGTTCAAATGAATGACCTTGACCTTCATTCAAGGTCACAGGAGTCAAAAAGGCTAAAATCTTTAAACGACTTCTTCTCAATAACCAACAGTCCCAGAGACCTAATATTTGGCCTGTAGCATGCTGGGGTAAAGGGCTACCAAGTTTGTTCAAATGAATGACCTTGACCTTCATTCAAGGTCACTGGAGTCAAAAAGGCTAACATTTTAAAACGACTTCTTCTCAATAACCAACAGTCCCAGAGACCTAATATTTGGCCTGTAGCATGCTGGGGTGAAGGGCTCGCAAGTTTGTTCAATTGAATGACCTTGACCTTCATTCAAGGTCACAGGAGTCAAAAAGGCTAAAAATTTTAACAACTTCTTCTCAATTACCAACAGTCCCAGAGACCTAATATTTGGCCTGTAGCATGCTGGGGTGAAGGGCTCGCAAGTTTGTTCAAATGAATGACCTTGACCTTCATTCAAGGTCACAGGAGTCAAAAAGGCTAAAATCTTGACACGACTTCTTCTCAATAACCAAGAGTCCCATGGAGTTAATATTGTGTCTGTAGCATGCTGGGGTAAAGGGCTACCAAGTTTGTTCAAATGAATGACCCTGACTTGCATTCAAGGTCACGTCGATCAAGTATGCTTAAATCTTTAAATGACTTTAAGTGAAAAGCCAAAGTGCAGAGAGACATTATATTGGTCCTGTAGCATGCTTTCAAATAACTGCAGGATCCATATATGAAAAGATCACTGCATTGCAGGTGAGCGATTTGGGCCCATTGGGCCCTTGTATCTCACAATATTTTACCGTTTATATCTCACAATATTCTACAGTTTATATCTCACAATATTCTACAGTTTATATCTGACAATATTTTACAGTTTATATCTCACAATATTTTACCGTTTATATCTCACAATATTCTACAGTTTATATCTCATAATATTCTACAGTTTATATCTCACAATATTTTACAGTTTATATCTCACAATATTCTACAGTTGATATCTCACAATATTCTACAGTTTATATCTCACAATATTTTACCGTTTATATCTCACCATATTTTACCGTTTATATCTCACAATATTCTACAGTTTATATCTCACAATATTCTACACTTTATATCTCACAATATTTTACCGTTTATATCTCACAATATTTTACCGTTTATATCTCACAATATTCTACACTTTATATCTCACAATATTCTACAGTTTATATCTGACAATATTTTACAGTTTATATCTCACAATATTCTACAGTTTATATCTGATAATATTTTACAGTTTATATCTCACAATATTCTACAGTTTATATCTCACAATATTCTACAGTTTATATCTCACAATATTCTACAGTTTATATCTCACAATATTTTACAGTTTATATCTCACAATATTCTACAGTTTTTATCTGACAATATTCTACAGTATATATCTCACAATATTCTACAGTTTATATCTCACAATATTCTACAGTTTATATCTTACAATATTTTACAGTTTATATCTCACAATATTCTACAGTTTTTATCTGACAATATTCTACAGTATATATCTCACAATATTCTACAGTTTATATCTCACAATATTCTACAGTATATATCTCACAATATTCTACAGTTTATATCTCACAATATTCTACAGTTTTTATCTGACAATATTCTACAGTATATATCTCACAATATTCTACAGTTTATATCTCACAATATTCTACAGTTTATATCTCACAATATTCTACACTTTATATCTCACAATATTCTACAGTTTATATCTGCTACAGTTTATATCTGACAATATTCCACAGTTTATATCTCACAATATTCTACAGTTTATATCTCACAATATTCTACTGTTTATATCTCACAATATTTTACAGTTTATATCTGACAATATTCTACAGTTTATATCTCATAATATTCTACAGTTTATATCTCACAATATTCTACAGTTTATATCTCACAATATTCTAGAGTTTAATCTCACAATATTCTACAGTTTATATCTCACAATATTTTACAGTTTTTATCTGACAATATTCTACAGTATATATCTCACAATATTCTACAGTTTTTATCTCACAATATTCTACAGTATATATCTCACAATATTTTACAGTTTATATCTCACAATATTCTACAGTTTATATCTCACAATATTCTACACTTTATATCTGACAATATTCTACAGTTTATATCTCACAATATTCTACAGTTTATATCTCACAATATTCTACAGTATATATCTCACAATATTTTACAGTTTATATCTCACAATATTCTACAGTTTTTATCTGACAATATTCTACAGTATATATCTCACAATATTCTACAGTTTATATCTCACAATATTCTACAGTTGATATCTTACAATATTTTACAGTTTATATCTCACAATATTCTACAGTTTTTATCTGACAATATTCTACAGTATATATCTCACAATATTCTACAGTTTATATCTCACAATATTCTACAGTATATATCTCACAATATCCTACAGTTTATATCTCACAATATTCTACAGTTTATATCTCACAATATTCTTCAGTTTATATCTCACAATATTCTACAGTTTATATCTCACAATATTCTACACTTTATATCTCACAATATTCTACAGTTTATATCTGACAATATTCTACAGTTTATATCTGACATTATAATCCTGGTTATATCAATATATTTTGCGGAGCAATAAAAATGCTTTCAAATGCCAAAGTCCTCCCTACTTTTATTCAAAGTGTATATGTTAGCTTTCTAGGCTAATTATTATTAGATGTCAATAGATAATATATAGTACCCTTTTAAAATAGGAACACAGTCATTGCATCCCTGAACTCATATTTGTGGATTTTTTAGGATTTGCAAAACTGGTATTGAGAACCTAACTTATTGTTTTTAATGCCTGAAATTCCTACAAATATCAGCAAGACATATCATTCACAAAAGAAATTTTTAAATTCAGAAATCATTGTAATCCAAGCTGAAGTCCATTACATAGTAACACATCTGACATGGTCTTCTATTACAATATTATGTCCATATTAAGCTTCATGAAGCTCCAGTTTATTTCTCCATGTGTGCTAACACACAGAACAAAATGGCATCAATCCATAATCTATGGTAATCTATATTTCTTATATTTTAAAAAGACAACATTTTCCTGAGATTGTAACTGTATCTTATAATCTCTCTGTCATTAGCTACACAGGTGACACATCCACTGGTGTGGAGATTTCATTACCTATATTATTTACCTATAGAGCTGTTCTGTCCATACATGTATACCAGTATAGAGACTAGTAGATAATCTGCATACATGTACCGCTGCATATGTGTGATCACACCTTGACGTCCTATATACCAACTCATTACATTCTCAGTCAGAAAAGTGTTAAAATACATGGGACATGTTGTATAGATGTTCCCACAGTCACGCTTGATTTAAACAAGTACAATCAGGCCAGGTAGAAATGCTAATACCGGTATGTGCCGGGTAGTAAAGGGTGTTCCTCTATCACGCTGATACTAATGCTGTCTGTACCAGAACATATTCATATATAACTCATATCTTGTTGAGGAAATTGACATAGTAAATAAAGGTATTAAAAAATCTATAACATAAATGCACAAAATGTTTTAACAAATAACAAAATTGTCATTTCATAATTTTAAAGATGTACTTTTTTATGCAGCTTCAGTAAGATATCTAGACAACTTACTGCCATTTTAATATTTCGTTGTTTGCTAGATTTTTATTTTGCAGTGTTATTGTGTGACAAGTTATGTGAGACCTCCTGCTCCATGTATTTAATGCCAATGGCAATTATCTATAAATATTTATTATAAATAGTGTCTACAGTGTTAAGTTTTTTGTGTCCACAGAATTATCTACAACAGTCGGGAGATCCTAAGTGGATGGATGACATCAAAAAAGACCTTCATCGACAGTTTCCCCTACACGAGATGTTCAAAAGTAAAGATGGATATGGGTTAGTACAATGTTCCACCAGTAAAACGCTAGCTATAACTGCTATCCTACCGGAGGATTGTGTCCATCACCAGAATATTTGATAATGGTTGGAGGATGTTTCTTATTTTTTCAGTTATGCCAGTCACATTGACTTGTGACGGTTTTCATGTTTTACACATGTGGACAATATAAAAAATTATCTTTGTGTTGTACCTTGAAAGAGTAATGGTTTACCTGAGTGTCGCACCTTGACAAAGTAATGGTTTACCTGAGTGTCCCACCTTGACAAAGCAATGGTTTACCTGAGTGTCCCACCTTGACAAGGTAATGGTTTACCTGAGAGTCCCACCTTGACAAAGTAATGGTTTACCTGAGTGTCGCACCTTGACAAAGTAATGGTTTACCTGAGTGTCCCACCTTGACAAAGCAATGGTTTACCTGAGTGTCGCACCTTGACAAAGTAATGGTTTACCTGAGTGTCCCACCTTGACAAAGTAATGGTTTACCTGAGTGTCCCACCTCAACAAAGTAATGGTTTACCTGAGGGTCCCACCTTGACAAAGTAATGGTTTACCTGAGTGTCCCACCTCGACAAAGTAATGGTTTACCTGAGGGTCCCACCTTGACAAAGCAATGGTTTACCTGAGTGTCGCACCTTGACAAAGTAATGGTTTACCTGAGTGTCCCACCTTGACAAAGTAATGGTTTACCTGAGTGTCCCACCTTGACAAAGTAATGGTTTACCTGAGTGTTATTATATACATCAAATTGAAATTTGATGCATGTATTATGTTCCTATGGTATAGTGTCTGCATCAATATTCTTACCCATTTTTTACTTTACTTTTTTGGTACAATTTTAACCAAGTCCAAGAATATTTGGGTCAAGTCTTTACATGGGTCAGGTAATCAAGGTTGCAGATGCTGAATTTGTCCTACATTTCATATTACCATGAACTTGAAATCATTGGATAGGGTCAGACAGGTAATGTATCTGTTTGCAGTGCTCTTGTTACACATAATATTGATCAACAGATCTTAAGTGTTTTTATAGGTAAAAGATAAAGATTTACCTGCGTTACACCTGGACAAATACTGATTTACTTACATTGCATATCTCTTGAATTCTGATATTATAAATTGTGTTCCTTCTGTGACAGGAATTCTGATATTATAAATTGTGTTCCTTCTGTGACAGGAATTCTGATATTATAAATTGTGTTCCTTCTGTGACAGGAATTCTGATATTATAAATTGTGTTCCTTCTGTGACAGGAATTCTGATATTATAAATTGTGTTCCTTCTGTGACAGGAATTCTGATATTATAAATTGTGTTCCTTCTGTGACAGGAGAAATGGTTTGAGATTCTGATTTACATACACTGTATACCTGTATGAAGTACATGTACAGTGGAACTTCGTTAACTCGAACTCGACGAGACCACGAGAAAACTTCGAGTTATCTGAGTGTTCGAATTAAGCGAGTTGTCATTTTTTGTATGATCATTATAACTCCGCTCTGTCACTCATCAGTTTAGTGTAAAGACTGGTCAATACATGTACATGTATATGTAATATTTCCTTCTGTCTCTCGTATTTTGTGTAGTTTTGCCGATAGACAGTCATGATAGAGTTTCTTTCACTTAGTCACTTCAATAATTATATATATAATGATATAATAATAATACTGTTTGACAGGTCTACTTACATTTTACCATTAACCACACCATTTCCGTGTGTATTAGCACAGGAAGTTGAGCTGCGCATGTGCGTATAAAATGTTACTGTTACTGAGTTTGCACGTTATCCGATTTAATAGACAGCGGTGACAGTTTATACAGACATTTTGGTTTGTTTTTGTTTAACGTCCTATTAACAGCCAGGGTCATTTAAGGACGTGCCAGGTTTTGGAGGTTTAGGAAAGCCGGAGTACCCGGTGAAAAACCACCAGCCTACGGTCAGTACCTGGCAACTGCCCCACGTAGGTTTCGAATTCGCAACCAAGAGGTGGAGGGCTAGTGTTAAAGTGTCGGGACACCTTAACCACTTGGCCACCGCGGCCCCTAAAATGTTACTGTTATACAGACGTACTCTGAACACCTCAGAAGTTATTACGCTATTGTTTCAGTCGTTTAAAGATTTAATAGGCAGCGGTAACTGTTTCATTTCTACACCTGTACAAACATCAGCCAAGTACCAGAGATGTCAGAGATTTAATCAGTTTCGCTAGAGCGAGTGGGTAGATGAATTGTTGACTGTAGTGTGTAATTATTATCGGCGACCGTCTGATGTAAGTAAAGCAGTACTTTTTATGACCAAGAGTTGTTGTTATAAGATTCCACAGACAATTTGTTTACCAGTAATTAATCTATTAAACACTTATATTAATAGCATATAATATAATCGGTAGGTTTCTAGTGGCGATATCTTCAAACAGAAGTTGAGATGTTGAAAAAATGTCTACTTGAAACACATGTTCATAATGACCAGTTACGATGGCAACCAAAATATTGAAAATAAAGGTCACATAAACACATATATAATATAATTTTGTGAAGTTTCATTGAAATCGGTTCACAAGTATGAAGTTGAATTAGGGATACCAAATAAATACTGCCCTCTGATTGGTTGGAAGATTCAGTAAGATAGATTAAATGTCAAAGGAAATTCATTAAAATATCAATGTTGACAGGTCAGATTCTTGTTTTCAAAGATTAAAGTCTTTTACTTTAGTGTGGATGAAAAACTTTGTATATTGTTGGTAAGATTTACAGCGTCAGTTTCGAAGCTTATGCCATGATGTATTAAAATAAGAAATATATATATTATATTCTTAATGAAATTTTATTAGAAGATGGCCAAGAATAATGTTGTGCCAAATGTTCTTTTTGCATCAGACCATAACTTAGTTTTCTTGTCAAACATGAAACAATAAATATTAGGAAACAACTGTTTGTTGTGTTTCAGTATGTTTGTCATACGTAGCTTAATATAATACAATGCATTTGCATAATTCTGTGATGATATATCTGGATTATGTCTTATAGAACAAGAATAATCTGCATCCCATATATGTTATGTAAATTTTCAATAAGTGTAGTATTAAGTTTATATCTGAAAAAGCAAATACTATGATGAGATGGCATTTTCATTTTATTGCTTAGCAAATGTTTGAAACTTATCAAAGATTTTATGCACTGTATATTCTTTATCAACATGTTTAGCCTTCCAGTACTTTGAGTACTTTGATTTTTACTAGGATAAAGAGAGAATCTGGCCGGGACTGACAAAGTACTTCGAGTTAAGCGGGGTATTCGAGTTTTCCAAGTTCCGAGTTAACGAAGTTCCACTGTATATGATTTTATCATGTTAAACTTTAGGTTTACATATACTGTATACCTGTTGAACCCTAGGTTTACATACATTGTATACCTGTTGAACCCTAGGTTTACATACACTGTATACCTGTTGAACCCTAGGTTTACATATACTGTATACCTGTTGAACCCTAGGTTTACATACACTGTATACCTGTTGAACCCTAAGTTTACATACATTGTATACCTGTTGAACCCTAGGTTTACATACACTGTATACCTGTTGAACCCTAGGTTTACATACACTGTATACCTGTTGAACCCTAGGTTTACATACATTTTATACCTGTTGAACCCAAGGTTTACATACACTGTATACCTGTTGAACCCTAGGTTTACATATACTGTATACCTGTTGAACCCTAGATTTACATACACTGTATACCTGTTGAACCCTAGGTTTACATACACTGTATACCTGTTGAACCCTAGGTTTACATACACTATATACCTGTTGAACCCTAGGTTTACATACACTATATACCTGTTGAACCCTAAGTTTACATACACTGTATACCTGTTGAACCCTAGGTTTACATACACTGTATACCTGTTGAACCCTAGGTTTACATATACTGTATACCTGTATGACTTTTAATTTTGCCATGATTTACCTTTGCAGACAGGAGGTTTGAGATTATGATTTACAATGTAAACATGTACCTTTATGAAATGTAATTTTGCTTTGTTGTACTTTCACAGCCAAGAAGATTTGTTTAAGATCCTGAAGGCGTACACCATCCACAACCCAAAAGATGGATACTGTCAGGCACAGGCACCCATCGCGGCAGTTCTACTGATGCACATGCCTGCAGAACAGGCCTTCTGGTGTCTGGTGTCCATCTGTGAGAAGTACCTACCTGGTTACTACAGTCATGGACTGGTCAGTATATAGTAATTAACTCACCTGGTTACTACAGTCCTGGACTGGTTAGTATACAGTAATTATCTCACCTGGTTACAACAGTCCTGGACTGGTCAGTATACAGTAATTACCTCACCTGGTTACTACAGTCCTGGACTGGTCAGTATACAGTAATTACCTCACCTGGACTGGTCAGTATACAGTAATTACCTCACCTGGACTGGTCAGTATACAGTAATTACCTCACCTGGTTACTACAGTCCTGGACTGGTCAGTATACAGTAATTACCTCACCTGGTTACTACAGTCCTGGACTGGTCAGTATACAGTAATTACCTCACCTGGTTACCACAGTCCTGGACTGGTCAGTATATAGTAATTACCTCACCTGGTTACTACAGTCCTGGACTGGTCAGTATACAGTAATTACCTCACCTGGACTAGTCAGTATACAGTAATTACCTCACCTGGACTAGTCAGTATACAGTAATTACCTCACCTGGTTACTACAGTCCTGGACTGGTCAGTATACAGTAATTACCTCACCTGGTTACTACAGTCCTGGACTGGTCAGTATACAGTAATTACCTCACCTGGTTACCACAGTCCTGGACTGGTCAGTATACAGTAATTACCTCACCTGGTTACTACAGTCCTGGACTGGTCAGTATACAGTTATTACCTCGCCTGGTTACTACAGTCCTGGACTGGTCAGTATACAGTAATTACCTTGCCTGGTTACTACAGTCTTGGACTGGTCAGTATGCAGTAATTACCTCACCTGGTTACAACAGTCCTGGACTGGTCAGTATACAGTAATTACCTCACCTGGACTGGTCAGTATACAGTAATTACCTCACCTGGACTGGTCAGTATACAGTAATTACCTCACCTGGACTGGTCAGTATACAGTAATTACCTCACCTGGTTACTACAGTCCTGGACTGGTCAGTATACAGTAATTACCTCACCTGGTTACTACAGTCCTGGACTGGTCAGTATACAGTAATTACCTCACCTGGTTACTACAGTCCTGGACTGGTCAGTATACAGTAATTACCTCACCTGGACTGGTCAGTATACAGTAATTACCTCACCTGGACTGGTCAGTATACAGTAATTACCTCACCTGGTTACTACAGTCCTGGACTGGTCAGTATACAGTAATTATCTCACCTGGTTACTACAGTCATGGACTGGTCAGTATATAGTAATACCTCACCTGGACTGGTCAGTACACAGTAATTACCTCACCTGGTTACAACAGTCCTGGACTGGTCAGTATACAGTAATTACCTCACCTGGTTACTACAGTCATGGACTGGTCAGTATACAGTAATTACCTCACCTGGTTACTACAGTCATGGACTGGTCAGTATACAGTAATTACCTCACCTGGTTACTACAGTCCTGGACTGGTCAGTATACAGTAATTACCTCACCGGGTTACAACAGTCCTGGACTGGTCAGTATACAGTAATTACCTCACCTGGTTACAACAGTCCTGGACTGGTCAGTATACAGTAATTACCTCACCTGGTTACTACAGTCCTGGACTGGTCAGTATACAGTAATTACCTCACCTGGTTACTACAGTCCTGGACTGGTCAGTAAACAGTAATTTACTCACCTGGTTATGGCTAAGTGAAAGGACATACATGTATGTGGAAAATCCATAATTGACTTCCAGTTATAATCAGATGGCATTTCTGATATAATGACTGATTACTTAATCAGATGACTGTATGTTCAAATTTCTTTAAAATGTCGATACTTTTCAGTCGCTTCAGTTGTTTTAGTTCCTTTATGTTATAAAATTAACCTTAACATGTCCAACTTAGACAGGATTTGTAATAATATAATAAATGAAGTGTATTAGAAGTTGAAATCTTTATTATGTATACTATATGCGGGATAGTTAATTTGTTTTATCTAAAACAGAGGAAAATAGTAATTTACCGATTAAGATTCTGAAAAATTATATTTTATGAGTAACTTTTAACTTGAATTCTACTTGTTATCAGGGTAGATTTTAATTAACTAGTTGTCTTTATTTACAGGAAGCTGTACAAGTAGATGGGGATGTGCTGTTTGGACTCGTGAAGAGGACATCACCGACGATATATAAACATTTAGTAAGTAATGTGTTCAGTTCCCTGGAAGAGAACATCACCTATGATATATAAACATTTAGTAAACATCACCTACGATATATAAACATTTAGTAAGTAATGTGTTATGTTCCCAGGAAGAGAACATCGCCTATGATATATAAACATTTAGTAAACATCACCTACGATATATAAACATTTAGTAAGTAATGTGTGCTGTATCCTTGGAAGAGAACATCGCCTACGATATATAAACATTTAGTAAGTAATGTGTGATGTTCCCAGGAAGAGAACATCGCCTACTATATATAAACATTTAGTAAACATCACCTACGATATTTAAACATTTAGTAAGTAATATGTGATGTTCCCAGGAAGAGAACATTTTCTACAATATATAAACATTTAGTACATAAGATGTTCAGTTCCCTGGATAAAGATGATGTTTTGCTTGTGTAATTGCAGAAGAAACAGGATGTGTACCCAATCCTTTATATGACAGAGTGGTTTATGTGTGTGTTCACCCGAACACTTCCCTGGTCCAGTGTGCTTCGCGTGTGGGATGTGTTCTTCTGTGAAGGTGAGGCCAACAGCAATGATATCTATGCTAGGATAAAGATAAAATAGTTATGGATGAAATGCTGTTAGGATAAAACTTAGATCTGGTGTTGATCAACAAAAAGTTGTATCATGGTCTATTGTTATAAGGTCACGGTCATGATGTGAAATCTCAAGGTCATATATAGGTCACATTGCATATCTTTTGACCTCTGGTATCAAATGATGGAAGCAAAGGTCTCAGAAATCAAAACTATACTTTGAAGATGAAAGAAAATGATTATTGGATCATGTAACCTTTAATGGTGGTTACAAAGGTTCCTCTTGAGGATGTCTTGTTATTATCAACATCACATAGTAGTAACAGTACTGTGAGTAATTAATGGAGCATTGTAGTAACAGAACTGTGAGTAATTAATGGAGCATTGAGGGTTAACAAAATTAGATTTGTGGAGGTATTTATAAAAGGTCAGCCATCATTAATGATACATCCTTTTGATGTTTGTATCCAATTTTGATTGTCTTTGTGATGTTTGTACCCAGGTGTGAAGGTGTTGTTCCGTGTGGCTTTGGTCTTAATTAGGATCTCCCTCGGAGAACCTGGCACGCTATCTAAGTGTCCTTCACTCTATGAAACACTGGAGGCCCTCCGTCGGCTTCCACTTCACCTACACGAAGAGGAGGGGCTTATACAGGAAGTAAGTATTTGAGGGACTTGTACAGGAAGTAAGTATGGGAGGGACTTATACAGGAAGTAAGTCTGGGAGGGACTTATACAGGAAGTAAGTATGGGAGGGACTTATACAGGAAGTAAATATGGGAGGGACTTATACAGGAAGTAAGTATGGGAGGGACTTATACAGGAAGTAAGTATGGGAGGGACTTACACAGGAAGTAAGTATGGGAGGGACTTATACAGGAAGTAAGTATGGGAGGGACTTATACAGGAAGTAAGTATGGGAGGGACTTATACAGGAAGTAAGTATGGGAGGGACTTACACAGGAAGTAAGTATGGGAGGGACTTATACAGGAAGTAAGTATGGGAGGGACTTATACAGGAAGTAAGTATGGGAGGGACTTATACAGGAAGTAAGTATGGGAGGGCAGACAGGAAGTAAGTATGGGAGGGACTTATACAGGAAGTACGTATGGGAGGGACTTATACAGGAAGTAAGTATGGGAGGGACTTATACAGGAAGTAAGTATGGGAGGGACTTACACAGGAAGTAAGTATGGGAGGGACTTACACAGGAAGTAAGTATGGGAGGGACTTATACAGGAAGTAAGTATGGGAGGGACTTATACAGGAAGTAAGTATGGGAGGGCATACAGGAAGTAAGTATGGGAGGGACTTATACAGGAAGTAAGTATGGGAGGGACTTATACAGGAAGTAAGTATGGGAGGGACTTATACAGGAAGTAAGTATGAGGGACTTATACAGGAAGTAAGTATGGGAGGGCATACGGGAAGTAAGTATGGGAGGGACTTATACAGGAAGTAAGTATGGGAGGGCATACAGGAAGTAAGTATGGGATTGGTTTATATAAAAAGTAGAGGAGAGGCAAATAAAGAAACCAAAGAGAGAGATTTCAATGGAAAAACAGTTTTTCTACCTTGCTTTATTATGCGAAGTTTTATCACAGAAATACAAAATAATTAATACATTTTACAACATCTGACATTAATGTTGAGCTACACAAGCCATTTACATTGATTTCTTCCTAGACTCTGAGACTAAACATTAATGAGCGAGATATGGAGAAGGAGCATCAGAAACAGGTCCAGAGACGAAGAGCTAAGGACAAGGCTAAGGACACAGGCCGCAGCAAGTCAAAATCTAGAAAGACATGATAGTGGCTTGTCAGTCATTCACATCCTCAAACTTCACCACCAGGGGCAGTATGATAAAACTACAATTTCTCCTTGGATTTTGCCACGTGTGGCCAGTGTGATGAAGTGACAATTACCTGGAGGGACCTGTTTTATATACATCATGAGAATACACATCTCCTGATAACAGTGTTGGCTTGGACATGTTGTTACCCTTGTGTACTGTGTAGAGGTGTGGTAAGATTCACCGCCGGTGTATTATATGACGAGGTTTTGATGCTATCATTCCTCTCAGGAAACATTTACGCTGAGCTTAGGGAGAGCTCCCATTCTCACATTTGTTGTGAGCTTAATGCTCATTGATCAAACCTTTTGTGTTTGGTTGACTAGCATTTTTATACAACAACTATGCCATTTAAAACTTTCAATTGAGCTCAAATGTGACCTTGACCTTTCAGGTCAGATTTTAACCTTGATTTTTTTTCTTCTGGTACATTTACATGTAAGATTTGAGCTGCCGACCTGCTGTGATTCAATATCGCTAAATGTTTTCATCAAGCTCAAATTTTTGATCCTCTATTATCTTTCCACAGATTTTTGATTGACCATTCCACCTTCTGAGCTCCAAACTTAAATAATATACATAGGATAACTAGCTCAGAACTCGGTGTTAGCAAGTGGAGGTATTAAGGGTAAGAGCAAATAAAGACATTTTTAGATCACCTGAGACAAATCTCAAGTGACCTATTCTAATCGCCTGTTGTCCGTCGTCGTCCGTCCGTAAACAATTTACATTTTCAACTTCTTCTCCAAAACCCCTTAACCCCAGGGGCCTGAGGGGCAGGGCTAAAAAGGGTCAAATTGACTAAAACTTCAAAAATCTTCTTCTCTACTCTCAGATATGATGGAATCAAATACTCTTCATAGATGGAAGAGTCTTATGGTGCTTTACTAAATTTATGAATTTCATGACCCTGGGATCACAAGTTTGCCCCTTGGGAGGGGGTAAATTTTACGAAAGTTTATATAGGGAAATCACATTTTTGACTATGATTTGTTTGATTTCTATTGAAATTCATTCTAATCTTCTTAACATTATCAGCATTGGATGACAGCTTAATGGTATACACATGTTGGCCCTGACTGACCCCTAGGGGCTGATGGGCAGGGCTAAAAAAGGTCAATTAAATTAACTGAAATATTTCAAATTTCAGGTGACCGTTAAGGCCCATGGGCCTCTTGTTTTATTTCATTGTAGCCAAGATTACATGAAAGCCCCTGTAATTGTGGATAAATTTGTTGTTTCTAAATACAGAAAGCAACAACTATAAATTTGATAGAATAATTTAACATTCCATGAACAAAGAGTAATCATTCTTCATAGCAAAAGATTTTAGTTGTTTGTCATTTGAATCGAAAATTTCCCTTTAAAACCAGTTATATTTTCCAAGGTCAGTGTTGTTCTTAGTTGCATTGATGTGCAAAGTTGTAGATCTGAAACCAACCAATAAAACTCTTAGTACTATTGAATCAATGGATGTAACAAGGGCTTTCATTAGTTGGTTTAAACAATAAGAAAGGTCGTGATTGGTTGGATTTAGATGAAGGTGTTAATAGAGGATGTGAATGCTGCTTGTAGGTGCTATAATTGTTTGCCTGTTATTGTAGACATGATGGTTATAGCTGATGCTGTCATTGACACTAATACATGTGATTTTAATTATATTATTGTGAATCATGAAATGAATTATTGTATATTTTTATGTCATATCACTGAAAAAATTGATTACGTCTGAAGAAAGCTGACTTTATTTTTTTGATTTTGTAATGAATCATGTGTTCCTGTGCGAGATCTAGATGTAATTACATTATTTGTGATAAATTTCCGTTGTGTCAGTGATCCCTGTGACCTTTTGTGACCTTTCATGACCTTATAAGTGCTGTTTATGTTTTCTGCATGATATCAAACTGTGAAAGTAAACAATTATCAAAAAAAATTTAATTTGATTTTCTAAGATAGATAGATATTGTCAAAAAAGTTAAATCAAAGTTTCAATTCAACCCATGTTTATGATTTATAAAATAGTATGAATTACTAACGATGTCAAATAGATTTAATCACTCTTTGAATATTATAACACTTCAAACATTTTCACTTTTACTTGAATTAAAAGGGGAAAAAAAATATTGTGTTATCATACACCTGGTAAGTTATATTTCATTATTTTCACTGATCATCCATTTGGATATAAAAAGGTATTGTAGTAAAGGACTTTCTGTCGAAGTTTACATATCCCTCGCCATATCTAGTTATCTATCCTCACACATATCACTAGTTTGTTATACCCCGATAAAACAAAGTACTGTAGGTGTATATTCTAATTAACAGATGTAGTGCTTTTCATGCCAAGAACAATAAATATTATCCTAAACTATGACTGCTCTTATATCAGTTTCTCTATAATAGTAGTATCGGTGCCAAATTTATCATCATGCTCATCTGTTTGACTTCGAAAAGATGCTTAAATCTGATGGCATCAAAATTGTTATACAAACAGTAGCTAATAAGCTTGACTAGAATCTAGAGCATATTACTTACATTGTACTGGTGCACGCTTGCTTTCCCTATATTTATGTTGCTACTTATACGGTATACATGGAAAGTTTTATTACACTTTTACTGGGAGGTCCTTCACTGAGGGACTTTTTTCTTTTTTTTCTGAGGGACTTAATATGTATGATAACATGGGTAAAAGTAGTAAGTCTTATTAGGAATTTGCATAATTTGAATTTGATTGAAACATAACAAAAAACAATTTCAGCTGCAGGAAGTGTTCACAGTGATTACTGGTAACATTTGGATATACTTTTTACTAGGAGCTCTATGATAGTGTTTTGTCCGGTATGTAGATATACTTCTTTAGAAAAGCCTTTGAATTTTAATGAAATTGTGGCCTTTTTACACCTACAGAACGGCTAGATATGTAGGGCAATATTTATATTATCTTCATTTTGCTACAAAAATATAAAACTTGTATCTGTATACACTGATAGATAAAAATAAACTTAACTGTAGCATGTAAGTTGTCTGAATAATGAAGAAAGATATATTGTAAAATGTTAATAAACACTTACTTGAGTGCAATATGGAAGAAGGGAGGGGACTAGTAAATGTGTTGTTGTGGTGCTTACTTATACTGTGGAGAAGCATGTTAAATGTAGAATACCCTGCCTTTGCTGGTTGTGTTACTGGAATCCCTCACCATTAGACCACTTTAATCCTGCATTCCTCAAATCATAAAGTCTATCCAAAAGATACAGTGCTATAATATTATTGTACTTAATTTAGGGCACTTTTATATTTATATATTATATAGCTAAAGTATTAAATTGGATGGGACTGGGATGGGATGTGTGTGTTATTTCATCTTTTCCCTATGCAGAGTTATCTGCTCTTGTGAACTGGTATTGATTGTTAGGTCATTTGTTTGTGAGAGTACCGTCATGAATTTGTGAGAAAAAATGTAATTTTCTCGTACAAACTAATGACCTTACAATCTCTACTTGCTCACAAGAGAAGATAACTCTGCAATAGGAAAGGACACACTAGAGACAGGCTAAACAATTCATGTATTTCATAAACAATGAGGCTCTCTGTCCTATGAGTTCCAGACTTGGTCTATATTAGTTTTGCAGATATGAAAACTTTATTTTCATGACTATAAAAATATATTAAGTGTTTATGAAATATGCTCTATAGAATTTTGAAATGCTCAGTTAATATACTGATACACAAAACTTCCAGGTGTATTTATCAGAAAACTGAATTTCAAAATATGGTTTGAGGTTAACAAGATAGTAAGCAGACAGAGTCCTATAACTGTGGATGTAGGAACATATACCATTATACATGCTGATCTCAGACAATGTCATCTCTAAACAAAGGCCAAAGTATGAAATGTACTAGAGACATAATGTTACCTTTACGTATAGTTCTAGTATAAAAATGTATTTATTGATTTGTGAGCTAAAATTAGTTAACTCTAAATGCATTTGGTAATATAATATTTGAAAAAGCTTAGTACAAATAGTCATTATCTTAATTTCTTGCGTATTGCCTGTAATCTATATGTCAAAATCATTAATAAATGTCCCCTAGGGGCTCTCTACAATACTTCTTTCACGTGGGTGTATGTAACCATGACCTTACAGTACTGTGTATCTACATTACAAAAATAGCACAGTAGTAGGTGTAATAAAGGATCTTACACTCGTAGCTATGTCATATCAAATTTATTTAACAAGTTTAATAATTTGGTATGTAATGAGCCTTCAGGCAAGTGGCATATACATACTTTATATGTAACAAGTTTAATAATTTGGTATGTAATGAGCTTTCAGGTGAATGGCATATACTATAAGAATGAGTTTGATAAATTCTCTATTACATAACTACGAGTGTAAGATTCTGTTTATCACTTAACTCATATTTATGCAAATTATATTTTAAGACTTGTGACATACTAAATTATGGAACTCATTTATGGTAATAAATTCCGTATGACATAGTCATGAGTGTAAGGTTCTGTTAATGTGTAAATGTGAAAACTGTCAAATTAATTTCTGTATAAGAGAGTCGAGCTTCAACCGTTTGCTTTCCTCTGCAGAGACAAAATTGTGTGATGTCAAAGGATTATTGTGATGTCATGAATTATTTATGACATCACAATAGGTATTATTACACAATTGCCTTTAACAATATTTATGACTTAGCCGTATTAAATGGTAGAACATGACAGTTATATGATAAACTAATTTCCAGCTTTTACAAACAAATAACATACTAGTCATACAACATAATATCGTAACTCATCAAGCTTAAAACTTCTCACAATTCTCGCTTTTATTTATCAGGTATCAGGTATTGGTAGCCAGGTATACAGGTAAGCTGATAGGGATGAAACTACATACTATTCAAGTTACTAGATATATATCAGTCGGAAAGGCTATCAACTAAGTATATGTATATTTTACTTTTTAAAAATAGGGCATTTTGATCTTTGTCGGCTTTCTGGTGCTCAGCAGGCAATGCGCAAGACATTATACAGTGCTATTGTAATATTGATATAATTGGTGCTTTATTTTCCAATTAAAAGTAGCTTTAGTTATTGATATTTTTTTTAAATGTAAATCATTTCATCAACATGTTTAAAATGAAGGTCACTGTGTGAACATCTGCCATATAATGTATAAAGACCTGGAGTTGATCAATAAAGTTAAAGTACGAAAAAACGTTTTGATCAATACTGTAATGTTAAATGGTTAATACTGACAGAGTATATTGATCATGAGTTATGAGTTATAAATCAATAAGATTGACACATCATACAAAATTAATATATTACAGTTGTAAAGTAGGTGTTCTTTAGTTAACAGGATTATGTGTTCCTCACCTCTACAGCTTGACCTGCATGCTTTGTAATAACACACTAGCTCTCCTGGAATAGGGAGGAATACAAGCTTATGCTTTGTGTACTGTCAATCACTTGTCTTTGACCAATAATTAATTATGCAGTTTTGTTTCATATGACAGATTCGTGAAACAAACAGTAAGAAGCGAGAAACCTGTTTGAATGTGCCTATATATGATCAAGATCTCTGTACCATGAAAATGAGGATAATGGAACTTGTGATAGCCTTCCTATATAATGTACAAGGAAACGTGATAATAGTATACAGAGATGTGTCCTCTAAACATCAAACAATCATTTCAGGCTTTGGAATTCTGGCTGATCTAGATGACTGATCAGAATGATGAAGTCTATGATTCTGTTTTAGTAGACTATGAAATGATATACCCAAGAAAGTATGTGTACTGTTCATAAGGGTCATGTTAATGTAGCCTATTTATTATACAGTTTTAACCTTGTTTTAAGGTTAATTTTATGGGAAACATTACAAATTGATACAATGTATAATATGGGAAAACATTTCACATATTGATACAATGTGAAAACATTATAAATACTGTGTGGCTTATGTAAAATACAGTATGATATGGCATGATAAATGTGTGGAATGTATTGTATTGTAAATGTACCATTGTTTAAGCATAAAATGCTTACACTGTTGGTGTGTGATAGTGTATTCAATCAATACTATTCAAGACTGCAATGTAATACACTGTAACAGGTGTCTCACAAAGTACTATATACAATGTAATACACTGTAACAGGTTTCTCACAAAGTACTATATACAATGTAATACACTGTAATATACAATGTAATACACTGTAATATACAATGTTATACACTGTAACAGGTGTCTCACAAAGTACTATATACAATGTAATACACTAATATACAATGTTATACACGAACAGTGTCTCACAAAGTACTGTATACAATGTTATACACTGTAATATACAATGTTATACACTGTAACAGTGTCTCACAAAGTACTGTATACAATGTTATACACTGTAATGTACAATGTTATACATGTACACTGTAACAGGTGTCTCACAAAGTACTATATACAATGTTATACACTGTAACAGGTGTCTCACAAAGTACTGTATACAATGTTATACACTGTAATATACAATGTTATACACTGTAACAGGTGTCTCACAAAGTACTATATACAATGTTATACACTAACAGGTGTCTCACAAAGTACTATATACAATGTAATACACTGTAACAGGTATGACACAGTTTACTATATACAATGTAATACACTGTAGCAAGTGTGAAACATTGTATTTTATACTATGTGATACACTGTATCAGTTATGACAGAGCATACTATATACAATGTAATACTTTGTTACATATAGCTATGCTTTGTATTATGTAATGTTGTTTAAGAGTATAATGTAGTACATGTACTATGTATGGGTTGATTTTATACAGTGGGTAGTTGTTACTGCAGTATTCTAAGTACCTAGCTTTATGTATTATTGTTTGTAAATACCAAGTTGTAATATATTATTATACACTTTGTGATTCGTAACTATCATTGTAAATGAATATGTAAACCACTAACTTCTGATCTTCTTGATAGGTCTGACCAGACTCACTGTTTTGTAAATCTAAACTAGAAACTTTACAACAGAACAATTTATCCATATCATCTTATACTTATCACTCTTTGATGGAAACATGTGAGGAGTCATGGAGGTTCCCTCCATTACTTCCAACATCTGATCTAAAAATCAAACCCAGTTGCCTTGCTGGCGAGTAAATTTACCACTGTACCACCAAGCCAACCTGTGGGTACCTAAACACGTCCTAGTTAAGATGGCTTATGATTGAATATTAACCTGATACTTTTAAATAACAAACACTGCATTCAATTTGGCTTTCTCAATATTCTTTAATGTTTTGTTAGACTATACCTTTGAATATAGCCTCCTTTAAAACTTCAGGCCAAAATTGACATCAGTTGTCCAGGGCATAAATCAGGATTCTGATGTTACATGTCCAACATGTTAATGATTTTCTTACAAATGATTTATAAAACGAATTTTATAAATTAAAATTCATTAGATTGATTGTGTCATTTATTTTACTGTACATATGGTTAGAAGACATTTTGAGAACACCTAACAATCATATTATCAATATAGAGAAGATAAGCGATTGCTACTGGTATGTAATGATACTGCTGTTGTCGTTCTGTTATCGTACAATACTGTGATATTTTGTTACTGGATTTGCTGTATAATACTGTATGTGTCCGACTACTGTACAACTGCATTTATCTATTATTATAGCTTCCTATGAAGGATAGAACTGCCACATGTTTTATCACCTCCGCATCACCACATGTGGTGTCTCTTGCTGCCTTTCTTAAAGCCACCTGTCAAGCAGACGGTCATTTGCTGTACCTGCTAATTTCAACTTCTTTATGGCATCAACAGATCTTGACTGATGTGGTCAAACTGATGTCATGTGGCATCAGCAGGTCTGGACAAACTGGTGTTGTCATGTGGCATCAACAGGTCTGGACAAACTGGTGTTGTCATGTGGCATCAACAGGTCTGGACAAACTGGTGTTGTCATGTGGCATCGACAGGTCTGGACAAACTGGTGTTGTCATGTGGCATCATCAACTGATTGGTCAAATTAGTGTTACCATTTGATATCCACAACGGATCTGGACAAACTGGTGTTGCAATGTGGCAGTCTTCATCATATTTTGACAAGAAAAACCTGATGTTCCCATGCGGCATATTTAAACAGATTAGAAATATTCTTAGAAATATTCTGATAACATCCGTTGAGACTATATATAATATGCAGCTTAGAAATCTTTAAAGTGTAAATCACCATGGTCCACCTTAACAGATATGTTTGGTTTTCAACTGGGTAGAATAAGACATGATAAAGTACTTGCTTTTGTAGAGAATCTTCCTAGGGATCACAGTTCTCTATCCTGATCTATATATACCCAGTGACCTGTCGGTTGTGATGTCAAAGTATCACAACTGTTTATAAACCGTACTATTATCACTATATATACTCCATATCATCATTGAGACCATTATGGCTTGTCGTCGTGTATCAAGTTTATAGTAACCAAGTCGATGTTGTGTTATCTAGGATAATTTTTGTTTCATTTTCTTGTATAAATTAACTTTTGTGTTCGCATTTGCATTGGAAGCCTTTCATGGTTAGACTCAAATTCGTGAGTTAATAAACCCAATTCTAGTTCTTTGAGAATGAAATGAGGCCAGTTATCATTATTCTTCATCAAATAGAGGGGTTGTTTGGAAGGAAATCTGAGGGGATAGAGGCTTTGGTAGTGAAATAGACCCTCTTGGAGAAAATCTTAAAATATTTTGGTGCATTTGAAACTTTTGAACAGCAAGATCTTTTATGGAAATGATGAAAATCTGACACAACAGTTAAGGATATTTTATTTGTAATTACTCACAAAATATATCACTGCACTATTAATGATGCAGCACTTTTAGCAGCTATTTGTTTTGTTTGTTTCCGACACAATCTTGAAGAGTAAATACTTATATTACTGTATGTAGATCTACTTACGTGAATATCTAAGGTGGTTTGGAAATCTTTCATTTTTACCTCACCGGTTACGAGTAACCGTGAGCTAATGCTGTACCCGCGGCTTCGGCGTCGGCGTCCCACCCCACTTTGAAGTTTTTGGGATCAGTTTTTGGAAAGCTTCTAAGTCCAAAAGTATACAACTCACACCCTTCTAATTTGGTTTATACATTCATTAGAGGTCTAGAAATGATGTTATGGCAAAATCATGCTGAAAAAAATAGTGATATTGTCGTATTTTACCATTTTGTGGACTTAACTTTTTTAGCACCAAAATTCACTTTAAACTTAGCACCAAAATCCACTTTAAAGTTTTTGGGATCAGTTTTTAGAAAGCTTCTAAGTTCAACTTAGTGGACTTAATTTTTTTGGCTAGCTTTTGGAAAGCTTGTAAGTCCACACCCTTCTTATTTGGTTTATACATCCATTAGAGGTCTAGGAGCGATATTATGTGACATACAATTTCAAAATGACATGCTTATACATACATAAAAAATGAATGCATGGTGTGATTGCTACCGCCGGTGAGCTTTAGCAATCATTGATTGCACTTGTTTTCACTAGCTCACATGCTTACCTGTATCATGTTGTCCTACAACTCTCAAGTCTGGGAAGTCAGACATTGATTGTGCCTTTAATTTTACGATAAGGATGCATACTGATATCTCATATTTATTAAGATATATAAATTTCAAACTGTGAGAAAAGAATTGGTTCCGACAAAAGAAGATTAGAATAATGAATTGTTCATCAGTTGACATGTGATATATTACATACCCTGTGGCAGTTAACATCATTTATAGTCACATTGACGAACTAAGTACCCCAGGCCTCTTTAGATCTTTAAACTGTATCTTACATACCCCAAACATCTTCAGATTTGTAGCCTGTACCTCACATACAGTATACAGTACCCCAAACATCTTCAGATGTGTAGCCTGTACTTCACGTACGGTATACACTACCAAAGACATCTTCAGATGTGTGTCATTTATGATGACATTAATGACATTACACACTAGGTACCAGTGACATTAGAAACATGTATATATGTTAGATATGGTATACATTAATGTCATGTATATCACACTTCGTATGTGTACTGGTGCATTGATTTACATGTGTATTGTTTAACACTAGAATTACATTGTCAGATAAATACCACTGTTGTGTATAGATCTAAATACATTAGACACTCGCTACATGTATTTAGTCAGTGTATTTTCTTGTCTTATGTTGAAGACCCAAGAGGCACCATGATCATTGTATACAACAAGCCTTTCCCTGTGTTTACACCAAAACCTTCGGACCAATTTCCACCATTCCTGTTGTTGTAAAAGACGGGACCCATCATTGTTTATCTTCTGTCTGATGATGTCACACTATACTTTCATATGATTAAATTACCTCAAAATAGTCTTGTGTTTGTGTTTTTCAATCTATATTGTATTGTCAGTTCTGAAGGTTAATTTGTACTTACATGTACTGTTGAACACATATTCAAAGTAAGGGGAGAGTTTCATAATTCCAGAAGACCAAAGCGGAATTGCTACAAGGCGAAATTACAGTGATCCTCTTCAATAATATCTTCAGATTCAGAAGAAAATTAACCTAAGCTATACTGCTCCAACATAGCGTCTTAATCTTAACAAATCTGTAACAGAAAGGAGAAATGGAAAACTAAGACTCAAACTTGCCCTACCACTAGTCGACAGGAAATTTTACACTAACAGGACGATATCAAGATAGATTGTACTCTCTATGTTTACAACAGGATTGTCAGTAGTCAGGACATGAAATTGTAGCTGCGATAACGTAGCTCTGGATGACGGACGGACAATTTCTGACAGATGGTCATCGTCGGACCGAGAGCAGTGTACGCAGGGCATGAATATTCGTTCTAATGAAATTGTAGTAAGACAGACTGAAATCTCAATGTTTACAACAGAAGGATTGTCGATATTGACAGGGACATGAAATTGTAGTAAGACAGACTGAAATCTCAATGTTTACAACAAAGGATTGTCGATATTGACAGGGACATGAAATTGTAGTAAGACAGACTGAAATCTCAATGTTTACAACTGAAGGATTGTCCGTAGTCACGGACAAATATTGTAGGTTACCAGATTAACCATACAACTGTTGACAACGGTTTTAAACAATTCATTGTGTAAGTTATTCATATGTTGGGTCCAGTCGTAAATAGAGGTTGACTGTATATAGTTTGATAGCTATCTGTTAACATTACCTCAGGATCACACAAAGCTGTGTGAATAAGAAAATATAGATATAGGCTCCCACAACATATTCTGCCTAATAACTTTTTAGCCAGAAATCATTTAAGAATGGAATGATTTTGCTCTAAAAATGAAAGCCCCTGTAAATTATATATACACTGAAGAATAGGACCTGTTATAGAAGTAAAACAAGGCGACGTACTTAACCTATGTTATTTGTCGTGATTTGTATTTTTGCATATGTCTGCTGGAGGAACATGTTTAAAGCCTGTAAAATAAACACTATGTATTTACAATTTGTTTAATGGGATTGCTGGAGGTATCAATATATTAAAACACAATAATAGAATGTTGGAATAAAATATAAACAATTATACAAGTTGTAAGATATTTAATACCTTTTGATAATGGCAATGCATTACAATGACAACAATAATTTGGGAGTTAAAGTACAGGTATAAAAGACAGAAATTAAATACCGTCTAGTTACCTCCCCTGATATTGGTAAAGAAAACTGATCAGTAGTAATCTCCCCAATATCAGAAAAGAAAACTGATCCGTAGTTACTTCCCGATACCAATGAAGAAAACTGATATGTAGTATCAGAAAGAAAACTTCAATGTTGCTACCTCCCCTTATACTGATAAATGAAGCTGACATTTAGTTACCTCCCCTTATATCAGAAAGTTCACTGACCTGTAAACTTACACCCCCCATATCAGAAAGAAAATCGACCTGTAGTTACCTCCCTTTATACTGATAATGAAACTTATATGTAGTTACCTCCCCTGATATAAGAAAGATACTGATCAGTAGTTATCTCCCCTCATACCAGTAAAGACAACTGATATATTGTTACCTCTTCTGATATCAGAAAGAAAACTGATCAGTAGTTATCTCTCAATACCAGTTAAGACAACTGATCTATAGTAACCTCCCCTAATACCAATGAAAAAAAAGTGATCTGCAGTCATCTCCCTTGATATCGGTAAAAACAACTGATTTTGGGTTGTCAGACTGTCTCCCGATATCAGTAAAGACAACTGACTTTTGGTTGCTTCCCCGAATATCAAAATAATCTGTTGAAGTGAAATTATGTGTATACATATCATAGAAATGCAAAGCTTGTAAATGCAATCATGAGCAAGAAATGTAAATGCAATCCCATGTGAGTTATGTTCTGTATGCTCTTTGACATGTTTTTTAAGAAAAGGAAATTTGAGTCTAGTCAAAAATGTCTTAATAAAAAATAACAAAGATCTTTATGTAAACATGATGCACTGCAGACACTTTGAGGTATTCACAATGTAATACTGTATTTACTTAGCATTGAAGGTATACAGAACATAATTCATCTGGGCATTAAATTAGGACATCAGAAGTCATGTAAAGATAAGTTGAAGAGATAACTCAAATAAAATACTTTTTATAACACCAATTGTCAAATTCAATAAAAAAAAAAAAAAGGTGTTTTTAACAGTAACGTCTAAATAAAATATTGGTGCTTAGTGCTAACCCCATCTTACTTTTAACTTCCACAGCAATGCCAACTTGGCAGTGCAAACAACTTCATAATAATGCAAATAATGTAATATAAATAGAGTGATCTCCCTTCACTGAATTTATTATACAAATAAATTAATTCTAACATATCAGTATAATTCTTAATATTTCACAACACCATAATGTGTGAACACAGAACTAATCATAATATACGTCTAATGATATAAT
Organism: Pecten maximus; assembly: GCF_902652985.1. Taxonomy (NCBI): domain Eukaryota; kingdom Metazoa; phylum Mollusca; class Bivalvia; order Pectinida; family Pectinidae; genus Pecten; species Pecten maximus. The sequence continues at coordinate 33,037,129 of NC_047022.1, forward strand.
ACAACATACCTTTGTGTTCAATCAACCACATCACAACATACTATTGTGTTCAGCCAACCAAATTAATAAACTACAGCACTGGGCCCAAAATAAACCTTATAAATAGCACAAAGTTTAGGAAGTATGTCTTCCCACTCAGGGTAATGGTTTAATTATGTTGATATATCCTTTCAGTTGAACAGGCCGAGGTCAGATCACATGACATTCTGTGACTTAATAAATAATACATTAATAAACATATTTGCCCAATAGTAAGCGGACTAATTTTTTAGTAATACACCAGGTTTAATCATCTTATAACAGAATGTCCAATTGTAATGGTCAGTCAGTCCCATACAGGAGTCTCGTAATGTCAACATTGAATTAGAAAAAATGATATTTATCTTGTTTATAAGTCTTGTATACATAGACTTCTAATAGCCCAATAAAGTCCTTACTCACTACATAAACATCATAATGAGTTGGTAAAACACTCGAGTAATTTTTGTACTATATATACAAAACATACTTAATATGGGTATAGAGGCTTTTACTCGAGTGGTTATGTCGCATGGAATTTAACAAATGTAGTAATTTGATTTGCCATGAACCTTTAGACAAGTGGCATATGAAAGTATTGAACAAGTTGTTTACATTCCATATGGCCAATTGGTTTAAGATTCTTATACCTAATTTAATATCTTATTTCGATTAAATTCATATACATATATATGGTACACCATTTTTGACATAAACCACACCGTTATGTATTATCTTTGTGCAGGCTGTTATGGAGTGTAATCCTCACAAGTGTTATTACACAGGCTGTTATGGAGTGTAATCATCACAAGTGTTATTACACAGACTGTTATGGAGTGTAATCATCACAAGTGTTAATACACAGGCTGTTATGGAGTGTAATCATCACAAGTGTTAATACACGGGCTGTTATGGAGTGTAATCATCACAAGTGTTAATACACGGGCTGTTATGGAGTGTAATCATCACAAGTGTTAATACACGGGCTGTTATGGAGTGTAATCATCACAAGTGTAATACACGGGCTGTTATGGAGTGTAATCATCACAAGTGTTAATACACGGGCTGTTATGGAGTGTAATCATCACAAGTATTAAAACACGGCTGTTATGTAGTGTAATCCTCACAAGTGTAATACACAGACTGTTATGAAAAGTGTAATCCTCACAAGTGTAATACACAGGCTGTTATGGAGTGTAATCATCACAAGTGTAATACACGGGCTGTTATGGAGTGTAATCATCACAAGTGTAATACACGGCTGTTATGGAGTGTAATCATCACAAGTGTTAATACACAGGCTGTTATGGAGTGTAATCGTGACAAGTGTTAATACACAGGCTGTTATGGAGTGTAATCCTCACAAGTGTTATACACGGGCTGTTATGGAGTGTAATCATCACAAGTGTAATACACGGCTGTTATGGAGTGTAATCATCACAAGTGTAATACACAGGCTGTTATGGAGTGTAATCATCACAAGTGTTAATACACAGGCTGTTATGGAGTGTAATCATCACAAGTGTTAATACACGGGCTGTTATGGAGTGTAATCATCACAAGTGTTAATACACAGGCTGTTATGGAGTGTAATCATCACAAGTGTTAATACACAGGCTGTTATGGAGTGTAATCATCACAAGTGTAATACACAGGCTGTTATGGAGTGTAATCATCACAAGTGTTAATACACGGGCTGTTATGGAGTGTAATCATCACAAGTGTTATACACGGGCTGTTATGGAGTGTAATCATCACAAGTGTTAATACATGGCTGTTATGGAGTGTAATCATCACAAGTGTTAATACACAGGCTGTTATGGAGTGTAATCATCACAAGTGTTATTACACGGGCTGTTATGGAGTGTAATCGTGACAAGTGTTAATACACAGGCTGTTATGGAGTGTAATCCTCACAAGTGTTATTACACAGACTGTTATGGAGTGTAATCATCACAAGTGTTATTACACGGGCTGTTATGGAGTGTAATCATCACAAGTGTTATTACACGGGCTGTTATGGAGTGTAATCCTCACAAGTGTTATTACACGGATTGTTATGGAGTGTAATCATCACAAGTGTTATTACACGGGCTGTTATGGAGTGTAATCATCACAAGTGTTATTACACGGGCTGTTATGGAGTGTAATCATCACAAGTGTTATTACACGGGCTGTTATGGAGTGTAATCCTCACAAGTGTTATTACACGGCTGTTATAGAGTGTAATCATCACAAGTGTTATTACACGGCTGTTATGGAGTGTAATCATCACAAGTGTTTATACACAGGTTGTTATAGAGTGAAATCCCAAGAGTTAGGTATTATAATCTATTGTGACTGATTTTACCAGGAACAATACAAAATTACAAATTAATAGCATTAATATATCACGTTTCCTGTTAATATTACCGGACATGTTTTATTTAAAACAAATGTTTTCCTTTAATATTTATGTTTTTCACAATCACAGCACCTGACATGTAGCCTTCTTTAATGGAGTACATCTTCTATTTGATAAACAGAAAGCTTCCTTATTACTTAATATTAATTATAAGTCGTCGCGGTAACGGTTATAACGGGTAGTAATCCACCAATGTATCACTACAGATCTTGCACTTTAATATCAATTTAATCACAGATTTCTAGGACTAATAAAGCCGGATTTCAATTCAAGAAACAAGAAAATGATTAAAACAAGAATTTGTATAACTGTTTTAACACATTGTGGTGTTTTAACATTTTTTACAATTTGAAAACCAGACTAGTGGGTCCAGTTCTTCTGATAGAAGTCTTTATTAGTCCAGAAATTCAGGTGTGATCTAGAGTACAAATGTTTTGATCTCGGGGAACAGGAATTATGATTGAATGTTTTTCCATTTTTAAATGCACATACATATCTTAAATATTTAAAGTCTGGAATAGTTCACATTCCAGTGTCTTAGAATAATAAAGTCAAATAAAGCAAGAACAAACAAAATATTTATAACAAACAGCAGTTTAAAGCATAAAAAGAAATGTAAGAAAAAATGCTATTGTCATACATGTCCACATAATTCTGTAACAGAATGACACATTGTGTCTCCGTGACTCATCTTTTAAATGCCTCCACTTTGAGTGGTCAAGTTTATTCTCACAGTCATACATTTCAATCTGCAGCACATGTTGCATCACATAACAAACATTTAATTTTCATATACCAGTTAGTACAAGATGTACACTGTCTTGTAATCACTTTCTTCATACACAGATCTTGTCATCACTTCCTACATACACAAATATTTTCTCATCATCACTTTCAACATACCAGTGGTTAACACTGAATGCCAACATTTTCTCCTCCGACAGAAATTATCCATTTCATGTTAATTACTCTCATAAAATATGTATTACAACATTTCTCAGGAAACAGATATACACGCCTCTATATAAAACACCTATACAAACAGGGTATCTATAGCACATTCTACCATACAATAAATAACATGTTAGCAGCTAAGTGTGGGTGGGAGGGGGTCAACCACTGAGTGGGTCCTCGCGACAGTTTATCGCATACAATAATCTCTGTGTCATGATTTCTTGTGAGGAATACTGGGGTAGTTTGATCATAAACATACATGTCTCCACTCGTATGTAGCGCGAGTCTGGTGAACCTACAACACAAAGGAAAGAGTTTTTAATATCGTATTTGACCTAATAAGGGCGCAGGGTGCGGGTAATTGACAGTGGGGGCGCCCTTATTAAGATTAGTTATTCTGAAGTTTTATGAAACAGACTATGTACCTTATAGCAGAATACCCAAGGTTGTGGAAACGGTAAAATATTCAGTCATAAAAATATTCCAGATGAAGATATCTATTCATTATCATATATTAAGCTTAAACATCACTTGAATACTTTTGTAAACTTGTAAACCATGCCAGCTGATCTTTAGACCAGAGAACGTGTGTTCCACCATTGATGTTCAAATGGAACTATTTTGTGTTCTATTTATAGAAACAGGTGATTTCCTAGATCATATCAGACATCGTTTTCTTTGACCTAATAATTGATTTACAATGTCTTTTACTAGCTTTCTGTTCTGAACAAACGTTATTTATCAACAAGAATGAAGTCTTTACTTTATCTTGAAGTAAAGATGGTAAGTTATTATTTGTGTGTGTGTTTAGTTTTGGGTGCTCTTTGCACTGACATGTCATCTGTAGCCTGTAGAAATACACAAAATGTGGCGAAAACATGTGTTCCAGTTACTGAATTTGCTGAAGAAAATTGAACACCTAAAGTAGCAAAATATTTCACATGAATTATTACTTTTGAACACCATTTTGACACTCAGTCAAAGACGTATTTCCTTGAAAAAAGGTAGGGGCGCCCTTATTTGGACAGGCACCTTTATTAGGTCAAATACGGTATGTACATTCTTGAAGGTATAAGTAATGTTAGAAGTTGGCTAATTTTTATACTTCATCTGGTGTATTTTCTATTAAAACAGGAATTTTCACAAAGGCAGGCTAAGGTTTCAATTAATTTAAAGGTACATACATCACACTGTTTGAAAAGAAAAACTGTTAAATTAGCTAGACAAGAGGCCCAAGGGCCTTAACGGTCATCTGACTCTAAATTAAAGATCCTTATACTATTGTAGTATGCATTCTCTGTAGTGAGTATAGTGGCACTGTTGGCCATGGTGGCCATCTTGGAATTTGGATCAACCCGAAAAATAGCAACACTTGATCAAGACTATCTCAGGATCATTTCTGAATCCCACTGATGGAATTTGAGAAGAAGTTTGAAATAGGTGTTGTTAGGAAAACCATGCTTGCACAATCATGTCACAATCTTGCTGTTGGAGGAAACTGGAGTACCCGAAGAAAACCCACGTGGTTAGGTAGGTGAACCGGCACCTCAGCTTGGTGAAAGGCAAACTGTGCCACCCGACCACCCGTGAATACATTCATCAGGGTACCAACTCAATGTTACACATACCTGCTCCATCTGGAGGAGCAATCTTCATAGGATATGGAGGTACATGTGTGGAGTCGGCTCCACCCTCTTTACAGGGACATGTCTGGGGAATCCTTTCCTGGTTGCATGCAAACTTGATGAAGCGACACAGGTCGTCAGGACTAAGACCCTCCAGGGTGTTCCAAAAGTACTCTATATGGGTGTCTGTCTCCATGAGTCCAACCTGGTACATCGTGTGAGCCTAGGGACAACAATATCATCAGAGTAATTCAACAAAATATGAGTAAATATTCTGAAGATTATTTGTGGTATGATTGGCAAAGCATTTTATTAAAGATGGATCTTTCTGAAGGAACTTTACCTTGAGGAAGTCGAGGTCGACAGCTGGCATTCCACAGGTACGAATCTCCATATCGAGGGGAGACAGGAGGGCAACCAACTGTATAGGGATGAGTGAGGCCAGACCACAGTGGAGGGCAAGCACTCTCTCATCACACTGTAGCTCCTGCATCCTCAGGCATCGGATAGCATCCAAGTACTCCTGTCTGTTCTCCCAGCTACATAACACACAAATAACACATTGTGTTCTCAATTCTATCAATGTTTTCTCCATTTCATACAGGTATATTGCATTTAATATAGGATACTATAAACTATATACTATATATATTTCTTTATAAGAACCTTTGTAAACTGATTTCTTATATTACTGTCAGATCCGATATTGACCTCCACAGATCATATCTTGACCTCCCACACTTACCATACAATGATATTGTTACCCCTGGACACCAGCTCCACCTCATCTCCTGTCAGAGAGTTGAACACAAACCTTGGGTAGACATCTGCACACAAGGTCTGGAGTTCAGATTCAGACTCGCACTACATGTTGAAAAAGATTGTAACAGATATCAGTCTCCAGATCTGGAAGTTTTACTTACATCTTCAACTGCCTTGAAATCACTAACAATTTTTTTTGAGATATCTGTAAACTCTGTTGAAATCACATTCAAAACTTTGAATATTCAATTTTTTAAGAAATACATTGTATTATCATTTCAAATGGAAGGAATAGTGAATGTGTTAGCATTTAAATAGATCATTTCCATCTAAAAAAAACATATATAATAGAGGCAATGATTGTGTTGAATGAAAGTTGTGAAACCTTTTCATTTTTTTATTATATACATGGTGATAATTGTTCAGAAAATGATTTTACCATTTCTATTTTCTTGACATAGTTGTAGGTTATTTGGTCAGCTTCTTGGAGGTCAGTGACTGGATCAAGGTTTACTCCCACCAATACCTTCCAGAAACAACTCAGTAGGTCCATTCCTAGGGGGATGTCAGCCCTCATTGTGATCCCAAGTAACTGCAAATACAATTATACTTGATGCATATCCATATCTAGTATGTCAAAACATTTGTGACATATCGATTTAAATCTTTTTAATGGCAAAAACCCAAAAATATATATTTATATTATTAAATTTACATTTCATTCCAGCATCCCTGGGTCAGCTTTCATGTTTCATTAACTCAGTCTATCATTAAAGACTAATTGAACTAAAAGCCTGTTATTATGTAAAGCAATAAGTCAAAGTGCTACCTGTCCGAAGAACTGTAGAAGGCGCTCCTCTGGGAATGTCATAGGGCCAGGTTTAAGGATATGTTTGCCCATGTTGTTACTGCTACTACATGGCACCAGCATCCGGACCAGTGAGCCTTGTAATTCTTTTGCTACCTGAGACAGGAACTGACGGAACGACCCACCTGAAAACAAAGTGTAAACAGTCAAGCAGAGTACTCTGACAAGCTTTCTCAAATCACAGTCACAGGTACTCTGACAGGCTTTCTCACCTCACAGTCACAGGTACTCTGACAGGCTTTCTCACCTCGCAGTCACAGGTACTCAGACAGGCTTTCTCACTTCACAGGTACTCTGACAGGCTTTCTCACCTCACAGGTACTCTGACAGGCTTTCTCACCTCACATTCACAGGTACTCCGACAGGCTTTCTCACCTCACAGGTACTCTGACAGGCTTTCTCACCTCACAGGTACTCTGACAGGATATCTCATCTCACAGCAACAGGTACTCAGATCAGCTTACTCACCTCGCAGTCACAGGTACTCAGACCAGCTTTCTCACCTCACAGGTACTCTGACAGGATATCTCATCTCACAGCAACAGGTACTCAGATCAGCTTACTCACCTCGCAGTCACAGGTACTCAGACCAGCTTTCTCACCTCACAGGTACTCCAACAGGCTTTCTCACCTCACAGTCACAGGTACTCAGACCAGCTTTCTCACCTCACAGCTACTCTGACAAGCCTTCTTACCTCAGAGTCAAAGGTACTCTGACAGGCTTCCTCACCTCACAGTCTCAGGTACTCAGACCAGCTTACTCACCTCACAGGTACTCTGATTGGCTTTCTCACCGCAAAGTCACAGGTACTCTGACAGGATTTCTCACCTCACAGTCACAGGTACTCTGCAGGCTGGGTAAACCAATCCACAGATATAACACCTCAAGGTGAGGGTAAAACCAATCCACTGATATAACACCTCAAGGTGAGGGTATGGGTAAACCAATCCACTGATATAACACCTCAAGGTGAGGGTATGGGTAAACCAATCCACTGATATAACACCTCAAGGTGAGGGTATGGGTAAAACCAATCCACTGATATAACACCTCAAGGTGAGGGTATGGGTAAACCAATCCACTGATATAACACCTCAAGGTGAGGGTATGGGTAAACCAATCCACTGATATAACACCTCAAGGTGAGGGTATGGGTAAAACCAATCCACTGATATAACACCTCAAGGTGAGGGTAAACAAATCCACTGATATAACACCTCAAGGTGAGGGTAAACCAATTCACTGATATAACACCTCAAGGTGAGGGTATGGGTAAACCAATCCACTGATATAACACCTCAAGGTGAGGGTATGGGTAAACCAATCCACTGATATAACACCTCAAGGTGAGGGTATGGGTAAACCAATCCACTGATATAACACCTCAAGGTGAGGGTATGGGTAAACCAATCCACTGATATAACACCTCAAGGTGAGGGTATGGGTAAACCAAGTCATTGACATAACAACTCAAGGTGAGGGTAAACAAATTCACTGATATAACACCTCAAGGTGAGGGTATGGGTAAACCAATCCACTGATATAACACCTCAAGGTGAGGGTAAAACCAATCCACTGATATAACACCTCAAGGTGAGGGTAAACAAATCCACTGATATAACACCTCAAGGTGAGGGTAAACCAATTCACTGATATAACACCTCAAGGTGTGGGTATGGGTAAACCAATCCACTGATATAACACCCCAAGGTGAGGGTAAACCAATCCACTGATATAACACCTCAAGGTGAGGGTAAACCAATCCACTGATATAACACCCCAAGGTGAGGGTATTGGTAAACCAATCCACTGATATAACACCTCAAGGTGAGGGTATGGGTAAACCAATCCACTGATATAACACCTCAAGGTGAGGGTATGGGTAAACCAATCCACTGATATAACACCTCAAGGTGAGGGTATGGGTAAACAAATCCACCGATATAACACATTAAGATGAGGGTATGGGTAAACCTATCCACTGATATAACACCTCAAGATGAGGGTATGGGTAAACCTATCCACTGATATAACACCTCAAAATGAGGGTATGGGTAAACCAATCCACTGATATAACAACTCAAGGTGAGGGTATGGGTAAACCAATCCACTGATATAACACCTCAAGGTGAGGGTATGGGTAAACCAATCCACTGATATAACACCTCAAGGTGAGGGTATGGGTAAACCAATCCACTGATATAACACCTCAAGGTGAGGGTATGGGTAAACCAATCCTCTGATATTACACCTCAAGGTGAGGGTATGGGTAAACCAATCCACTGATATAACACCTCAAGTTGAGGGTAAACCAATCCACTGATATAACACCTCAAGGTGAGGGTAAACCAATCCACTGATATAACACCTCAAGGTGAGGGTATGGGTAAACCAATCCTCTGATATTACACCTCAAGGTGAGGGTATGGGTAAACCAATCCACTGATATAACACCTCAAGTTGAGGGTAAACCAATCCACTGATATAACACCTCAAGGTGAGGGTAAAACCAATCCACTGATATAACACCTCAAGGTGAGGGTATTGGTAAACCAATCCACTGATATAACACCTCAAGGTGAGGGTAAAACCAATCCACTGATATAACACCTCAAGGTTAGGGTATGGGTAAACCAATCCACTGATATAACACCTCAAGGTGAGGGTAAAACCAATCCACTGATATAACACCTCAAAATGAGGGTATGTGTAAACCAATCCACTGATATAACACCTCAAGGTGAGGGTAAAACCAATCCACTGATATAACACCTCAAAATGAGGGTATGGGTAAACCAATCCACTGATATAACACCTCAAGGTGAGGGTATGGGTAAACCAATCCTCTGATATAACACCTCAAGATGAGGGTATGGGTAACACCTCAAGGTGAGGGTAAACCAATCCACTGATATAACACCTCAAGGTGAGGGTAAACCAATCCACTGATATAACACCTCAAGGTGAGGGTATGGGTAAACCAATCCACTGATATAACACCTCAAGGTGAGGGTAAAACCAATCCACTGATATAACACCTCAAGGTGAGGGTATGGGTAAACCAATCCACTGATATAACACCTCAAGGTGAGGGTATGGGTAAACCAATCCACTGATATAACACCTCAAGGTGAGGGTAAACCAATCCACTGATATAAGACCTCAAGGTGAGGGTATGGGTAAACCAATCCACTGATATAACACCTCAAGGTGAGGGTATGGGTAAACCAATCCACTGATATAACAACTCAAGGTGAGGGTATGTGTAAACCAATCCACTGATATAACACCTCAAGGTGAGGGTATGGGTAAACCAATCCACTGATATAACACCTCAAGGTGAGGGTAAACCAATCCACTGATTTAACACCTCAAGGTGACGGTAAACCAATCCATTGATATAACACCTCAAGGTGAGGGTAAACCAATCCACTGATATAACACCTCAAGGTGAGGGTAAACCAATCCACTGATTTAACACCTCAAGGTGACAGTAAACCAATCCATTGATATAACACCTCAAGGTGAGGGTAAACCAATCCACTGATATAACACCTCAAGATGAGGCAAAAATCAATTCTGTGCTCTTATGATACTCTTGAGAGTGGCATTAGGGAATTTCAATCTTTGCAGAACATCCTTTGTTGACAAGCTTAATTTGGGTAGAAAAAAAATCACACCAGATTAAAACATGCTTGTCATGTGATGCCCCTTTTTTCTCCATGTTGCCATTTTTCGTCTTTTTTTCTATCTTGCCCTGAACACTGAAGTCCCTATATATCTTACCCTCAAAGGGGAAACAAATTCTATTACTAATCTCAATCACAAACCTCTTTCTAGCCTCATTTACAAGATATCTTTAACACCTCATTTACAAGATATCTTTAACAATCCATAGTCACAAAACACTTTTCATCTTGCAGTTGGAGATCATTTCCTCATATCAGAGTTACCTTTCTCAATGAGAGATATGAAAATTAACTGAACTCCTGGGTTACAGATTAGAACAGGAAAATCTGTAACTGTTGATGTCAAGCAAGGAAATACCACAATACTTTGACTTACTTGTTCCATGTACCTCCTCCCCGGTGAGCCTCACATTGAAGGAATAGGTGGGATCTCCCCCGCAGGCCAGCCTTACACAGAACTGACTAGATGGTACAGAGGATAGTTGTCTGAAGGCCTGACACAGCCATGTAGACAGAGATGTCTTCTCCTCGCCTGAAATCATACAGCAATACAATGACATTGTAATGTACGAATATCAAGGTAAGAATGCTCCTCTCATTGAACATGTCGACAAACTAATATTCTGTAAACATACTAATTCTGACACACCCTAATTTTCTACAATACTAGAATCTAATTCTGACACACCCTAATTTTCTACATTACTAGAATCTAATTCTGACACACCCAAACTCTCTACTGACATTACTAGAATCTAATTCTGACACACCCAAATTCTCTACATTACTAGAATCTAATTCTGACACACCCTAATTTTCTACTGACATTCCTAGAATCTAATTCTGACACACCCTAATTTTCTACATTACTTGAATGTAATTCTGACACACCCTAATTTTCTACATCACTAGAATGTAATTCTGACACACCCTAATTTTCTACATTACTTGAATCTAATTCTGACACACCCTAATTTTCTACATTACTAGAATGTAAATCTGACACACCCTAATTTTCTACATTACTAGAATGTAATTCTGACATACCCAAATTCGCTACATTACTAGAATCTAACAGATTATTGCAATGAAGAATTGGCACACACATTATTTTTTGTATTATAGAAATAGTGTATTGAATGTGTAATTAGCATAATAATTATTTAGCAGAATGCTTTTCGCATGAAAGTGCTAATTCATTCAGTTACTGTATTGTTACTGCTAAATATGAACATTTACAGAATAATGAAATTCAGTAAAATACACAGAACAAAATCAATGTGTGTAATTTTAGATATTAAGAATTAATAAATTGGATTCTACACTTTTGTTATCTCTGTCAATTCCTACCACTGAATGTTTCCAGGGGGTCCAGTACAATTTCTGGTGCCGCCTGATCAGGCTTCCTTTGTGTTGTGGCATTTAGGACGCGGTTTATCAGGTTGACCTTGGAGTCATAGAATATGAGGTGTCTGACCTTGGAGAGGAGAGCAGCAGTACTGCGGTTACAGGTGTTAGCAGGTCGGAGGTCAACCAAGGGAAGGAAGAAGGTCTCCAGAGTGTTGTTTAGGGACTGTAGTAGAGCAAACCTGAGTCGAATACTCTCTACTGGAACGCCTGTAACAAAGGATTGTTTACGGCTTGTTTTGACTATATGAATAGTGCAAAATATTTTCATATAAGCACAGCTGCATCCATAAAATAAGATAATATTAGAATAAAAATTGTATCAATAGTACCAATATGCATGATTTCACTCCGTCAAATCTTAAAAATTTCTACAGCCTAAAAAGTACCACATGGATATTTTTCTCCCTCATCGATGGGAAGGACTCTAGATTTTTATCTAATTTTTACCTTCATTACGATACCAGTATAACAAAGTATTTAAGTACATATTATATTTTTTTTTAATTAATCCACCAGCATTTAACTGCATAATTATGTCTACATTGTTATATAATCAGATATGGATATGGACAGTATTTTACATACCTTGGAGACAGCTATACATGCCACTACTGAGATCAGACTCTGATAACTGTACTTCGTGAGGATGTAGACGAGAGGGTGCTACCGAGAGTTTCCTACAGAAGGCGTTGATGTACTGCACCAGGGACGCATCCATGTCTAGTGACCACTGAGAGGCCATCTGCTGGGCCTGGCTAGTATCTAGGCAGGCACACCTGTCCAGAGATTAATAAAAAATATTAGTTCTCTCGCTTATATATACATCACTATATACAATATACACTGTACACCAGCTAGTATCTAGGCAGGCACACCTGTCCAGAGATTGATATAAAAAATATTAGTTCTCTCACTTAAATATATACATCACTATATACAATATACACCAGCTAGTGTTTAGGCAGGCACACCTGTCCAGAGATTAATAAAAAATATTAGTTCTCTCACTTAAATATATATATCACTATATACAATATACACTGTACACCAGCTAGTGTTTAGGCAGGCACACCTGTACAGAGATTGATATAAAAATATTTAAAAATTTCAGTTCTCTTGCTTATATAAACATCACTATATACAATATACACCAGCTAGTGTTTAGGCAGGCACATCTGTACAGGGATCAATGTTAAATAGTTGATATCCAGCTCAATATACACCAGTATATACACACCATACTGCTGATATGTGAGTCAGAAGCTGTTAAGTTTAAAAGCATTAAAGTTGGAAGAAGCATTAAGCCCAATTAGAAATTTATCTTATTGTTTATTGTCATAACAAAACACTTTCTGATTGAGGTATTCATCCTTAGACAGAATCCAGATCTGCTGCTATAAATGTACAAAGTGCTGTCATAGTTTATACTTTTGAAATGGATAAAGGTTTTCCTATTGATTAAAAGGAACTATGGTTGATGTTAATTTGTGGAAGTTTATTTCTATAAATCTGAAAGACAAGTATGTAAATACAATGTTTAATGTACCTTTCAAAGTTGAGATCAAATCCACAAGACAAGAATGCCCTCCAGACAGCTCGGACATCCTGTTTGGCTATCTCTAGGACGTACTGGAGGAAGCCGTCTAATGTCAGATACTTAGAGTCGTCATGTAACCATGGCTACAGAACAAGATATAAGTTTATAACACGATTGTCATTAATGACTTGAAATTAAACCAAGCTTTAATCATACTACAGTGCAACTTCTGAAAACCGAACCTTCTAAAAACCAAACACCTATGAATACCGAACAAATTGTCATTGTACGGAATTGGTCCTTCCCTTATTATAGTATTAAAAAACTTCCAAATACCGATCCCACTGAATTCCGAACACCGGACTGATTTTGTGTCCGGTTCCTGTTAAAACATACAAAAAATTACTTCTGAAAACTGGCCTTACCTGAGCAATTATGACACAAGGTCAGGCCAGTCAACGGTGAAACAACACCTGTGACAGGTATTGTATGAAGCCTAATTGTCTCGGGATCTGCGTATACATGTACCGTATTTGACCTAATAAGGGCGCAGGTAATTGACAGTGGGGGCGCCCTTATTAAGATTAGTTATTCTGAAGTTTTATGAAACAGACTATACCTTATAGCAGAATACCCAAGGTTGTGGAAACGGTAAAATATTCAGTCATAAAAATATTCCAGATGAAGATATCTATTCATTATCATATATTAAGCTTAAACATCACTTGAATACTCCTGTAAACTTGTAAACCATGCCAGCTGATCTTTAGACCAGAGAACGTGTGGTCCACCATTGATGTTCAAATGGAACTCTTTTGTGTTCTATTTATAGTAACAGGTGATTTCCCAGATCATATCAGACATCGTTTTCTTTGACCTAATAATTGATTTACAATGTCTTTTACTAGCTTTCTGTTCTGAACAAAAGTTATTTATCAACAAGAATGAAGTCTTTTACTTTATCTTCAAATAAAGATGGTAAGTTATTATTTGTATGTGTGTTAGTTTTGGGTGCTCTTTGCACTGACATGTCATCTGTAGCCTGTAGGAATACACAAAATGTGGCGAAAACATGTGTTCCAGTTCCTTAATTTGCTGAAGAAAACTGAACACATAAGAAGCAAAACATTTCACATGAATTATTACTTTTGAACACCATTTTGACACTCAGTCAAAGATTTATTTCCTTGAAAAAAGGTAGGGGCGCCCTTATTAAGGCGGGCGCCCTTATTAGGTCAAATACGGTAGGTGATTTGTACAGGTATCCAATATATACCCCGAGGGGTAATAAACACGACAATTATGAAACAATGCCACACTTCATTGAAGCACGGCGGTTTGTTAACCTTCTCAATGCAAGTAGAGGTAGAAGCCCTATCGCGAGTTTCGCATCTAATTTAAATGAGGCCCAAAGGGGGTTGTTTTTGCATGGTCGTAAATGAAGCCCGTGATGGTTTTTTTAGACAATATCTATGTCAGAAATACGACCAGTATCAACTGATTAATTGTAATTAATATTGAAACAAAATATCTTCACACCCTTTCATATTATTCGATGTGTAAAATATTGTCCCGGCCAATTATATCCAGAATTTGACCAGTCATTTTTCTATCAACTTCTCCAAACCGAACCCTCTGTAAACCGAACAAATATCCATGTCCCATGCATGTTCGGTTTATAGAGGTTCCAATGTATCTCAATAAAGGACTGCTGTAAGACCTGTTTCTCTATGTTTTGAAATAAAACGTCATACTGGTGAATGAAATCTATTTTACCATGTCATATTCACTTTTTTCAATTGACAATAAACAGTAAAGCAAAATGATTGAAATGAATAAAATAGGAAAGGGTTGGGAGCCTTATTGGCTTATTATACAAACCTTGCTACCCCTGGCAGCCGAGTCTGATGACCCCGCATCCTTAGCAGATTTCTCTGGCCCATCTTTCCCCTTACTTTTTCTGTCCTTGTGGTGACTTGGCCTGAAATTTGTCAAATGAAAACAACTTAAAGAACTACATTGTATTACAAATTAAAACAACAAGGATATGAATTTTAATTTATTTGCAGAAAAGCCAGTACCACTTTGGGAAACATTTCAGGCATGTTGAGGCAGTACTGGTAATGAAACTGATACGGGCATTACTATCTGTCCAGTAAACAATGTACTCACTTTTCAACAACCCCCATCACCAGCTTCTCTTTTGAAGAGCGAGGAGATTTCTTGGCTGACTTTCCTTTTCCATTCTTGTCAGGAGACCTGGCAATGAAACATTGTGTTATAAAAAGATCATTTAAACATAGCTTTCCTTTTAGAATTACAGTTACTGTTACAGTAGAAAGAGTGTGTTGATAATTTTTCCAGAAAAAATGAAATTCGTAACCCTTCAATTATTTTCAAGTTCTGAAGATAACATATTATATTCTGCTGGTTACATATGTAACCCTGGTAAAAACTAGCCGCAATATACCGCTCGGCTAGAGAGATCTTCTCTTTAATTAATCAGGCGCTCTGTTACATGGGCACCAATGTAACAGAGTGCATGATTAATTAAATTTAAATCACTGCCTCCGCTAGGGATCGAACCCGGGACCTCTGGCTTACTAGTCTTACGCTCAACCGATCGAGCTAAAGAGAAGATCTCTCTAGCCGAGCGGTATATTGCGGCTAGTATTTACCAGAGTTACACATATCTAGCTTTCATTAACTTCCTTTTGGTCCTCAAATGAGTTATGTCTTGAAATAAAAAAAAAATCCAGATTAAATATTAACCTTTAGTAGGTGTCATTATTTGTTTAAGCTCAGTTTGGGTTCATAGGTAGTTGTCTTTACATGTGTAGATGTTCTGTTTTAGTATCACCTCTTTACGACAAACATAAAATGTATGGCTATGAGTATAATTCCTACTACCCAAGGCAAGGTAAAACTTAGAACCCTTGGATCTTATAATAGGGCATCATCTATCTCACAGAGAAGACATGTGTGGCTGGTTAGCTCACAGCCCAGGGAGGATAGTTTTGTTAACTTTCTAGGCTGTCCTTTATCATCAACTGAATTACTCAAGTTATAAATGAAAAGTTTGAAATAATTTGTAAACTTACATTTCTTTGTCCGGAGATTTCATCATGCCATAGCGACGTAGCACCTGCATCACCTGTTCAGGAAGGGATTTCTTTGGTGGTTTGATGTGATTAAAGAAGACACAGAGTAGGTTCTCAGGCATATTCTGTAAAATCTGGTCTTTGCCAAGACAGATGAAAGCCAGACTCTTGTTTGTATTCCCCAGTACCATGTTTTTGTTCCATGATAAAACAACTGTGGAAGATCTCTATCAGAGCGAGAGTAGCTGCATCAGAAATCTCCTTCTGGTCCTCACTGTTAAAGAACATATACTGTAGATAGTGTTCCAAGGCGTCGTTGCCATCCCGCTCAGCCAGGAGGGAGGCATTCACAGTGTCTACTGATAGAATCTCTTCAGGTATATCTTGTACATCCTCCTGGTCTGGAAGTGTAGCCACTACCAGAGACTTGCACTTAAGTAGGGCCTTCTGGACCACCTCCACCTTTGCTCGAGACAATACACTAATTACCGCATACCCTCGTACCTGGTCAGTTTTTATATTGCTTCCCTCTTTTACTGAAGTCTCTGCCTTTTCTGTCTTATCTTCCTCCTTTGTCTGGTTGGAGGAATCACTTGCACCAGGTAGAGACTCAGCATCAGAAATCTTCCTACCAGGACGTCCTTTAGGTAAGAAAATTTCATCCTTATAAATACCTCCACTGGGTTTACTTGCCCGGCGTATAGCACATTTGATAACCTCAGAATCCACCTCACTATTGATGCCAGTGATGACTAGGAGACGGTTGTGGGCAGAAGGAGAATTCAGGACCTGGGCAGCATCAGACACTGCCGCAGCCAGGGCACCCTCACCATGATTTTCCCTGAAGGCAAGACAACGGAGGATCTGAGAGACAGTCAGAGCACGATGGAACCACAACATGTCCTCTGGTTTGTTGACCGACTGACTTCCTCCACTGGTACTGGGTGTGACAGAAGCAGTACTAGTGGAGGAAGAGGACTCGGTAGTAGACAGAGAGGATCCACTGGTACTTGGTGTCGAAATGTCACTTTCACTAACCCGAGGACTTCCTCCTGTCCTCTTTGGCACTGCACCTCCTCGCTCCTTATCTCGCTTGGCCTTCAACTTCTTCTTCTTGGCTGATGAAGTAGGACTACCTAGAGAATGCAGTGAGCTAGATGCTCCAGCCTCTGTTGATGATGATGAGGGACCAAATGCTGACCTTGGATTGTCTTTGTGTTTAACCTCTGCTATGGCAAGATTGACCTCTAATAAACCCTGAAAGTAAGTCGAGAAGCGACCTTTATCACTGACACCAATGCCAATGCCCTGCCCACTGGAGTGTGTGGCAGAAGGCCAGCCTTTAGTCTCCTCCTCGTACAATCGCTGAAGCTCTGCCTGAAGCTGAACCAGTACCCCTTGAGTAGGGTTGAGGTGAGGGTGGGGTGTGGGGAGGAAGCATCCATTGGTGCCCTCACTGTAGTGAAGGATACGAAGAGACTGAGCCAGTAAGTGGAACATGTACTCCTTGATCAGTGCTGGGATGTTACTTGTCCACAGGTGGCGACACACAAGCTCTATGATATGCCTGAACACTGTGGGAGTTATCACAATATTGTCCACACTCCACATACTCTCATGCATATCCTTGCCTGCCAGAGATTTGTTACTAACCTCAGGCGACTCACTGTCTTGTGCCCCACAACTCTGAGTCCCACAACCATACCGGTCTGATATCAGGGTCTCTATGTAGGCCACTGCCAGCAGGAACTGTGGGGGCAGGGCATGGATTGTAAGCAGTACCCCTGGGGGTGGGGAAACTCCTACTCTCAGATGTATATGGTCACATGGCACAATAGCTGGTGTGTATTGTTCGTTTTGATTGCTGGTGGACGATGTGTCTCTTGGGTAACTGACCACTTCCTGTTTGGTGGCCTGACCTGTTTTCTTGACCCGATGACCCGTGTAGGAAAACACTCTCGCCCAGGGAGATTTGTATAGAGACGTACTGAAAAAAGTACAAAAATTTTATTATGTCATTTCTTCACATTCTATTATTGATTTGCATCAGTCTGTTTACTATACAAAAGTGGCTCTCTACAATATTTTAGAAAGTTTCCATTATAATTTAGAAAAAAGCATCATAAATATATTGTTATCAAGTGTTTAAGACAAATTTCTAAATGCTTTGAGTAACCCTAAATACAGCTTTGATTCAATCTGTCAAAAGATCATCAAATCATTTTTAACTTTAATATTATGTAATTTTAATTGGACGGATGAAATTTGTGTAAGGAAGGAAAATTCAACATCAGTAATAATCATCTACCTATTTGAATATTTTGTTTTATAATTTTACATGGACAATTGAATTTAGACAATCAGAACCCGAGTATGAGTTGTACTTACTCCTTCTTTGTAGCTTTGAGATCAGTCTTACAAGACACTACCAGACAAGCCGCCCCAGGAAAGTCGATATCAGTGTTGACCTTGGCCTCACTGACAGTGTATTCTTCATATGGGAACATTTCTGGGGATGTCTGTAAACAATATGTCATAATTCATCAATATCTAATAGGTCTTTCATTTATTTATATGTCAAATGTTTAATGTTGTTACTTTTAATTATCAACACAAAATCAAAAATAACATATAATCACAATTTACCTGTAAGCACAAGCAGAGCTGATTGGTAAGTTCTATGAGATAATCTTCACCCTGATTGGCTGCCCGAGCAATGGCCACAGCAAGCTCACGCTTGAGTTTATCTTCGTCTCGGTAGAGAAGGCGAGTAAGCAGGCATGACTGACTGGAGAGACACTGTTGGAGTGAGGATGCCATGGTGAGGGAGGAGGCCTTGATAGTACCGTGGGGTTGGGGAGGACACAGCAGTTCATTGGACAGTAGCTGGAGATTCTCAATGTCCAGCTGCTGTAACAGAGCAGCACTCGCTGCCATTCCCGACCCTAGACTGGCTGAACAGGACCCAAGTTCCATGGCGGGGGAGTTACAGTGATCAATGAGTTTGAGAAGAGCAGTCCTACAATACATGCGTACCAGTACAGACTCACTCCGCAGCAGTTCCTTGTGGATGTGTACATTACTAGTGTCCATTATCTGGCCCCCAGTGATGGTGGAGCGACGCAGCCCCTGGGCGGGGCGCTCTAGCATGTCTATTGGATACCAGAAACGTACAAGTACTCCCTCACTCCTCAGATATGTCTCTACCTGTACAAGCTCATTAGACTGAAAATAACAACAAGGGATCACTCTGTTATGTTAGGTATGCTCTCTTCTCTATAAGTAAGTTCAATAAAGGATGTTTTGGATTCTTTTAATGCTTATCAAGAGAACCACTGGGGTGAAATTATAACCCTTTTTGATCACTCAGTGTATCTACTTAAACAAAACAATGCCAATCCTTCTTTAATACACACTTAACATATATAAGCAGTATATGTAGAGTACAAATGTAACATCTCCTGGCTGCAATTCAATATTTTCATACATTCTCTTATAAGAATATTTCAGAAAGATTCTGTACCTTTTTCATACAGTAATATTATAATTATTTTCTCCAAACTTTTGACATGTGTATGAGAATTGAAACTAACATTTTGTTGAAAAGAAGTTTCCTGTGCCACCCAAAGACTTAATACGATTAACTTACGTTATCTACATCCAGCACAGTACCGGTGAGGCCAAATGTTCTCAACATACTCCTCACGGCGAACTTTGGAAGGACAGTGGTTCCAGCTGTACTTGTTTCTGCAGTGTTTCTAATCACTACGGCAGTCCCCTTCTTAACTCGCTCTATGGTGAACTTAGCCAAGTCTTCCTTGATGTCGTCAATTGTCGGCAAGTGTAGGTCCCGTGGGATCCCACCGTTCTCCTCATACAGAAACTCCACAGTCTGTCGTGCTATGTCAGTCATACCTACACACACAAAGACAAACCTATGTAAACTAAAACGTAGGGCTCCTCTGATATATCCTGTACATTCTCTGTGACAACCTACCTAACTGTAGAGTTCCTCTGATATATCCTGTACATTCTCTGTGACAACCTACCTAACTGTAGAGCTCCTCTGATATATCCTGTACATTCTCTGTGACAACCTACCTAACTGTAGAGTTCCTCTGATATATCCTGTACATTCTCTGTGACAACCTACCTAACTGTAGAGTTCCTCTGATATATCCTGTACATTCTCTGTGACAACCTACCTAACTGTAGGGCTCCTCTGATATATTCTGTACATTCTCAATGACAACCTACCTAACTGTAGAGCTCCTCTGATATATCCTGTACATTCTCTGTGACAACCTACCTAACTGTAGAGTTCCTCTGATATATCCTGTACATTCTCCATGACAACCTACCTAACTGTAGAGCTCCTCTGATATATTCTGTACATTCTCTGTGACAACCTACCTAACTGTAGAGCTCCTCTGATATATCCTGTACATTCTCTGTGACAACCTACCTAACTGTAGAGTTCCTCTGATATATTCTGTACATTCTCTGTGACAACCTACCTAACTGTAGAGCTCCTCTGATATATCCTGTACATTCTCTGTGACAACCTACCTAACTGTAGAGTTCCTCTGATATATCCTGTACATTCTCTGTGACAACTTACCTAACTGTACGGCTCCTCTGATATATTCTGTACATTCTCTGTGACAACCTACCTAACTGTAGAGCTCCTCTGATATATCCTGTACATTCTCTGTGACAACCTACCAAACTGTAGGGCTCCTCTGATATATCCTGTACATTCTCCATGACAACCTACCTAACTGTAGGGCTCCTCTGATATATTCTGTACATTCTCTGTGACAACCTACCTAACTGTAGGGCTCCTCTGATATATTCTGTACATTCTCTGTGACAACCTACCTAACTGTAGGGTTCCTCTGATATATCCTGTACATTCTCTGTGACAACCTACCTAACTGTAGAGTTCCTCTGATATATTCTGTACATTCTCTGTGACAACCTACCTAACTGTAGGGCTCCTCTGATATATCCTGTACATTCTCTGTGACAACCTACCTACTGTACGGCTCCTCTGATATATCCTGTACATTCTCTGTGACAACCTACCTAACTGTACAGTTCCTCTGATATATTCTGTACATTCTCTGTGACAACCTACCTAACTGTAGGGCTCCTCTGATATATCCTGTACATTCTCCGTGACACCCTACCTAACTGTAGGGCTCCTCTGATATATCCTGTACATTCTCTGTGACAACCTACCTAACTGTAGAGTTCCTCTGATATATCCTGTACATTCTCTGTGACAACCTACCTAACTGTAGGGCTCCTCTGATATATTCTGTACATTCTCTGTGACAACCTACCTAACTGTAGAGCTCCTCTGATATATTCTGTACATTCTCTGTGACAACCTACCTAACTGTAGAGTTCCTCTGATATATTCTGTACATTCTCTGTGACAACCTACCTAACTGTAGGGCTCCTCTGATATATCCTGTACATTCTCCGTGACAACCTACCTAACTGTAGGGCTCCTCTGATATATCCTGTACATTCTCCATGACAACCTACCTAACTGTAGGGCTCCTCTGATATATCCTGTACATTCTCTGTGACAACCTACCTAACTGTAGAGTTCCTCTGATACATTCTGTACATTCTCTGTGACAACCTACCTAACTGTAGAGCTCCTCTGATTTGTTCCAATCCATCTTTGCGTTCAGCCTCATTTCTGAAGCGTCGTCGTATGACAGGGAAAACTTTCTGTTCCCAGGCCTTGACAAGGAGAGCATAGTGATCCTCAGACCCCTGATCATCCTCCACAACATCGTCATCTGACTCATCATCCTGGGGGGCGGGGTTAGCTCGCTGGTCTGGACCCGTCGTCACAAAGGTGTCATAGCTACTAAATAACTTGTACTGCAGACAACCTTCGGGCTCATACTCTACAAGTCATATAGGATTTTTATTATATTTTACACTGATTATGTTTTTTGTCTGATAACAGTCCTAATGAACCTAAACTTTCAAACACCACTCGAAAGTCTTATTTTTGTTTTTCATTCTCCTCACTGACAAGTAATATTAACACAATTACACCACATAATTTTTTTTCTGTTAGAGGAATGAGTATATGTGAAAAACGGTATTTTTTGTTAAACGCATATTTTAAAAAAACTTCAAAAATACTTCATTTCTTAAAATGAATGAACTTTTTAACCAACTGAGTTAGGGAAAAATGATTACCTTTCTGAGGTTTAGGTATGACAGCCGTCTTGGAAGGTGGGCCGGTCGGTGATTTAACCACCTCTGCCGTAGTGGCTTCAGGAGTGTTGGGGAGACTGCTATCACTCTCACTGTCAGAAGCAGAGTGGAATGGCAGATGTCCAAAGCTTTCCCTCATCTCTCTTGTTAAATCATCAGCAGCATCAGCAGCATCCCTGTGCTGTTGGCCCTCAGCGAAAGCAAATGGTCGCGCTCCAAAATTGGCACGAATTCTGGTATTCTGGTAATTACACAGATAAATGATAACATGTTTTATATTTTTATGTACCACTTAATCACTAATTAATAAGTTTTCTTGGCCTAGGACCAACTTTGATAAGCCTATCAGTATACCATATTAAAATAGTGCAAATTCAACATTTCTGGAAAATTTCAGTGCAGAAAATAAACACTTTCATATATTAATCTACAAGTTATGATTTTAAATCCATTATATGTAGCAGTGTATTTGTTCATGTAACAGTGTGCATGATAAATTGAAATCACTGCCTCCACTAGAGATCACACCCGGGACCTCTGGATTACTAGTCTAACCCTCTAGCAATCGAGCTAAAGAGAAGATCTCTCTAGCCGAGTGGTATATTGCAGCTGTAGTATTTAACAGGGTTACATGGAACAAGAACATTTAACTTCCAGAATCACCAACCATAGCAGACCAGGACATATGATCAGTTTTAAGTTAATTCTGAAAGAAATCAAATGACAATTTCATAAATTTTATTACGCAGAAATAGAACCAGCCGAGCCAGATGGACAAGGTAAGTTTTGAGGGCACCACATTCTTATGTATGAACCACAGTAAATAATTTTATGTAAACCTACAGGGGTCGACATTAACGCTTGTCCGATTGTCCGGTACCAGACGACGGGACAAGTAACAAATCTATCTTTGTGTTTTATTTATGCTATATTCTGAAGTCAAAACTGATTCAATACTCACTGTAAAATGAGTAAAAACTCCTTTAAATTGTGTTAACCATCGAACGGAAGTGAGTTGATCATGCTTATTAAAGCTTCATTTGGAACTACATAGAAATGATGGTAGACTTCAGAGGGCTCTCGAAAACATGTAATCGGTATCACTAGTATGTTTGAAACGCATGCGAATGCTGTACATGTGAGAGCTTTGATACTACGACAGATACCGTCTGCTGGAATTGTAATAAAAATGAATCAGTTTTGATAAAATTAAGGAGGCTACAAATGAAGCAGACTGCCGTGCCCTAGAAAACGGTGACATGTTTTAATGTTTTCACAGTAGCAAGTTTGTTTATAGTTTAGTCGAACAGTTCTTCATGAAAGTTAATTATTTTAAAGTACTTCATTCATCTGCTTTTAGGTAAAAAAAGGATGGTTTAGTAAAACTTAAATAACTTGTAATAATATTTTCTTGCTGTTTTATTGTTGTAAGTAATTATTATGAGTCGAAATTGTGGCTTGCAGTGCTTACCTCTACTTTATAATAAATCATCTCACTGTTTACACATAACAGACGGAAAGTAGAAACACATGTAGGACAAGTGCTTATGTCATTCGGACAAGTGAATTTATCTTATCACTAGTCCGAAGGGACAAGTGCAGAAAAAAGTTAATGTCGACCCCTGACCTAACTGTATCAATTACCAGCAGGTCATTTACATTAAAGTGATGATTGTATAAAGCTATATTCTATCCCCTATAACACAAGACTAACCTTCTTCTGTATATGTACAACAGGATACATAGCCCCAGACACGTCGTCCATGAAGGCAGTCAGACGTTGACCATTGTGTGTGAAGTAAACTCGTCCCCGGGGAGTCTGCCCATGGGCAGGAGCATCACCAGTTCTCTCCCAGCCAATTCCTGCAATGTCTCCGGCATTGAGGAAAACATCCAGTCGAACACTCCTCCATTGAAGTAGACTAGCACCATTGTAGTGTACAGCCTTACCGTTACTGTGGAATCAATGAAAACAATTCATTAATCATATGTGGCCTTTCACCTCATGGGGAAACATCATTCATAGTTCACTGACTAACTAGGACAAAACGAATTATAGAGATGAAAATAGGAGTGATTTATTTAACAATTTAAAGAAAGTTTCTCAAACTGATGTACCTAACTTAAATATGTGTAATTGTTTATTATGACATCAGTAACTACTGTATGACCGAACACAAAAAGATGTGGATTCTTACTTGAGACAGAGACAGGTACCAACAGGATTTGTCCATGCACCATCCTTCTTCTCTGCAGAGGGAGCGAATCCAAATGATATAATAGCCCCTCCTTCCTCCTGGCTGTCACCAAAGGAACATACCTCCAACTCCCAGTAAAAGGCTGGTGCCTAGTAACAGACACACATCAAAGTAAGGCAGTGAACTAAAGTATTTTTCAAATGAAGCTAACAGTGCATTGAAAATTCAATAGGATTTTAAGCATGAATAAGTTACCTGCAGGGGGATGGGCAGATTAGCATACAGCAGTGTGCCCCTTGGTAGTCCACTGCCTGTGTTAGGGTCGCCCAGGAAGGTGATACCAGTCATCCCAGAGGAAAAGACACATGCTCGGACAGGAGGGTAGGTCCTCACTGCATCCCACATCATTTCTTTGTTCTGCAAAGTAAAACATGGTAGCATAAGGTAATGAATGGTAACATATCAAATACAAAAAATTAGGAGATTTGTTTTCAGGATTAGAATCTAACACTACAGGCTTTTAAATTCTCAACACATGTATATTAGCCCACTTTAAAGTGTATCACTTCCATTCCTTTGAATACAAATTGATAAGTGTTCATTTCAGCATGCTACAGACTAAATATTGTCACCCTAGGATTCCTGTTCACCTCTCACTGAGATTATAATATCCCCCTATTTGTTTCAAAGTCTTTTGTACTGAGAATTCAAACTAAAAATTCGATAATAACAAAACTTACAACATCAACCACACTAGAAATTTTGCTTCAAAATAATGATCTGTGCCAGGAATTCGTACAGATATTGATCTACATTGCATTGGTATATAATAATTAGCTTTGCTGGACATATGGAGTGTCAACCAAATATCCCAGAGGATCTGAGGGACCTAGCTAGTTGACCAAAATTGACTGCTGCTGTTGTATATGATGTGAATTATTTAATTTCTCAAACACTTACAGTTCTAGTGTCCACCTTACTTGGTGGTGGTGGAGGTTTGGCACAGTCGCGGTAAAGGAGCCTCAAACGTGTACAGTGGGACTCTATCACAGGAAGTCGATCACCTGATCAAACAATATAATTACAGCATTTAAAAAAAAAAATATTTCTGTTTAACAGTCTGCATCAAGTAGCCTCAAATGTGTACACTGGCACTCCTTCACTTAAGGTCTTTCACCTGGAAACATCACTTATACATTGATTATATTCATATTCCTGCCAAAACTACTGAGATGAGAACCAACATTTTGCAACAAGCTATATGACCACCTAAACCCAGGGATTCCGCATATAAGTGGAGTATGGTATGAGATGAGTATCCATTAGTCACCTAAACCCAGGGATTCCACATATAAGTGAAGTATGGTATGAGATGAGTATCCATTAGTCACCTAAACCCAGGGATTCCGCATATAAGTGGCGTATGGTATGAGATGAGTATCCATTAGTCACCTAAACCCAGGGATTCCGCATATAAGTGGCGTATGGTATGAGATGAGTATCCATTAGTCACCTAAACCCAGGGATTCCGCATATAAGTGGCGTATGGTATGAGATGAGTATCCATTAGTCACCTAAACCCAGGGATTCCGCATATAAGTGGAGTATGGTATGAGATGAGTATCCATTAGTTACCTAAACCCAGGGATTCCGCATATAAGTGGAGTATGGTATGAGATGAGTATCCATTAGTCACCTAAACCAAGGGATTCCACATATAAGTGGAGTATGGTATGAGATGAGTATCCATTAGTCACCTAAACCCAGGGATTCCGCATATAAGTGGAGTATGGTATGAGATGAGTATCCATTAGTCACCTAAACCCAGGGATTCCACATATAAGTGGAGTATGGTATGAGATGAGTATCCATTAGTCACCTAAACCCAGGGATTCCGCATATAAGTGGAGTATGGTATGAGATGAGTATCCATTAGTCACCTAAACCCAGGGATTCCACATATAAGTGGAGTATGGTATGAGATGAGTATCCATTAGTCACCTAAACCCAGGGATTCCACATATAAGTGGAGTATGGTATGAGATGAGTATCCATTAGTATGTGAAGTCTTCCTACCAGTGGTGTTCCTATCAGTGGCAGGTCTCTGTTTGGGGGAGGGATACCTTTCAATAGGAGATCCATTATAAGATCCCTATGGGTAGAACACCTACCTGTACTACAGTCCTTGGCTAGAGACTTCAGCACATCTATGGTAGAGCCACAGTGTTGTATAAACTCCTTTGTGAAGTCAATGTCTTGTAGGTAGGAAGCCAGCACCATACATGCCCGTGTCTGTAGCTCGGCCACCACACGACATGTCTCATTGTTCAGGCTATTTCCATCTCCATTGATGGGCAGTGACTGCTGCATCAGGGATTGGTTGTCGTCCTGTGGCAGTAAAATGGCTTTGATTGCCATGACAACTGCTTCTGTTACAGGAACTTGATGGGAAGTGTAGATCTGGAAAATGTCAAAAGTTATCTTAATGGTTCTAACTTCCTACAAACTACAAAATATTATTGACATCATTTTTTTCATAGATTTCTTTTGGGAATATCGAAGCTTTGTTCCTAAATACTTATCCTATAATTATAATTTCAAATACTGCTTCTGTTTAGATAAGTAAAATGCCCTTACCTCATTTCTGATTGGCTGTAGTCGTGTGACAGGGACCTGTATGGTGTCGCTGTAGCGAGGTGTATACATGAGGTTAGAGTCTGTGTCCAGCTGTAGGGTGGCCATACCAGTCTGTTCTGACACACTCAGTACAGTGCCTGTAGTGTTGTGGATACCTGCTCCGACCACCTATACAGATCATAGCAGTTACATGTAATGATCACCAAGAAAAATTACTGGTATCGGATGTGGACATGTTGTATGTTACCAAAACCAGAACAATCAAAGGGCCAAAGGCCCTGAGAAACGTCAGGGTCTGAGGTCATATTATAAGAAATTTAAAATTGGATTTTATAGTCAGACAGTTACATTTGTATCAGATGAAATGTCTTCATCTGGCCCTGGTATTCCTGTTCTATATATATTCAAGAAAACATGTATAACATATAATATCAGCTGACAACTTTACAATAGCTGAGTATAGTTCTTTCCTCATTTCTTTAATGCTTGTGGAAAATTATTGATATACTCCTGAATCAGTAAAGCTGCTTGTAAACTTTGAAAAAAAGAATCAACTGAACGACAAAATCGGTCTATTAACAGAACATGTTGTTCAAGTAACTACAACTAAAGATAAAATCCAAGATGTACACAGCCGAAGTTTTTTTTATTTTATTTATACTATAAGTTATTAATAAGGCCTATCAAACATCTATTTTATGACCCGTAGTAACACATTTTCACTCCGATAGAAAACTGCGGTCGCGTTGTCCGACGAGACATATCTAGTTTTGACACCGACGCCAGTACATCATGATCAGTCACGAATCATAATCATTAGATTCTTTTCAAACAACAAATAATAACCTTATTTAATAAAATCCTCACGAAAAACGGCAATGTAGTTTGTTACAACTTGCCCTCAATTCCTGGTCATATTTCTTGCGTATTCTAGCGACATACAAATGAATATGAAACTGCGAACAGTCGTTGGTTTAGTTACATTAGACATAACTGCCATTTTGGCTGACTAGTGATGAGTCACGTGACAGCTGAAGTTATCTCGTGGAATGCTCGGGTGCATTTGACTACGTAAATAGGATTGGTTTTAAGCTATCAAATGTTCCTGCATATGAACTCAGGATGAACAGATGTGGATAGCTTCTCTGTGAATGCATGTAAATTTCCACGACGATCAAACTGATTTTTCTACTTTCATTTTCAAGGCAGTATCGAGACAGAACTACGTAATCCTACGCCAACAAAATTGCATATACTGACGAAGAAAAAGGTTAATATTTATACTCTAAAATAGTCTAGAACACCAAACATTCACATTTCATTTTTAAATAATTGCAGTAAACACGGTTTACATCACTTAAATTGTGTCAATAATTGTTATCAAAATAGGAACTATATTAGGCTGCGGATGTATATCATTTGTATGACAGAAAAGAGGAATAGTTAGCCGGAACAGATCTGTCAGTAACAACATTTTCCCACCACGCCTATAACGGCAGGTGCCAAAGGCACCCTGACGTTAAAAATGTATACCATATCTAACAACAGTATCAATAGTGATGGCAATAGTTAAAATTTACAATCATGGATACATCCAATCCATCGGAGAAC
Source organism: Pecten maximus (assembly GCF_902652985.1). NCBI lineage: Eukaryota > Metazoa > Mollusca > Bivalvia > Pectinida > Pectinidae > Pecten > Pecten maximus. Next base: position 33,066,193 of record NC_047022.1, read on the forward strand.
GGAATTTGCCACAATAGGTAACGGTTTGTCCTATAGATTCCAATCCCAAGAGCCCCCGGAACCAAATAATTACCGACAAAAATCAACTGACAAAGGATGCTTCATTATTCTTTAGCAATGGCTCTTAGTGTGAATTAATCATAAGATGCAGTGACGTGTACAGAGACCAAAACTTGGAAAACATGGAAGCAAATGTGAAAATGGCTTTGTTGCTAGTAGCAGTGAGGGAGAGATTTATGTAGAAGAGCAGCAGTCTAACAGTTTACACCTCACCTTGGCATTACAGCCTGGTTTTATTATCTCCTTGAAACCACCAAGTGCACACAGCGCAGCATTGGCCAGTTTAGCCATAGACATAAGCTGTTTACAACTGGTCCGGGGGGAGCTGAGGGCATCCAGTCCAGAATACAGTAGAGGCAGGCATGTCAGTGAGTTGTTCAACACCTGTTGTCACACAAACACAGCCATATCAAGAAATCTTTTCTCATTCAAAAATACAATGATTATACTTCATAGTCATTTGCATTTAAAGGAGAAAACAAGACACTAAAAGCATTCTACATTCAGACTAAATGATCACAAAAATTGCTATTAAAACTGTGTTAAGCTTTATGCTTTATAAGCAATAATTTGATATATCGAAGTGAAACAAGAATCAGAATACTAGTTTATCTTGCTGCTTTGAATCATTATCTGTCAGTACAAATCCAGTTGTACAATTGAACTCAAATCTTACCTGTGTGAAGCAATACATACCCTTTGTACGGCCTCGGCCCAGGACTGGGCTGTGTTAGTCTCAGGGGCGGTCAGTAAACCGTGTAGGAGAGCTATCACTTCTGCAGCCATACTGTTGGCAACATGTCCACTGATAAATGGTCTTACCGGATCAGTTCTGTCACAACAATCAAGTGAATTTTATGAATTTCAATATTTAAAATGAAATTTGAACCAGTAAAATTTTCATCTTTCTCACTAAAAGTACCTCTTGTGTAACATCACAAATCCTTCCCTATGCACTTTAATAGTACCTTGCTAGTTCAGAGTTCCTCTCCCTACACACAACTTCGAAGGCTGTCTTTTTCTTGTCCCCTGTGGGTGGTTCTGGCTGCTGTGTATCTATGGGGGGCCCCGTTGACACGACCAGCCCCATCTGGGCCCACTTGGCTGCCTTCTTCAAGGCACTACCAGCATCTTCTGTAGTCACCTCTGCCTTTCCATACTATAGAGTATAAAAAGAGTAACATTGATTAGAGATGTATAGCATTAGCTTCTTAAGGACAAAGAATATAGGAATTTTTAGGCCAGCCCAGTTCACCTGTTTTAATAGACCTACATTTCAAATCAACAACAAGAGGCCCATGGGGCCTGTATCGCTCACCTGGTTGGATTAGACCAAATGTCGAAATA